>NC_091688.1:8191818-8494848 GCF_041296265.1 Equus caballus
CGGATCTAAAGATATGCAGAGACTGAAAGTGAAGGGATGGAAAAAGATATCTAAAAAACAAAACAAGTGAACAAACAAAACAAAACAGAACCAAATTCATAGATACAAAGAACAAACTGGTGGGTGCCAGAGGGGAGATGGGTGGGGGGATGAGTGAAATAAGTGAAGAGGATTAGGAGGTACGAACTTCCAGTTAAAAATAAATAAGTCATTGGGATGTAATGTACAGCATAGAGAATATAGTCAATAATATTGTAATAACTTTGTACAGTGATGTATGGTTACTAGACTTGTCATGGTGATCATTTTGGAATATATGTAAATGTCAAATCACTATGTTGTACACCCGAAGCTAATATGATATTGTATGTCAAGTGTACTTCAATAAAAATAAATTTTTTTGAAAGAATTCTATAAATGTCAATTAGATTAAGTTGATTGATAGTATTGTTGAGTCATCTGTATATCCACTGATTCCCTGCCTGATGGGTCTGTTAATTAGTTACAGAGGGAGATGGAAGTGGCCAGCTATATTAGTCGATTTGTCTATTCTCCTTTCAGCTCTATCAGTTTTTGTTTCATGTATTTTGCTGTTGTGTTGTTAGGTGCATACATGCTCTGTTTTTAAGTTCATACTGTTTAAGATTGTTATGTCTTCTTGGAGAATCAACCTCTTTTGTCATTATGTAATGTCTGTCTTTATCACTGATTATTTTTCTTGTTGTTAAGTCTGCTCTGTCTGGACTTAATATAGCTACTTTAGCTTTCTTTTAGTTACTGTTAGCATGGTATATCTTTCTCCATCACTTTTCATTCTTTTATCTCTTTGAATTTCAGTTTGGGAAGTTTCTACTGACATATCCTTAAGCTCACAGATTCTTTGCTCAGCCATGTCTAGTCTATTGATGAGCCCACCAGAGGCATTCTCCATTTCTATTGCAGTGTTTGTTATGTCAAGTATTTCCTTTTGATTATTTCTTAGAGTTTCCATGTCTCTGCTTACATTACTCCTTTGTTCTTGCATGTTGTCTAATCTTTCCTTTAGAGCACTTAGCATATTAATCATAGTTATTTTAAATCACCTCTCTGATCAATTTCCAAGACTTGTGTCATATTTGAACTAGCTCTGATGATTGCTTTAGTTCGTCAAATTGTTTTTTGTTTGTTTGATTGTTTTACTTTGTTTTGCCTTTGCCTTTAGAATGCCTTGTAATTTTTTGGTTGATGGATGAATATATGCAATAGGAACTGGGGTAAATAGGCCTTTAACGTGAGGATTAGGTTAATCTGGCTAGAGATTGGGTTATGCTTAATGTTTGTTGTATCTGTTTCTGCCAGAGGCTTCAAATTGCTCTAGTGTTCTTATTTTTTCCCCTACTCTTGTCTTTGGGCTTCTCTGAGTGCATTTCTCTACTTTTAACCTTTCTTGGATCATTACATTTAAAGTAGGCTTTTTGTAGTATAATATAGTTGTCTTGTTTTTTATTTTAATCCACTCTGACAATATCTGCCTTTTAATAGTGCATTTAGATTACTACACTTAAAACAATATGGATGTAGTTAGATTAATGTTTATATTCCAATTATGCATATGTTACATCTTTTGAAATTGTCCCACAGTCCTTGGATATTCTATTCAGTTTTTGTTTCATCTCTATATCTAATCTATCAAAAATATTACTAACTCTATCTTCAGAGTATATTTTGCAGCTGTCTCCTTCTCTCCATCCTCGGGATTATAGCTCAGTCTCAAGCCACGTTATTCGTCTCTCGTTTGGTTTATTACAACAGCTTCCTAATTGGACTTTTCCTCTTCTAGACTTTTCGTCTCCTACTATTGTTCCACATCAATCCAGTTTTACAAAGGGAAGTCAGAATAATTGTGTAAAAGTGTGAACTGTCCTGCTTTTAAGACTCTTTTGGGGCCTCCTATTTCTTTTGGAATAAGAGATAAAATCTTAAACTAGTTTACAAGGACCTATATACTTGGCCTCTAACTACCCTTACAGAATTATCTTTTTTTACAAGTTAAGTCCAATCTCTTACCTTCTTTCAGCTCTTCATATCCGCTAAGGTCTTTCCTTTGTCTCCACTTTTAAATGTTCTTTTCTTCATTGATTACTCAAATAGCATATCCTTCATTTAGATTTCAACTTAAATATTCCTTTTTTTGAGAGGACATTATTACTTATTTATTATAATAAAACCCTGTTATTTTTCCATAAAAAATAAAATAAGATGGAAAATTTTAAAAAATATTTATTCGTTTACTTAAAGTAATAATAAACCCATTATATTTTGTCCTAAGTAACATATTTTTGTGAAATATAACTGTATTTTCCAAAACAAATAGAATTAAAGGAGTGATATCATTTTGTGTTTTTGCAAATCACTTTAGTGTTTGGCTGGATAGAAAACAGATGGATTTTTATGTCTGCATCTGCATTCAATGTGCAGCGATGTGTTGTTTAGTTGAAGGCTATGAAGAAAATCCAGCCTCTAACAGATATGTGATTGGGAAAAGATTGAATATTTTAATAACCTTTTCAGATAATTGTGTAGATATGTTCTTCTTTAATACTACACCAAAACTCAACAAGTGGTAATTTCTTAAAGTTTAGTTACAATATGGATCTGAAATCATACCCAATGAACTTTTCATAGTATGACATTAAAATCTATTACTCTGTCTAAGTTGTACTTTGAATGGATCTTTTATCCATGCATGATTTTGCAATATCATGCACTGGCCATTTGGGAAATAGTAATTCTCTGAATGATCTGTAGATCTTTTTATTTTCATCCATTTCATTATACCATCTCAGAAAATCACATTTGTTAATATCACCATGGGTTGCATCAAATAAGTCTTTAAGTATTGGGAAACTGGCAAGCTTACTGTGACAGATAGAAGTTTTCCAAATTTTAATTTTCACATAAAGCTCTAATTTGGTGATCGACAACTAATACTTTTAGTTGTTTTCTTTGAAATGTCATGCAACTGAATCAAAGTTTCATGGAACAGTAATCTCAGAGCAGGTGTTACATTTGAACTACTGTAGTTTGTCTGTCAGTGATTCTTTCAAGTAAAAATGGTGTTCCGTGAAAAAAGCGCAACCCCAACATCACGCAAGTGCTTTTCCTTGAAACAACCACTGAATTGCAGGACGCAGCACAAGTGTTTTATGTCTCCTTCCTCATTTCATCACACAGAGTATTAAAAAGATGCGTACTGAAAGGTTGAGACTTCTAAAAATTAATAATTTTTACTGCTTTATCAAAGATATTCTTAAGTACATCTGGCTTTGGTTTTTTTTTTAGCTGCAAGTGCCTGGCGTTGGAGAGTCTGACTGTGAATGCAGTTTGGTGCCCTTGCTTTGATTTGGGCTAAGGCACCAGTAGTTTTACCACATTACTGCTGCATCATCAGGGCCAATGTCAACATGGGGAAAAAGACAAATAATGCATTAGTGTTATTATAAAATTATTGTGACCATGTGGGCCTTTCTTGTGGACCCCCTGAAAGGGGTCTTGTGACTCCCAGGGAACTATGGTCCATACTTTGAGAACTGCTGGCTTGAAATCTTCTCTAAGCTCATTTTCTGCTTGGATAATTTGTATTCAAATCTTAAGATCAAGCTCAAAACTCATGTCCTTTGGGAAGCCTCCCAAAGCTCCCTGGGCTAATTTGTCACTTCTCCTTGGAGTTCCTGTTAGAGCCCTTATCACATTTCCCCTTGTCCATGCAGTACTGCTGGTGGGGGCTGAGTCTTAATTCTTTACCACCTTACAATGACTGGTAGATGCTCAGGGTTTATTAATGAGCAGCAAGCCCGTTCACCCTGTTCCATATGCTGGTTTTTGTTACTCTCCCTCGAGTCTGGCATGGGGTCAGAAGGGGAGTAATTACCTGCTCTCCATTTTCTGAGGCAAGCAGGAACATTTTGCCAATATGTCTTTAGTGCCACTTCTATAGGCATTAGGAAATACTGATATGATGCTATGATTCAAGGAGTGTGTTATAATATTGATATCGTGACACTTATGTGGATAACACCAAAAGTACTTCTGTTCAATAAGTGTGTGAACAATTTCCTTGTGTTCTTTGATCCAAACCTTGATACAGGTCAAGGGATAAATTTGGGTAACTCCACGCTAACTGAAGGTACCTTTGGATCTATTAGTCTCCTGTTAGATAATTTTGATGGGACTCTATTTGAATATTCTTTTAAACTTTTATTGCTTACATGTATTCAGGACATTTACTGAGCATCTACTACATGCCAGGTGCTGTGCTAGGTGCCCTGGATACAAAGATGAGTAGGACATGGGCTTTCCCCTTAAAGTGATGGAGTCGGGGAATTTGAGAAAAGGCATTTCGATTTGGTCCTCAGATTATGATGCTTTTATTTTCTATAATTTGAAATTTGAGAATTAAGTTGTGTTTTTAAGTGTGTTTTCTGAGTGAAAGCTTAAATTGTCAAGGTTGTCTTTGATGTTTCAGTTTTAGCTGTCCTTCTCCGGTGTTTAAAATAAGTGGGAGTTTAGAAATTCGAGGTTCAGAGTAAGGCATCTTGAATAAAGAAAATCACATTCTTTTACATCATTTACAAAGGTGTGGCATGGTATCTCAGCATTGAATTTAAACCCTGTATTGGATTCAGGCTTTTTAGAGAATTCAAAGAGATTACATACTTCTTGTTTTTTTTAGGAAAACAACCCTACATTTATTTTCATTCAGAACTATACTATGACACTGCTAAGTATATGTAGCTTTATGCAGAAAGTGAAAAAAAATCCTTTCTTGTCCAAAGAGCGTACTATTTATTTAACGAGGTGATAGACCAAGTGAACAAATGTTTCTGCAAACCCAAGTGGGCATTGTGATTGAGACTGGCTCAGTTACAAATTGCAGTTCTTCCCCAAGGCTGAGAAGAGAGGAGGCCAAAAATAGTCGGGGCTACAAAGTAGACATAGCGGAGTTACTGGCTTTGCTCTTTGAGTTTAAGATCTGACTTCCAAAGTTAGTCCCCATGTATTGTTATCTAGATCATATTTTGCTGACGTGATAGCTAATTTTATGTGTCTACTTGGCTAGCCCACAGTACCCAGATATTTGGTCAAACACCAGACTAAATGTCACAGTGAAGATATTCTTTAGATGAGATTAACGTTTAAATCAGCAGATCAAGGAAAGCAGATTATCCTCCATCATGTGAGTGGGCCCCATCTTATCAGTTGAAGGCCTTAAGAAAAAGACTGACTTCCCCTGAGGAAGAGGGAATTCTGCCTCCAGACTGCCATTAGACTTGAGTTGCAATCTCAGCTCTTTCCTGGGTCTCCCACCTGCCAGCCTGCTCTGATAAGTTTGGACTCGCCAGCCTCCACAATCATGTGGACTAATTCCTTAAAATAAATCTCTGGGGGCTGGCCCAGTGGCGTAGTGGTTGGGTTCATGTGCTCTGCTTTGACGGCTCATTGTTTACAGGTCTGGATTCCAGGCGCGGAGCTACATGCTGCTCATCAGGCCGTGCTTTGGCCATGTCTCACATGCAAAGTAGAGGAGGATTGGCATAAATATTAGCTCAGGGCCAATCTTCCTCAGCAAAAAGATCAATCAATCAGTTTCTGTCTCTCTCTCTTATACACACACACTATTGGTTCTGTCTCTCTAGAGAACCCTGACCCGTACAGCTGGCTTGTTTACATTTTTGGTCTTATGTTAGTCCAAGGAGCAAGATGCTGCCCCGCATAGTCTCCAGTCCTTGACACTACCAGGCTTGGCTCATAAAAGTCATAACAATGTAACATTTCAGATCACAGTATAGATTTCAAAGCACTTGAACATTTGTGCATAATCAACTGTTCCTATAGAAGTATTCAGAAGCGATGAGCTCTAGGGAGCCATGGGGGGAAATATGTTGAACTACATGGACCCTGATGGAACAGAAGTAGCTGGTGGGAAAAGTAACGGGAGGGGAGGCCCTATTATGAGATGAATTGTGTCCCCTCTAAAACTCATGTGTTGAAGCCCTAACCCTCAGTACTTCAGAACGTGACTGTGTTTGGAGACAGGGCCTTTAAAGAGGTGATTCAGTTAAATTCACGTGTTAGTGTGGCCCCTAATCCAATATTAATGGTGTCCTTATAAGAGGACACACTAAGAAGAGGAAATTTGGACCTACAAAGATACACCAGGGGTGCACACAGAGGAAAGACCATGTGAGGACGCAGCGAGGCACTGGCCGTTTGCAAGCAAGGAGAGGCCTGAGGAGACATCACACCTGCCAACACTTGATCTTAGACTTCCAGCCTCCAGAACTCAGAAGACAAATTTCTCTTGCTTAAGCCACCCAGTCTGTGGTATTTTGTTATGGCAGCCCTAGCAAACTAATACAGGCCCCAAAGGTGAACACTGATGACTTTTCAGCTTTGCCTAGGGCTGGATATGATTCTAGTGTACTGCGTATTTCTGTTCACCCCAAAGCCAAGTCAGTGGATCTCGAGAACTGCCTTGGGTGGGCTGGACTGGTTGGTCTCTGACTGGCTTCGGGGAAGCCAGGCTGGTTGTTGCCATTCGCATTCAGGCAGGGAGGGGACTCAGGCCTCTCTCCAGAGCCCTGCGGCAACACGGACCTGGGTCTGCACTGCTCCTGTCTGGGTCCTTGCTCATCCACAGCTGCAGCTCCAGAAAAGTCTGTCAGCTCAGGCATCGGACATCTCAAACAGCCCGGTGATTTTTTTTCAGCCTAAAGTTTTGAGGCCATTTTTTTTTTTCATCACCTGGAAAATGCATTTACTGAAGTCTGGGGTTAAATAGCTAAATAGAATTGTAAAATTAAAATTATTTTTTAAAAGCGTTACTAATTATGAGATGGTATAATACAACCATCAAAAACGCCCTGGTCAGTGATTGCTTATTTGTCTGGTGCTTTGCAGTTTCGATTATAATTATATTATAATAATGCCAGCTCTAGTGGTCTAGTGGTTAAGATTCGGTGCTCTCATCGCTGCGGTCCAGGTTCATTTCCCAGTCAGGGAACCATACCACCCTCTGTCGGTTGTCATATTGTGGCGGCTGCATGTTGCTGTGATGCTGAAAGCTATGTCACCGATATTTCAAATACTACCCATGATGGACAAGTTTCAGATTAAGGCAGACTAGGAAGAAGGACCTGGCCACCCACTTCCGAAAAAATTGGCTGTGAAAACCCTATGAATAGCAGCAGAGCCCTGTCTGATAATAGCACCAGAAGGTGAGAGCATGGTCAAGAAGACCAGGCAGGGTTCTGCTCTGCTGTCCACAGGCTCACTAGGAGTTGGAATCGACTCAACAGTATTAACAACAAATATAATAGTAATATGAATATTGTAGCTAGCACTTATATAGTGTTTACCGTGTACCAAATACCATTTTGAGCTCTTTACAGATGTTAACTTTCCTCAAGGTCATCCTGCTGATAAATGGCAAAGCTTAATCCAATTTTTTACATTCCTAAATTAGTGCTTTTCCCAAACCACTTCTCCTGTAAATGGCATCAAATATATTATATATATAGTCGAGAGCGAGCAAGCTTGCCTCTCTTCGCCTCTCTAGGTTCTGCACAAAGAAACGTGAGAGTCAGTAAGATAAGGGAAATGACATTTGCCTCCCTAAGGACCTTGCAGGAAGGACTGGAGGTGAAGAATGGAGTCAAAGGAGGATATTGTTTCTCACGCCAGGAGCTGTGTGGATTGGAGAACAGAATGAAACTGAACCGGAACTCAAGCAAAAAGGGACTATTAAGCCAATACAATAATAATAAAGAAATTATAAGGTTACTTCTGAACAAATCAAAAAAACTCTAAAGAGAACCAACATATAACATGAAACAAAAAGACTAGGAAACTTTTTCTTTCACTTATTTATTTCATTGGTAAGAAGAATTAGATTCTTAGGAGGCAAAACATGTCCAAAAAAAAAAAATTCTGCGTTTGAGAGAGAGAAGAAAGAGGATGACCCATCTGTGGAAAATCTAAGGCTCTCACGTACATCAGTATGTGTTCTATGATACAAACCATGTCCGTTTCTGTCCTCAGATTTCGTTCCTAGCCGTAGCAGAAGCCCCGTGTGAGGGAAAAGCTTAAAGTTAAACACGACAGGGGAAGAAATAGTTAAAGAACACTTGCTAAATCCAGTGATTTCAATCACCTTCCTCAAGGCATGACTCCGGAGCAAATCTAAGATTGCTATTGCAGCAAAAGGGCAGTTCGCTAAGTGGAGACGCATCTTAATGTTTGTTTCTGAAAGTTAAGAAATGTTCTGATAGTACCTTTGCATGATTTGCGTGTCTGGGGATAGAGGAGGCTGGACTCTGTCCCTGAAGACACTTAGGAAAGAGAGTCACATCATTGCTTAACCAACACCTCGATTAACTAATTAAGGCTGCAGACTGAAAAGGACGGAGGGGGAAACTTTCCTGATTATCATCACTCCATGATTACTAGTATTTTCCATAACCTAGGCAACCCGGCTGTCTAAGAAACAAAATCCAGCTGAAACTGAACCTTTAAAAGTTTTCCTTCTACATTTTTTTGAAGGCCCAGGGCAGGATCTGTGTCATACTAAAGTTCCTCCTGGACGTCTGGAAAAAGTCTTAGAGTCTGGGAGACATTCCAAAATATGTGCAGTGACCATCGCCACAGGCGTGAACTTCTTAATGTATTTTGCAGAGCTCTTCACCACAAAGAAATTGATTACTGTCTGAAAGGATTTTTTTTTTTCCTTTTTCAAAATAGCAAGCAGCGAGAATATGCTTTTTTATATTTTATTACATCCTTAAGTGTCTCCTGCGGACTGAATATGACTGGAGAAAGTTGCCGCTCTGAGTTTGATGTACAATGTCTAGTTGAAACAATTTTTTCGAATTGGTGAGTTAGGTGAGTGGAAAAAGGAAAAACTCTGGACCTGTGAAGACTACACATACAAACTTGTATACTGATTCTAAGACTTGAGTTTCTGTCAAGTCTCCTGCTGCAGATACTGAAATAAGGTCAGAGAATAAATATGAAGAAATGGCTTTTCAAGGAACAGGTGGAAATTGAAAAGAAAATGGAACCTGGAGTTTTGTGAGTGTGAGTCTGTCTGCTTTGTGAAGATGGTGTTTATGAGGATGGAGGAGGGAATTAGAGGGCTTGTTGTAGTGTTTTTACAGAATCGAGATCAAATCGTTCAAGTTCTTGAATACTATCTGTTTATTGCAGTGAAGCAAAGGAGTGAACTCGTAGCTAATAGGCAATGATTTGGTTTTTATTCAACTACTGCAAATAATTGTAGCAGAGCTGTCACCAGGCTCATTGGAATGTCACGCAGAAAAAGTCTGATGAATCAGAGAAGGGAAAGCGCAGGGAAGATATGGGAATCCTAGTGACGAAAGGACAGAAGGGACATCACTTAGGAGATTTCTAATTCTGGTTTTCACGGCGGTGCCCATACTCTCGCTGGAAGCTGGAAGGTTGCTCCGTCCTGGTGTCACTCACACTTCAGGCAGACAGCAGACTGGGGCTAGTCACTGCTGCTACAGGGCTGCTTCTGGCAGTCACTCGTGTGAGCCAATCCTTAGAAGTTTGGAAGTTCTTAAATAGCAGCCAGTGTATGTCTTTTACTGTTATGCAGTTACTGAAGATATTTTATATGGTGTAAAATAGGTTTGCAGAAAAATTAACCTACTCCTTATCTTTGAACAAGGCTCACCTCAAAATAGCATCCACTCGTTCACAGGCATCACTTTTCTGAGTATTTCATGTTTCACGTATATGTGTGGTGAGATTCATATTCTTACGGTAGCAGGTTATCACAGGAGGAGGTGTGAGATGCTGTTTAAGAAGCCAAAACCTTTGACTTTATATTGTCATAAGAGGCTAAAAAGGAAGAAAAAAAATCATACATTTAACTTATAGTCTCAGAAATTATTTATTGACATCAAAAATTGATTTTAGGACATAAGAAGGGATGAGCAGATAATTCTAGTCCAGGCTGAACACGATTCCGGAAACAGGACAGACAAAGGGTGGAAGGCCCCCTAATCAGACTAGGGCTGGAGGGGAAAGAGAGTACTTACTTCTTTACCTCCCAACGTGTTCTCACCTTACCTGGCCACCCAAGCGTCCTTCCATATGAAATCATAACATTTTAGCCTTGGAACAGACCTTACAGATCATACAAACATCTTTTTTGATAGATAAAGGAAACTAAGGCCTACAAGGGTTTAACTAACTTCCCCCAGGTGAGATAGCTACTTGGAAGAAGAAAATCTGAATCTTAAGAAGTGGATTTGCAGCCTACAAAGGACAGTGTTCGTTCTTCTCTTCCCACACGCTGTCCCTTTCCCCCTACTTCTTCCCCGGAACAGCAGGAGAGCAGCGGCAGTAACTCCACCATCACCTGGGCAGGGCAACATCGACTTTCAGAGGGAGCCCCCTGCATACAAACCAACTGTGCTTCAGGCCCACAGAACCAGACATGACAGGCTAGTCTTGCTTCGCTCTATACCTGCTTCAGAAATGACCTATTGTGGAAACCACTTTGACATGTGAATCAAAAGGCCTTGTTAGAAGAAGGTACAGGAGGGTGGCATTCGGGATGCTGATCATGTTCCTGGATCTGGTGCTGGTTTCACAGGAACATTCTGTTTGTGAAAATTCTGTGAGCTGCGCATTTCTGGATGCTTCAACATAAGTTAAAAAAAATTTACAGAACAATTAAAAATTCATTGTTAAGGAAAGCGTGTTGACATCAAAGAGATTAAATACTTCTAGAAATTATTTTGCACGTCTATTTTAAAAATTTAAACCAGGAAATTTTCAAGAAAAGCAGTCGTCAGTTTGGATGACCAGTTTTTATTGTAAAGTAAATTTAATGTACTCCTTTAGGTAGAAAGTTTTTCTGGATTCTGGGTCTTTCCTTAATACTGTGTAACTGACGAAAGAGTCATGTAAAAAACAAAATCTGTTAGATGTTTATTGTGTCTTCTCACTATAGGAATTATTCTAAATTACAGCTAACTCAAAGCTTTTTTTCTAATCTTCATTTGAATTTGTAATTTATGTCTAAATATTGGGGAAATTTATTTCAAAATTTTGTGGTACCCCATTATAGTTCCTATGAAGAAAAATAACACAAGTTGGCCTTGTTAGGTAAAATATTGTTCTAATGATTATTGTCATTAACAAAGAAATATTTATATATATACACACACGTAGATATGTATACATACACCCAAACACGAACACAGAGAATTGGAATATGGTAAATATAATTTGCCAGTGAAGCTGCACTGCACATATTTAAATATGTTTGTGATGAGTCCAAAGCATTTCAGGATCTTATAGTACCTTAATTATCACCTGCTGTGGTTAATATCCTGCAGATACAAAAAATGGCCAGGAAAGAACTGAGATATAATTTAAAAAGTAAGTGCATAGCAGTGTAGGTATAGAGAGATGGCTGAATAAATAACTAATTATTATTAATTATTAAAAATCAGCCATTCTTTTCAGTAGTAAGAAAGAGAAAATGAGAAAATACCTGAAATCAATACATTTTGAAGTTAGTCTTCTCGTCTTTTCTGTTTCCCACTTCCAGTGGAGGGCATGTTGATTAGAAAAAGCACCAAATAGACAAAACTGCAGAAAGGATATAGATGGCGTAAGGTGCCTATGTAACTGATCCACACCTAAGAAAGATTAACCTATGTTGAGAGGAATTAAATACTCTTAAGAAACTGACCCCAATTTCATAAATGACATGCAAATATTTTTAAGTTTGAAATGTAGCTACTCAACAAGCATCAAGTAAGCACGTTTAAAGTTGATCCTGTGTGCCTGGCAACTGGCTGATGTGAGTAGACTATGTTAGCAGTAGTTATTTCCAAGCTGATTGGGCAGGGACCATTTCTACCAGAGTTTTGAATAGCAACTTGAATCCTGTTGGCTTTTAGAACATGTAGAATAACAATGCTCTCTGGAAATGTTGGCATCCGGTAACCTCTCTTTGAAGTGCAAACTTAAATTCTTGGTTACAAGTCACCTGTGCATTTGTCCCGTGTCCATACGCACAGATCTCTATGTGCATCAAATAAAGCGTGTTTACTGGGAAACAGAGTGATTTCTGAATGTGCATGAACCCAAAGAGGATGTCATAGACTTAGGGAAGCTTTCAAGCTCCAGTCTGTATTAAGTATGTGTGTTTTAGATTAAGAAGCAATCCAAAAGTTGAAAATCAGGAACACTTAAGTTTACCAGAGCAAAATGTGGAAGATTAAAGAATGAGTTAAATAAAACCAAATGGGATAGAATAATAGTTAAAATAATACAACATTTTAAGAAAGGTAAAACTGTAAATTTCCCCCTCAAATTGTAGGTATCCTCCAGTTGAGCTCAATAGTCGGTCATCTTCTCTTAATAGAAACTAGGAGTGAGTTAGTCCCTGTGACTGGTTGTGAGATGGAGCCCGCGTGCCTGTCCTATAGGAATTGTCATGCTTGTGACTTAATTCTGATTTTGAACAGCTTTGGCTTTTTTTTTTTTTAAGATTTAATTTTTTTCCTTTTTCTCCCCAAAGCCCCCTGGTACATAGTTGTATATTTTTAGCTGTGGGTCCTTCTAGTTGTGGCATGTGGAATGCCGCCTCAGTGTGGCCTGATGAGCGGTGCCATGTCTACGCCCAGGATTCAAACTGACGAAACCCTGGGCCGCCTGCAGTGGAGTGCAAGAACTTAACCACTTGGCCACGGGGCCAGCCCCATGAACAGCTTTGGCTTTTATAAATCCTACAGAGTTACAAAACCTTGAGCCATAGTCTCTAAAATACCTGGTAATTCAATTGATAATTTAAACTTAAAACTGTAGGTATAAGGAAGGGACAAGACCAGCATTTGTACAAAATTGGAGATACAATTATGCTTTTCAAACTCTGTCAAGGAAATCAAAGAGTCATGGGAGAACTTGAATAAAATCAAGAAATTTAGCTATTTAGTTATAAAATAGATGCAGAATTCTAGACCTTATCTAAATACAGTCTCTTAGTATATTGGGAAATCAAATTACAGAATAGCTTCTCCATTTAAATGCATCATTCCCTTGGAAGATTCATGTATATCTTATATACTTTGTCGCTGAAAATGTTTAGAGATAACTCTGTAATAAGATTTGAAGTGCTTTGACATCCTTATCAATGGTTTTATCTCAGGCATCTTCTACCTCCCCAGTGATTACATGGCATGTTAACCAGAGGGCATTAATCAGCTTCTTGAAAAATTCTCTCTCCCTCTAATCCTCGCAATTAAAAAATAAGCAAAACAAAAACCTGGCTTCCTCATTAGTGATGGATGCTTTCATCATGATCAGACAAACGGCTTTAACTCATCAGTTTACATCTGAAGCCACAAATTTATCTTGTTGGTCTCTAAGTTCAAAGAGTTAAAGTTACTCAGAGACACTCAAAGCCAAGTTAGAGAAAAATGATTAATTCCTGTCAAATGTTTCTTTCTTATAAATGGAATTTAAGTCCTTGAACAAATGTAACATTCTTCTCACCTCTGTGATCACCAAAGCTTCTTTGGGGCAATGTAGAGTAGAAATAAGGGAAACAGTATATCTATGTGTGCACATGCACGCACACGCACATATTTGTGTGTGTGTGTACCTATATATATGTATAATGCATGTATATATATTAAATCTCCTGCTCCAGCCACACAAAGCAATTATTGAATATGTCTGTCCTCTTGGTTTATGCTCAGATTTCAAGTCCAGGAGAAGTCAAGTTTTCCACCTAAATATTTTCCCTCTGTAATTAGATATATATCTAGATATTTCCCATAACAATGGATTCTGAAAATGATATTAAAATTTCATTTCACTATTAGAAAACCTTAATTTATTATTTTTTTCACCAAATCCTTTCCAAGCTTCAAAAAAATCTCCCTTTATCAATTGAGGTGACACATCTATGATTATTTGTTCCAATGGAAATGGAATCCTTCCTAGAAAAACAATGTTCTGATTAGAATTGCAGTCCACAAGCACTGTCACCCATATAGCAATACTTACAGATGTTCCGATTTTACTCCAGCCTCCTTACACCCCCACTCTTATGACATCACCACTATTCCCTGAAACATGGAGCAGTAGAGACTATTTTCTAAGCTCCAGAGGTCCCACCAACTCTTCTTTTGCTGCTGCCACTCTCTCTTACAGGAGCAGCCGTGCTAAAGAGGTGCTTTCAGAGACCCACCGCCAATAGGCTTGGTGGGAGACCGTGTGTTGCGTGTGGTTGGGGCGAGCCACCCAACTGTGCTCAGTCCTTTCCCCTCGGGATGTTTGAAAGCTCCTGGTGGCTCCTTTAGTGTAGAAGCGAATGAAGATTCAATAGGGCAGAGCTTTAAATATGCTGGAGGCCTCTTTCCCATTACAGATGTGTTGCCTGGTTGAATTTGTCTTCACACTTTATTTTCTTCTGCCCACTGCCTCTTACTACATCACTTGTTTGTTTTGTTTTCATTCATTCTTTCTTCTTCTTCTCCTGCCTAATTTAGTTTCTGAAAATCCAATTCATCTCTTATTTTAGAATACACTATGTGCCAGACAGTGGTTCTGTTCTCCCCTTGCTTTTTTCCCCACAGCTTCTCAACCAAACTTTATTCTCTGTAGTTGACTTCCCCTTGGGAAAAAGACAGAAAGAGACAAAGCTTTTTAAAGACATGAATGAGGTGCTGGCCCAGTGGTGTAGTTGTTAAGTTCACGCTCTCTGCTTTAGCAGCCCAGGGTTCATAGGTTCGGATCCTGGGTGTGGACCTACACACTGCTCATCAAGCCATGCTGTGGTGGCATCCTGCGTACAAAATAGAGGAAGACTGGCACAGATGTTAGCTCAGGGCCAATCTTCCTCACCAAAACAAAAAAGAAAAAAAAAAGAAATGAATGAGATGGTAGTGGAAGAATCACAGTGACCACACTTGGAAAAATAAACTACCTGTCTTCATTTTTGTTTCAACATATTTTAAACTGGAATGGTCAACAGCTATGTATTTCCTAAATAATTATATGCTAGTTTTATGGTGAATCATATTTTACATTTGTTCAGAGTATTTTAGATATTGAAGTGGGGAAAATTTCTAGATAATTTTTAGTATTACTGAAACAGATTAAGGATTATAATGATAACATCTAACTATCTGCTAATGATTCCTGCATGTTTGAAGGCATCAGAGGTATCCTTTCACTTGTAAACTTTCTTTCTATTCTTTGGACATTATCAAGTGGCATATCATTACCGAGAGATACCCTAGTGAGCAGTCAAGTGGGAGGAGGGTAGAAGGAGGACATAGCATATTGAGCCAGACTCTTACTTAAGAAAAGCAATTAACAAGAAAACAGCTGTGTAGCCCAACCAGAATTCAATAGTAAGACTGATAGAAACTAAATAATTGGATGGTTTGGGTTTAGACTAAGTACATGAAGAAATTTTTTAAAAATAGAGAGAACTATGTGTCTTATTATCTGGTAAGACTAAAATTAATCTGAGTAAGGGGAAGGAGGACCGGGCAGTTGATGTAACTTGTGGATTCATTGTGACACCCTGAAGAAGACAAGTTTTGGCAAATTTTTGTTGGCAAAACCTGATTTGCACTAACATGAAGTTATTTGTAATCTTTATATATCCCAATTAATGTGACTATTTACGTATTTTACTGCAGAAACTCTTATGTGTGGGTTTTGCAGCATGTGATAGGTACACAATATTATCTTTGTAAATTCTGAAAAAAATCTGAATTCTGAAACACATGTGGTTTCAAGGACTTCAGATAAGAAATTGTGGACTTAGAGTGCAACTATCAACATTGGGAGGAGAACCGTAAGGGGAATTGCGAGTGAGCTACAAACCCCTTTTTAATAGGGGGAGTCAGTAGCTATTGTCTAAAGTGGAACTATTATCATGTACATATATTACTTTAGCTTTAAAAAAATTAAATTAATTATTTCGACAAATTTGCCTTGTTTATACAATGTGCTGGGTACTGTGTCAGGAAATGTAAAAGTTGAAACCTTCAAGAATTCTAATATGGAAAAAAGACTATAAACAATGAAGCATAATACAAAAAAAAATAAGTGATAACAGAGTTATACAAACAGAGAAGAGAGTAACTGACTACTGTTTTCCAGAGCTAAGAAAGAGTGTAAATAGAGGTAAGCGACTGTGTGCGTGTGTCCAGGGGTGATGGGCCTGTTGAACTGTGGGGGAAGCAAGAGGGAAGTCAGTCAGGGACGTCTTCACAGTGCTGCTGGCCCTTGTTAGAACCCAAAGGCCTCAGTCCAAGAGAGGGAAGGTGGAGATGGAAATGAGGGCGAAGATAGAGAAAAGTTCATGATCCAGAGTGCTTTTTTCCATGCCTTCTCCGTAGCCAGGGCACACCAACCAGCAGCGCCTTAATCTAGACTCATCTTCCCTGACAAAGAGGAACCTGTTCAGATTGTTTCTCTGTTTTTCGAGGGGGGGAGGGTAGGGGGAGGAAGGTGCATTTTACATAGGAAAGCTTTGTCTTAAATTTTACTCTCAAAATAGAAGACCCTGAGGAGAATACACATGAGCAGGAAAATTTTTCAAGAAATTCAGTATAGGGGCCGGGCCGGTGGCGCAGGGGTTAAGTGCCCACATTCTGCTTTCGTGGCCCGGGGTTTGCCAGTTCAGATCCCAGTTATGGACATGGCACCGTGTGGCAAGCCATGCTGTGGTAGGCGTCCCACATATAAAATGGAGGAAGATGGGCATGGATGTTAACTCAGGGCCAGTCTTCCTCAGCAAAAAGAGGAGGATTGGCAGATGTTAGCTCAGGGCTAATCTTTCTCGGGGGGAAAAGAAAAGAAATTCAGTATAAAGTTAGCTTTTTCTAGACTGCAAATTAAATGTATGGAGTAAGTGAAACACGGCTCATCTGACAAGGATCTCAAAGTAGCTGAACTTACTAAATCTCACAGTGGTCTTTAAGGCTAGCCCTAAGCTCAGAATTCATTTCGTTAATCCAGCCTAAATATTTTAAGGGCATGAACAAATAGGGTGAGGTCATTGATGAGAAAGGATTCTTGCTTCCATACCCATCTTGGCAGCCGGAGCAGCTCTGGTATCTCTTCAAACACCCAGATTATAGGTTAAACTCTAAAGTTGAGCCTTTGAGTTTTGGAACTACATCGAAGTTTCTTGAAATACCAGGCTTTTGAAACAACAGAGATGATGGCATAGGAGCTGTTTGCAAAATGATTACAGTGGGAAGTGATCAGATACATTGTGAATACATACAATATACAAAGACTTAAGGTACAAAAATGGAGAATGAGGAGAACTCTCCAAAGAGAGCTCAACAAAAAATGCTTCAAGTCCCTGTAGAGTTAAGAGTGCACATGGGAGTGGCAGTGAGGCCTCTGACAGGTGGCAGGGGAAGTAAGTTGACAGATGAGCTTTACATTTCTTGAAAACTGTGTCTTTATCTCAGGGTTCACAGAGGCGGATGGGAGGGGAACAGATGTCAGAAACAGCAGTGCTTCTCAGGGAAGATTAAGTGGTAGAGGAAATGGAGATTGCGTTACCAAATAAGATGAGAAGGGAAAGCAGTGTGTCTAAGTGGGACTGGATGGAATGACCAGGTGGAATGTGAGTCTGAAATTTGAGGAGACATCATATTAAGGCAGTAAACATCAAGCTGTCACAATATAGCTGGTTGGGATTCCATTAATTGGTGACAACGGTGGGTGCTTCCTTTATTTGTTAATAAAGTAGAGCAATAGAGGATAAGAAACTTAAAATTTTAATTTTTAGATATGTATATTGCTCCATTTCAGAATTGGTGGGAAATTGAAAGGATTGTTGCAATATATTAGAAAGAACTAGGGTTTAGGAAGATTTGGGTTAAGGGAGAGTTGGTTGGATCACATTAGGTTACTTTTCTTTCCTTCTTTGTTTTTTTTGGTGAGGAAGCTTGACCTTGAGCTAACGTCTGTTGCCAAACTTCCTCTTTTATTTTTCCCTCCCAAAGCCTCAGTTCGTAGCCTAGATACATTGTGAATACATACAATATACAAAGACTTAAGGTACAAAATGGAGAATGAGGAGAACTCTCCAAAGAGAGCTCAACAAAAAATGCTTCAAGTCCCTGTAGAGTTAAGAGTGCACATGGGAGTGGCAGTGAGGCCTCTGACAGGTGGCAGGGGAAGTAAGTTGACAGATGAGCCTAGCTTTAAGTCCTTGTAGTTCCTCTATGTGTGATGCTGTCAAAGCTTGGCTTGATGTAGGTCCGCGCCCAGGATCTGAACCGGCAAACCCCGGGCCACCGAAGCAGAGAACGCAAACTTAACCACTATGCCACTGGGCTGGCCCTTAGGTTACTTTTCATTCACTTTTTTTCCTGCATCCCACTTACCTTTATTTCTTCATGTTTTCTCCATATTGGGACCTGTGGAAGTGTGGGAACTCATAAGTGATATTCGAAGAAAGATAATTTGTTACAAAGGATAACACCCACATTATTATTATATGAGTTAAGTATTCACTAAGAAAACGTTTATATAAGAAATGTAATCAATTCAATTTTTGGTCCATATATTAAAGATATTTTCAGCTGAAAAAACTCAAGGCTGGAATTTGGAAGACCTTGGCGCTAGTTCTAGGCTACCCCTACTTAGCATTGACTTCAGGCAAGTCACGTGCCCTCTTTGGCTGTCAGTTTCTTCAGTGGTAGAGAGGACCTTAGATCATATCAGAAATGAGTGTTCTTGTTGGTTTGAATACCATAGTCTAAGTGGTGATTCTAGTTAAAGCAAATGGTATTTGCTGTAACAACCAGAAGTGAAGGGATGGCTCTAAGAACAGAAAACTACCGTAGTAAAGAAATTTGCACATTTTTATCCATTCTTTCACCTAATGCTGTTTAAGCATCTACTGTCATTTCCTATGTCTGGAAATGCTTTTCCTCCGTGTGTCCACATTGCTCCTTCCCTTGCCTCCTTGAAATCTTCACTCAATGGTCATCTTGTCATGAGGCTTTCCTTCTTCTCTGTTTAAAATTGTGCACACACATATACCCGCTCTTTGGAATTCCCTAGTTCTCATTTCATGCTTTATTTTTCTCCATAACACTCATCACTTTCTAATATTCTAAAAATTTCACTTATTTTATTATTTCTATCCCCCAATAGAAAGTAAGATGAAGGCAAGGACTTTGTCTGTTTTGTTTACTGCTGTATACTTAACACATAGAATAGAGCTTATCACATATTCGACCCTCAGTAATGTTCAGTGCTTGATCATCACGTAGCTGAGGGATTCTAGACTGGTTGTGAACATGTTGTTGAAGTGGGAATGGTCAGGGAGACTAGGAAAGTCAGACGTGGTAATAGATCCATAACCGTGATTTTCAAGTGTTTTGAGCAATAGGATCTTTGCTTCAGATGGAAACTTATATAGAAGCCTCATATGAAAAGAGTAAAGAAAGACCTAGTGTGGGTGAAGCAGGTGAAAAGAACATGGCCCTGCCTGACTTTCTCCTGCATCCTGAAGAGCTCTGCACAGATTTTCTCAAATTTACCTAGTCTCAAAAATCACCTGAAACACTTGTTTAAAATACAGATTCTTTGGCTCCTCCCCTGGGAAGGAATGAGAGTATAGAGGAATTTGGTAAAGGGGCAGAGGTTTGTATCAAGGAAGGTGACAATAGATAACAAAGAAGGGCAAGGGAGGAAGATAACAGGAAGGATTTGGGAGGCTGAGTAGAGAGAGAGATTAGCAAAAGCATAGCCAGGTCACGTAAGTAAAGTAATTTTAATGGTGGTCAGTCACTTACACTTGTCTTCCACATGAGAAGAAACAATTGGATCTAGGTTTGGGCTGAGAATCAGATATGTTTAAAAAGAGAAAAACAAAGCCATATTTAGAGGTTTGTTTTGTTGAATTTTATTATTGACAATGGCGCCAAAGAACCAACATACAACCACTTGAACTAAATAGAACATTAACCAAGTTCTAAACATTCAAACATGTGATGGAGAGAAAATTCCACGGGTCAAAGATCTCAGAAGAGACACAACTCACTCATTCATTACACACCAGTATACAAACAAAATCTAGAAAAAGTTGTATTCCTATTCCTTGTTTTTTCATATTAATTATCAATTTCTTCTTCTATCAGCAGAACATAATCAAATTATCTAATTTAAGTTGTGCAACCTCTCCAGACACATCTACAAATCCCATTGTATACCCATTCTTTTGTGAAAAATTTCCATATATCCTGTAACTTTTCACTCACTAATCCTTACAGTTCTTTGCATTCATTGAAATCTAAATTTCCTCTGAGAACATCGCATCCTCAAAACTATCTCAAATGCAGAGCACTCTTTTTCCCATTACCCTAAGTCCTCCTGCATGTCTTGGACTCCTCAGCATCAAAATATCCAAAATGGAACTCACAGCTTCACTGAACCCATGACTCATCTCCATCTATTGTTCCCTATGTCAGTGAACATCACCTCCAAGTCCAGTCTGTCACTAGTCCCTGTTAGAGTTACTTCTAGTTTTCAAATATACATGCTATTTTCCTTCTCCTCTCTAACCACCTTAGTCCAAGTTACCATTGTCTTCTTCCTTCACTCTTCTAATAGCTTCCTGCCTGCTCTACTGTCTACCTGTGGCCATTCTCTAAGTTCTTGGAAGTCTGCTTTAAGTGTAGCTCCATCAATAACTTTCTTGATATTTCCACTACCATCATACTGTTTCATCACCTTATCTTGGCCATTGGAGCAGCCAGCACCCCAGTTGCCATCCCAACTTTTAGTATCTGCCTTCTTCTATTTACACTGTATTCTTTTTAATTTTTTTTTTGCTGAGGAAGATTAGCCCTGAGCTAACATCTGTGCCAGTCTGCCTCCACTTTATATGTGGGTTGCTGCCTCAGCATGGCTGAGGAGTGTTGTAGGTCCATGCCCCACGTACAAACACGTGAACCTGGCCTGTTGAAGCAGAATGCACCGAACTTAACCACCATGCCATGGGGCCAGCCCCGTATTTATACTGTATTCAAATACTAGCTTAATCCTCATAAAGCATAAATATTTCCCAATTGCCACATTGCTTATTGAATTAAATCCAAACTTCTTAGTTTATCATTCTCTTCAACAGAAATACTCTATTTCCACACTTATGCCTACCAAAATCCTTCCCAACCTTCAAGACTTTCGAAGCTGACCTGACCTCCCTTCAGCCTGTTGAGGCAATTCTGTCCTTTGAACTCACACAAACTTGACGTTCCCTCTTACCAGAGTGTACAGACCTTCCTTGAGAGCAGTCTTCCACACTCCGTCACCAGACCTACCTTGCACTGTCCCTTGCGTATAGCAAATACTCAATACACTTAATGAATTTTAGTACGTTTTATTTGAATACTTTTTTAGACTTTAAGTCTCAGAAAAGAGCTTAATTACTTTATTCATTTTAGTATTCTAGAGTTCCATAATAATCAAATGAAACCACCCAGCATATGAAAGCGTAGCTGCACTCTATTTGTTTTATTTCCAAGTGAGCCAGGTCATTTTACCGCCAGAGAGGAAGAAAGGGGATTAAGCTGAAATTAATGTTTTGATGAAGATGAGGCGGATGGTAAATTGACCTGGGGCAAGCAAAAAAACTCAACTTGCCGCATGTTAGCAACAGACGCTCTTCACGGTTGATGTTCAATGACTTGGAAATGTTCTTCAGGGCACACTGCCTCTTCAGTGCTTGCTCACATACATTCTGAGGCGTAGATTAATTTCAAAACAAGAACTTAAAGCTGTAAGGAACCTCAGATATCAGCTTAGTTTGTGGTTTTTAAACTTCTCTCTGTTTTTTTGTTTTTAAGCATTAGAACTCTTTATTCAACCAAAATCTCCCATGAAATTCCATTATAAAGAAATGGAGTTGTTTTGGTTAAAGAAGGGTGAGAGCCCAGGATCCAGCCCTCTTGCCTTGGGGCTGCCCGCTCCCATGGTGGCCCCTGAAGCACATCCGGAGAAACCCTAGAATGCCATTGATCTAAGGTTGAAAACCAAGGATCTGCTCTCACTTATTTCTTGCATGAGGCAACAGGTTCAGAGAGGTTACATGACATGCCCAGAATTACAGTATTGGCCAGTGGAGGAGCCAGGACTAGAATTCAGGTTTCTTGCCATCAAATCCAGTATTCTCCTCTCGTTACACCATGCTGTTTTCTTTGGTGGCAAATTCCTCCAGTCACCTCAATGTAGTCTTTATTTTTTCCAGCGGCAGCACACATGAACAAAAAGACCTTCTGAACTTCTTTGAGTGTTTCGATAGTTCCTATTCTAAACTCTTTAGCAACTATTACCAAATGGCTACCTTACCTTCTTTTCATATAAAAATGTGTCAACAAGTTGGTAGCATGTTAACGGGCAATCCGAAGAACTCTCTTTCACTTGAGCATTCAGGGGAACTCGGGATAATAAAGGTAAATAAGGACTAAAAATTCTATTTTGAGGCCAGAATAGACAGATAGGATAAAAAGAGGGGAGATATATGGGATTTTTCAAATAGGAGAAGCAAATGGGACTTGAAAAGCTTTATCACCTCCACTTTCCCAAAATGAAAAATATTTCATTAAAAAAATTTTGTTTTATTGTGGTGAGAACACTTAACATGAGATCTACCCTCAAATTTTTAAGCGTACAATACAGTATTGTTAACTATAGGCACAGTGTTGTACGGCAGATCTCTAGAACTTATTTATCTTGCATAAGTGAAACATTATGCCTGTTGATTAGCAATTTCCAATTTCGCTTCTCCCCCAGCCCCTGGCAACTACCATTCTACTCTCTGATTCTATGAGTTTGACTATTTTACATACCTCATATAAGTGGATCCAGCAATCTCACTTAAGAGTGTTTGTCCAAAAGAATTGAAATTAAGATCTCAAAGAGATATTAGCACCTCAGTCTTCACTGTAGCACTATCCACAATAGCCAGGATATGGAAACAACCTAAATGTCCATCGACAGATGAATGGGTAAAGGAAACATGGTATATATGTACAGTAGAATATTATTCAGCCTTAAAAAAGAAGGAAATCCTGAAATATGCAAAAATGTGGATGAAGCTTGAAAACAGTACTAAGTGAAATAAGCCAGACACAGAGGGACAGATACTGCATGATTCGACTTATATGAGGTGTTTAAAATAGTCAGAATACTTCATTTTAAGAACACTTTTTATGGAAAAATTCAGGACTAGAAAATTTTTTAAAACTCCAACATCTCACCATCCAGAAAAAGACCACTATTAACCCTGCCTTTAGACATCTAACTCTCTTTTGGTATATAGGACTTTTTAAGTGGGAAGACCAAATCAAATTTAGAAAACCTTTATTATGTCACATTTCTCAAAATGAAAAAAATTTCACTTTTAAAAAATTTTGTTTTGTTGCAGGTAAGAACACAACATGAGATCTACCCTCTTAACAAACTTTTAAGTGTATAATACAGTATTGTTAACTGTGGACCCTAGAGATAACTATGTTAACTATGAATTTATATAATTTAATATAAATATAATTGTGCTATGCATGCTGTTGTACAGCTTGATTCTTTGAGTCAAGAAAAATCTCAGTGCTCTTTCTACTGAATTTAAATATGTCACTGTATTTTGTAGTCATACCGTGTTCTTTTATATGGTACATATGCTCCTCGTTTTTAAACTGGGATGATAATAGAAGGATTAAATGACTAAATATATGGTAAAACGCTTAGATCAATAAGAACTCAGTAAATATTAGCTATTATTCTTCTGTACCATAATTGTTTAGCTACTCCCCAGTTGATGGACAATTCAGTTTGTCAACAATAATGAAGCAAGTAACATTTCATATATGTACGCTTGTGCAACTATTTTTTTAGGCTAAATTCCTAAAAATGGAAAATGGAATTACCAAGTCAAAGGATAGATACATTTAAAATTTTGATATTTTCACATCGTCCCTCCTCCAAGAGAGTATGCCAATTAATATTCCAACCAAAAATGTGTTAAAATGTATGTTTCCCCACATCTGGTCAATATGGGATATTCTCCTTCTGATATGTAAATATTCACACACATGCAGTTTTAATGTGCATTTCTTTGATCATTAGTGAGGTTTAGTATCTTACGTCTTATTGACCACTTGTCTTTCATCATCTGAGAACTGCGAAAACAATCCTTGACCACTTTTCTGTTAATGTTGATTTGGTTTTTTTAAACAGATTTTTTTTAAAGCTCTCTGAATATTATGGTTATTAACCTTTAGTCATATATGCTGCCAGTACTTTTTCTCAAATGGTCAGTTTACAATTTTGTCCATTATTTTGCCATGAAGAAGCATCTCATATCCATGAAACTTTTATAGTTTCAGGTTTTGTGGTCAAATATCAAAAATCGGGTTCTTCATTTTTTATGGGAGATTAGCCCTGAGCTAACATCTGCTACCAATCCTCCTCTTTTTACTGAGGAAGAGTGGCACTGAGCTAACATCTGTGCCCATCTTCTTCTATTTTGTATGTGGGAAGCCTGCCACAGCATGGCTTGATAAGCGATGTGTATGTCTGTACCTGGGATCCGAACCTGCGAACCCTGGGCCGCCGAGCAGAGCACATAAACTTAACCACTACGCCATGGGGTTGACACCCCCCTCTTTTTAAAATTTATTTTCATTTATTTTTTAACTCCAGTCTTACCAAAGTCATCACTTAAACTATTCTCTGGGTCTTTGAGCTTTGACTCATCTAAAATTTCTTTTTTTGGAAGGGAAGTTGGGAGTTCTCCTAAAATCGTTTATTTAGAAGTCTAATTGTAATGCTTCTTTCTGGTGCTCTGTTTCATCCTTTCTATGCTCCTTTCTATTCAGCTGATCAGCCTGTGGACTTTACAACAAGCTCATGATGTTTATCACTGTAATTTTTATATTAAATTTAAATTTTAATATTTGAGGGGCATATTCCTTCTGATTGCATTTTTTATTGTTTTTTCCTCTTTTTCAGAATTTTCCTGGCTACTCTTACTTGTTTATTCTGCCAAGTGAAATTTAGAATCATTTTATCAAGTTTCCTCTCACAAAACTATATTGAAAATTTTTCCTCAGATTGTATTATAGTTATTTAATTTTAGGAGAATTTACAGCTTTAAATATTGGGACTCCTATTCAAGATCTGTTTCTCATTTTATTTTAGGTTTGTCCCTTAGCATAGTTTTATACATTTATTTATACAGGCACTGCACATTTCCCATGAGGTTTATTCCCGGGTATTTTTTCGTGACTACCCTACATTCATCTAATGATTGATTTGGAGTACAATCTCACAGGTTGAGTCTGCCGCATGAATGCAAATTTAAGAAACATTTCCATCAACAATTGTCACCAAAGACCTTTCCTTTTGCCGTTTTCTGGTATGGAGCGCACTTTTCCCAAACAGCTCAAACTGTAACTCAGAATGCTCTAAACAATAGGTCATTTCTGAATAATGTCTCTCAGCTATATGCAGTTTCCATAAAAAGCTGGTTTGGCAAAGATTTTGCTATAACGTATTCAGAGTTAGGTGTTTATTATTTTTCTAGTCTTACCTAAAGAAGCAGCACGACTAGGAAGTCCATGAGTATGCAGACTCACTGGGGTTCAGAGATGCTCTAAATTCATGGTGCTTAATTCCCATTCACGCAGGAAACAGTTATTGAGACTATTATGCTCAGAATTCTAGAACTAGAAATATTTCCCTACTCTCCTGTGACTCTGTCTAGGAGGAAAGACAAGACATGAAACAAACAATTGAAATACTTGATCTGAAACAATTAAATCTGGCACTCATAAGAGATCACAATCAAATGGGAATTAAATACCTAATGAAAGTGTGTGTGTGCACGCGTCAGTAGCACTTACTCGTAATGAATAGCACAGTCAGACAGAAATATGTCCTGCTAGGGCGGGTTTCTGCAAGGTGCAATTGTTAACTCTTTTTCCCACTCTACATACAAAAATGTTGTCAATAGTCATCAGGTTTGGCCTACCTCATCTATAATTTCTGACTCTAGGAATAGCTTTTGGAATTTTAAAACTCAAGTGATTAATAAAAAGATTTGGGGAGGATGATTGAGTCCATGGTTCTGAGTAAGAACAATATCCTGTTTATTACATAGATGTGTATGTACATTACAATAGAGTGGAGTATAATAAAATACACCCACTGACACGTGCGTGTTGGAGTGTTTGGGTAAACTTCTAGCTTCGCCTCCTTCCCTTGTCGAAGTCGAGCTGATTCTTCTCTGTATGTGCCAGTGTTTCCATCCTGTGCTGGTCTCTGCCAGGACATCATATTCTTGTACAAGTTCACTCTTTCTAGATACAGAAAACTCTTATCCTTTGCTTTTGCACTTGGTAAAAGCTCCCTCTCCATTGTTAGTTTTGTTTTGTTCTTTAATTCCTTCACCGAGGGAGTAAAAGCTGTGAGTGAGCCTGCTCAACCCACCACCCTGGCGATGGCTCTGCTGTGTTGTGATGTTTCTTGGTCGGCATCTGCACTGAGAACACTGTGTATGCTGAGCTCTGCCCTATGTGAAAATGAGCCAGATTTTTCATTTTGTGGGGACAAAGTTCTTGATTAGGTTACGAGCTAAAAAAATTGCCTTTTCTCCATTGGACGAAATCATGCATGTGAGAACACACCTATGAAATTCCATTAAATTGTAGCCCTCTCTTCCTCGCCGGACAGGAGCTCATGGTAGTACTGTTGAAGCCAGTTGATTTTGGAGAATTTGACTAAAGCTATCACCTCCTCCTGCTCCCCACAATAAGTATGTATTTACAAAAGTCTGCATATTGTTTCAGGGAATTGATTGCTTCTCATGGAACCCCTAGTGCTTTGTTGACTCCAGGAAAGGACCCTTTGTTTAACCACTTCACATCCACTATCCTTTAGGACACATGCTATTTGAAAAGTAGGAAAAATACATGTACTAACAGAGTGTTTTAATAAAGTTAGAATGTTCTTTTAAGTGAACTTTATTTTCTTTCCTACATACAGTTTCTTTTTCTTTCTTTCTTTCCTTTTTTTTTTTTTTTTGGTGAGGAAGATTCTCCCTGAGTTAACATCTGTGCCAATCTTCTTCTATTTTGTATCTGGGATGCTGCCACAGCATGACTTGATGAGCAGTGTGTAGGTCTGCACCTGGGATCTGAACCTATGAACCCCAGACCGCCAAAGCCAAGTGCACGAACCTAACCAGTACACCACCAGACCAGCCCGTACATAGTTTCTTTTTTTTTTTTATTACAGTTTGAGAATTGAATTTTCTATGGGAATATCTTTCCTTGACATGTCTATAGTACTTCCCCTGCTTCCTCATTCTCTCTTTAATCCACTTCAAGCCAATCCAAGCAGGCTCTGTTCCCGCCCTCCACCAGAACAGCGCTTTGAATGGTTATCACTTTCCTACATGCTGACACATGTGATGGTTACTTTTCATCCACATCTTTCTGTATTTCTTAGAAATAGTAAATCTAATTGACTTCTTCCTCTGTCTTAAAATACATTCTCCTCTTTTCCTGGTTTTTCTCACTTGCTCTTCTTCCTTAGTCTCCTTTGATTGGTTCTATCTCCTCTCTTCTATCTTAAATGTTAGAGTGGCTTGGACCTTCTCCTTTTCTCTGCCTACACACACACTCTCTTGCTGAGCTCCTCTAGTCCTTTGGCTTGAAATACTATCTGTACACTCTATTTCTATGACTACCACAGTTATAGTTCCAGCTCTGAACTCTAGACTTGGATGTCCAACTACCCTCTGGACATAGATATTTGAATGTCTGGTTGACATCTCACATTATGCTTTCCTAGACGGAACTCACCCTACATGATCCATAGTCTTCTTGATCTTAGTATCAGGCACTACCATTAAAAGTCCACCTTTGGTTCTCTTATTTTTCTCACCACCCCCCTCCCACCCAAGTCAACTGCCCCAATTGTCATTCTGATACCCAGATTTTCTTTCTCTCTTTTTTATTTTTCATGGTACCCCTTTGCCAATGTTTTCTTTTCATCCTGTCCTTCTTTTTCTAATCATCTGCCTAAAGGGATGGATTTCAATTCATTTTTAAAAAGATGCTTATAGTTCCTAAAATTTTAAATATAATAAATCAACAGAAAATATAATTTTTTGTAAATGGAATTTATGATTGAGGCTTATGGTAATACCCATCTAGTGAGTTGCAGTGAGGAACAGAAGGGTTGCAAAAATAGCTTATAAATTCTTATACTCTAAAAAAGATATTGTAATTTTTTATTCATTGAGAAATTGATGTTACTAGCACTACTGAAAATGAGTTTAACATATGATTAGTTCAATTATATCCAATAGTTATGGAGCGTGTGTCTTGTACAAAGCCAGGTGCTATAAATATTGAGAAAAATTAGAGTTACTTCAGGGGTTCGCTGCCAAGGAGGGGAGGCAGACATGTAAGTAAGTAAATATGATAGTGAAAGAGGTACGACAACAAAGACATGTTCAAGATAAAGTGGGGGCACCCAAGAGGGTGTGACTGACTGCAGTGGAGAGGCATGTCCATCACCCAGCTGCTCATGCTAAACACAGAGGCGCTTTCCTTCATCGCTCTCTTCCCCTCACCACCCGCTCCATCCGGTTAGATTTCAGAATCTGCTGACTCTATTCCAAGGGTTGTCAAACTTTCTGTAAGGCACAGAAAGTAAATATTTTACGCTTCTTTAGGCCATATATGGTTTCTGTCACATATTCTTCTCTCTCTTTTTTCTCATAATCATTTAAAATGGTAAAAACCATTCTTAGCTATTAGGGCCATACTAACATAGGCTAAGGCCAGATTTAGCCCTTGGGGCTATAGGTTGCCAACAACTGCCCTCCTCCAGAGCCTGTACCAAACCCAATCACTTCTTTCCTCACCTGCTGTCCTAGTGGGAATGACCACTGTCTCTTTCCTACACCACGGCATTAGTCTTCTATTTGGTTTCCTGCTCCTGCTCTTGACCTTCCCTCATTCATGCTCCACAGAAGTGGCCAGTGGTCTTTTAAATCATACGTATCATTCTCGTGTCAAGGAAGGCTTCCCTGATGAGACTACAAAACAGAATGTCTTGCAACATTTCTGTTAGACTTCAAGAACTGAGGTTTTAGGGGAGAGGGGGGAGGATGGGAGGGTACTCCTAGAAGGTAGTATAGTTCTCCTCACTCTGGTTTCATTTTAAATACTCGCTATTACTTGTTAGCACAGGCACTTAAAATAAGAAGGGAGTCTGAGATTTATCATTTTACATAGTCATTAAGGTTTTCATATTGAAATATAATTATTCTGAATAATAACACAAGAAGTGATTAAATTTAATTGTAGGTGACCCAGTAACTATTTAAGCTTAGTGCTTGTAAGAAAAGAAGGACGGGGCGGGGCAGGGAAGAGGAGAGTATACGCTCTGTCATCTAAAGTGGGATACAACTCAGTATGTATATGTAGGTTGTTTCTCTCTGAGTTGCTCTTGGTCTTCATTGGTCTTGTCCTGTCCGTGCTAAACTTTTTCTACATCATTAGTGAGGTCTAGGTGTGAAAATGTCCGTCACCCCCACTTCCTGGCTGTTGCTTTCCACCAGCTTTTTGATGATGTCTTTCCTCCCCCTGGGCACCAGCTTTTTCTGCAGCATTCTCCCTTCGTCTTCCTTTCACTCATTCTTTTGTTAAGGGCACAACCTTATTGTGTCTTTTCCCAGGAATTCCTAATTCTTCCACAGCTCTATTTTTGAACCATACAGCTCAGCATTTTACCAGCCCAGCTACTTAGAGGAAGCAGATAATTTGCAGCAAAAATTAAACACAGGTTCAATTACACATGTCAGTATGAATTAGACACATGGTGTTGAGATATTTTCAAGAGTACCTCTTTTAAATAGTACCTTCTTTTTCTCGAAAGATGAAAATGCTTTTGCATCTCTTGCCTCTTTGTCCCCATAAAATTAAGTTTATTTGTTTTCATTTTTCAGTTTAAGGATTGAGTTCGGGTATTATTATCCCTACTTTACATATGGTGAAACTGAAGCACAGAGTGGAAAACAGTCACCCCAAGGACCCTCAATGTGTACTCCAGCCATGGCTGGGCCTCCCAGCTTCTCAGGGCCAGACCTGTGTTTTTCTCCCGATTTTACTGAGGGCAATTAGAAATTAAAGCAATTTCTAAGCTGTGCTCCAAATTATTTATAAGTCAAGGCCATTTGTTTGTACCTGTTTTGACTACATCAACCCTTTTAAGAGAATTCCAAATACACTTTCCCTAAACCAATGTTTCTCCAATTTGGGTAACATGCAAACACCCTTTAAAGGAAAAGAATCCTCATCAATTATGAGCATGGGCAAACTATTTTTATTTATCATATTCCTTAAATATGTCCAAAAAGAAAATTGTTTTATTTTAAATATCTACAAATATATATTGTTTTAAATACCTACGAATATATATACATTTTAATGTTGTTCTACATCAAAAGCAAACCAAGTCAAATTCAAAGAGCACTATATTGCCAGCAAACTTGAGCTGATCAAGACCATTAATGTGAGAGATGATGTCCTTTTAGGAAACATAATTAGCTAGTCAACAGGAATGTGTTCTGGCTGCCAGGCGTTGGCTCTTTTGAGATTGGCCTGCCTGGGCTACCCTATGCTATATGACCCCACCATCCTCTTGCCACTTATATCCTATTGGAATGAAGCCTCCATCCCCCAAGGGCACTGTGATGTCACTGGCGGAAAGTACCTAATTTGTGTATTGGTGCATGTCTCTGCTCTCTTCTTCATCAGTATGCTGCCAAAAAGTACTACTTCTTGGTGCAGACACAACCATGGGACTCAGATTGAATGGTACACTCACTTACAAAGTGGTCCCCCAGACAATTCAGAAAGTCCCTTATGATAACTTTATTAAATAACAACATACAATTCTCTTCAATTCTCATAAGACCTCACAGACTCTGAGAGTCAGAGGACTCTAGTTGGAGAAACACTACCCTAAACTTATTGCTTCAAGACTTGGAGAAGCAGCCAGAGTTTTCAAGTCCAGCCTTGGACTGGGCAGCTACGTGTTAGGATGGTTTAAGGGCAACCCAAGGATCTCACGCCTACCAGGTCACCTAAGTGCTTGAATGATTCGGTCCTTTCCCATGGGAGGATTGGAGGACCCAATCTAAATGCAAATGTATTACCTGGGAAGAGTAATTAATAACAATTGATTCTCTAGATAACATTAATTTACTATAAAGGTAATTATGCACAAAACAAAGCCTAGTGGAATGAGACATGACATAGGTGAGTTTGATATCATCAAAAATCAGCAGGTGTTAAGTGCCTGCTAGTTTTGGGGATCTACAGAGGTAAATAGAGTCCCCACACTTGGTTTTTAAAGTCCACTTGGCAATATAGGACAAATGCAGGGAGACAAGGAGCTTTCTTGGGATGGAGCCGAGGGAGAAACTTACAAACTGGGCAGCCCCAAAAGCAGCCAACCCAGGTCATCGTGGTTTGGAGCCAGCACAGAAGCAAAAATGCCTGAATGGAAGGTGTTTGGAGAAAGAGAACACACCTTTCCTACTTTTTAGTCTCCCAAGCAGTCTTGAGACTCTTGCTTATTTTTTTTTAAAGATTTTCTTTTTCCTTTTTCTCCCCAAAGCTCCCCGGTACATAGTTGTGCATTTTTAGTTGTGAGTCCTTCTAGTTGTGGTGTGTGGGACGCTGCCTCAGCATGGCTTGATGAGCAGTGCCATGTCCGCGCCCAAGATTTGAACTTGCAAAACCCTGGGCTGCCGAAGCGGAGTGCACCAACTTAACCACTCGGCCACAGGGCCAACCCCCTTGCTTATTTTTTAAAGTATAACAACATATCTCTGGTAAAAGGTAGATGGTTCTTTAATTGTGGAATTTTCATTTTTATATTTCTTTCGGAAATTGCATCTCCGCCCAAGTACTTTCCTTGATCTGTTCTGTTCAATCCGTCGTGGGAGTGGGAGACAGGAATTAATGTCACATCTTAGCCTGTAGTCACATTTCCTCTCTCTCTCTCTGTGGCTGTAGACACAGTCCCAGATTTCTGGATTTCTTTCAAACCTTCCTTGAATAAGAAAGCATAGTTTAAAGTTGTTGATGTTGTTTCTCTACGTGTCACCCTCCTGACTTGATATTGTTCATGTATAATGTGTGTTTGTCTGCTGAGCATGTACGTAATTAACTTCCTATTTTCCCTTCATGGTTCTATAGCTTATAGGTATAAAAGCTTCCTGTTGTAAATGTGTTGAAGACAGAACACCTCACTGTGTTTATGGCTGGGAACATGATGGCTAAAAAGGATTTCCCCAAGGAAAAGTGAACAAATATTTATCAGGAGATCTTGAATGTGTGTGACCTCCTTTAATCCTCACCCCCCTGCGATGCATGAATTGTCACTTCATACAGAGATAAGATAAGGCTTAGAGAAATCAAGTACCTTGCCTGGGCTCACATGGCTAGTGTCAGAGCTCATGTGTGAACCTCTGTGACTTAACTCCAAACTATGTGTCCCTTCCACCTATGGCGGTGCCTCCTGTGGGCATCCTCTCCCAGCAGTCTTTGTCTCTCAGGGACTGGGAACAGGGCCACCTGAACAGGCATTGACATCAGAGAGCGCTTCTAGCTTGGGTAGCTTTAGTTCCTTCCCAGTTATGAGTAGGTCACTTCACCCTCCCTTTCTCTGTCTTCCCTCCACCCGCTCCTTTCTCCTTCGCTGTGTAACTGTTTTTCCTTCTTCACCCTTTCCCCAGAAAGCTGTGGGTAGACTAGGAGCCATGATTAGGATTGACGCATAAGAGCTATTCCAGTTCTGTTTCTCTTGTCCAAGGCCCTGTTTCTATGTGGACACGTTTTTGAGCCAATAGTGGTGTACAGACCACCAGCTGTGCTCGGAGCAAACCAGGCAAAAGTCCTCCTAAGTCCAGGGCTAAGTTTCAGAGGCACATGGAAGGGGCCCCTTTTCCCCTGTTCCATCTCAAGTCCGCCCTCCCTGGAACATGGGGAGCGGGGCTCTCACTAAAGTACAAAGGGCAGTACTCAGCTCTCCTTTTCAAACAGCCTGTTTCCCTCTCAGAAGAAACCTCATTGAGTTATGTTAAAACCAGCAGAGGAGGGAAAAATCAGAAGGGACTTCAGAGAAGCTCACGAATTTGGTCGAATGCTCAGTCTTGTTGCTTTTCTCCTTGGTGTTGCCTCTTTTTGAGTGTTTCTTTGCTGAAATGATAGGGGAGTGAGGGGAAAACTCAGCTTTGATTTTTGTTTGTCGCCTGGTGAAAAATGATGGGGGTAAAATTTAAACCATTCATCTCCTGAGTTCTGGGAATTGTCAGAGGATTTTATTTGTACATGCCTTCCTGACCCCCATTTTTTCAGAGAAGTAAAAATTATGCGGCATTTGTAAACAAGGTACTTTTATCGAGTTGAACTTTTACAAATGTATGGTATTCTTAGCCAAAATAACACTTTTATTTAATACAAGTATACCCAAAGGGCTATGCATGTAGAATTTCATATGATTAATATGCACTTGAAAGCTGTTACAAAGTAAGCATGGTTTTAGAGTTTGTGGAGTCTCTTAAATTCACTTTGTAATTTAATGTGCAGTAACAGAATTCAGAGTTGAGGGATATTACTACCAAAAACCCCTGTCATATTATATACTTTTTCAAGTAAACCAGTTACTGTTTCAAAGGTGAAAGTTTTTCTTTTTAAAACATGTAAGTTGCACTGCCTTGGAGTAGAGAAAGAAATAAGGAAAATGGGCATTTGAAACAGGCTAATTTTAAAGGGCTTGCAGTGCGTTTTGCCACGTTGAGTAAATTTTTTCCTTCCTAGTAACTGAAAAAATATAAAACATAAACTAAGTCCCTGTACATAGCCTGCTGGGGGAGAAAATCTAACCTGTGAAGTGCACTGCTACATAGAGGTAGTTTGTAGTAGTTTATGAACGTACAGACCACCAGGAGTTTTTCTGTCTGTTTTATTCACATTTGCTATTTTGTTTCTTGCAAAGCTCCTCAAGTGCTATCCCTCTCACCTACATTTTGAATTTTCTATTTAAAATTTCTCATGCGTGCTATTTATAACATGGATATAATATTTTCCTGGCTAAAGACACTTTCCTTGAGTAAAAAGTCCTGGAAATTCCTAACAGCGTAACCATCTCTCTCTCTCTCTCACACACACATGCTAACAATCAGTTCATGTACTGTGTGTTTTTTAAATGAAGTGTTGCTGGTCAATGCCGTTATTCTGCTTGACTGACTATTCATTTTTGCTAAGACATAATAATATATGATGATTCAATCTTGCTACTGCATTTTCGGAGTTCTTAATTGCCAAAAGTAGAATCTACTTTAGCTAGTTTAAGTAGAAAAACACTTATTAAGGGGGATAAATTGCTCAAAGAACCGTTGGGAGGACAAAATTCGAGGAGTAGCCTGCGTTTCCAGGAATGGTTCTCCACACTGAATTTCACAACTGGGGTTGCCAGGTTGCTGCTGCCTCCACCAACCTGAGGCTGCACAGTCAGCCAGCCACCCACATTACAGCCTCTGGATCCAGAGCCACACCAGCTCTGCCATCATCCAGGCCAACAAAACGGTTGCCACACATTCTGTTGCTCTCTGGTATGACTCACTTCTGAATCAAAGTCTGGCATTAAGTACATCAGATTGACTGAAGCTATATCTCATCTGGAGCCCTAGCCAGAAGAGCAAGATTGGAAAGGGAAAGAGAGTTTTGAATTGAACTCAAACGTTACAAGGAGGTTGCAGTGGGCGTTGAGATAACCCATCCTCAGAATCTGCTTTAGTTAATAGCTATGATTACATCAATCTGTTGAGATTCTGTGCCATTCAGCTACTTGGAAACTCGATGTGTGGGTGGAGCTTGCAGAATACAGGACCTCCCTGTAAGGTGATCAGGGAAGCAACTTGTTTTTTTTTTTTTTTAATTGAAAAGTTAGAATACAGGGCATTTTCTCTAAGTCTGTTTAGCTCCACAGAGAACAGTCCAATGTCCTGCCTGGTTGGGGCAGAGAAATTCATCTGGTTGCTGGATTCTGGGGCAGGGCAGCCAAGGGGGATCAGGAACAACTTTTCAATATGTGAACTTTCACTAAGTTATCTTGTTTTTATCCCACTTTTGCTGTCCACCTTGCCTGGTATCTCTGGGTCCAAAACTTCTTTCATGTGATTTCTCTAGGGAAAAAACCTCCAGTCTCCTGCAGGGGCAGGAATGGGCGGAGGTGACCCTGGGTCACCAATTGTTCTCTGTACTTCCCTATCCAGACTCTACCTGATCCTGCTGGTTCATCTCCACAACTATACCCACTCATTTGGGGTCCCAGGTGACTCCTAGGACAGGACCCAATTGGGGTGGCGCCTCCTCTATTCTCTCCCCCTGTAGGTATTTGGGCGAATAACCCCTTTCTGTATGCTAAGTCAGTGAATGCTTCTCTCTCTGATTTCTCTCTTCCAAAGCTTTTGGGAATCTTGTCCACTCTTTTCTCCCCTCCCTGTTTTCTTTGTCTTTGTGGATCAACATTTTTTTGTTCTCTCACTGTTATCATAGTCGATTTAGGGGAGGGAGAAGAGATATATGCATATGATCCATCTGCCATGCTTAGCCACATGGCCTTTATATTTATTCTTTAGTGTACTTATCGTTATCAGTCTCATACATTATCAGTCTTGTATGTATAAATACTCACATATGAATATTTCTTTAAATATAAGGTTTGATATAGAGATTAAATATAAAAATTTGAGAATAAAATTCTTAATATTCTCACTTTCAAATTATAAAAGTACTTTTTTTTTTGTGGGGAGAGAGGAGGAGTCCTCATTTTGAGGATATTAGATGTACCTGAAAATATCAGGCAATGTATACTAAGGGCAAAAAAAGTGGCACTGCCCAAGAATGCCATGGGAATGGAGGAGGGAGCCCTCCAGTGGGCTTTTATGGCCGGAATTGATTTGGACTCTGATGAGAGAGAAGAGCCAGGAAAAGAGTAAGGTCTCCCATTGGGTGATGGCAAGCGTGACTATCTTTTTTACCCAGTGGACATCCGCCAATGTGAGCTCTGTTTAAGGATCTGTGTGAGTGCAGAGGGGGCAGCCACGAAGCCAATGGCATATGAACCATGGAGTTTTCTCGAGCCTCCTAGGACAACCCATGAAAGTCACACACAGGCATTTTCTTCACTGCCCAAGAGAAAAATCTAAAGAAGTACTATTTACTAACAGCCTGCTAGCTCACAGATGCTGTTTACTACTCAAAATGTAATTCTGATTAAAGCAGGGAATTAGAGCCCAAATGAAAAATGGCTAGTTTATATTGTGAGTTTCATACTTGTACATCTCTATAGTTATAACTTCTTAAGAGCAATAAACACCAGATTTTAGTTTTCAACAGCATGTGGAACTGGTGTTCTGGTATTATCAATATTTTTATAGCCTCTCTTTTTTCTTTGATATTTTTCTTCTCTTGTAAGTTAGTGTTCATCTCGGAGTCCCTAATCCAGGCAAAGCACTATGCCAGCCCACAAGGGGACTGAGTCATACGTTCATTCAACACGTGTTTGTTGAATGTCAACTATGCAGCCAAAGCTAGGAAGGAAGCAGTTGCTCCCCTCGAAGAGTTGATGCTTTGGTAAGCAAGTCAGGACATAGTGTCAGAGGTGCAGGGGTGTAAGAGACATAGAATGGTTAATGACAACAGTAATGAAGATAATAATAGTAATAATGGATTTGCTCTTTCCCTTAGGAGTTTACCTTGTAGTTGGAAAGGCAGAGCATACACACACTTAGCTGAAACATTTGGACACTTCGAAAATAAGATGAAAGTAGAAAGTAATGTAGTACAAGCCAAGCCCACGAGTGCTGTCACGGGATCAGACTGGGGTGGGAGGAATCCTAGAAATGGTAGAGGAGGCCTGAGCGCCGTGCCTGGCCACAGCAGGGGTTTCTGATGGCTGGAGAGCACTGCACACTTGGGTGAGTTTGTGGTCGGCACATCCAAGTGCCCCATCAGGCAGGCAGGACACAGCAGAGGTGGTTTGAACTGGAAGGATCTGCTCAACTGCCTCCATGGTTCTGAAAGATGTTTGCTCAGTTAGGAGTCACAGGGAGCTGGACGGGGCTGCTTGGTGTAGGAGAGCTAGAGGAACAAGGCAGATCAAGTTCCAGGCAGACGGGGGGTGAGGGCAGAGCTCTGGCACTGCGGGAACACACGGAGAGTAAGTCTGGCACATGGACCAGTCTCTGGAACAGGGATCCCGCAGTCCAAGCCTGTGTTCTAGAGTCCTCAGGTGTTCCAACCGCATTTCTTAGAGGCAACATCAGGGCAAGACGGTGAATCTTAGTGGGCAGGTTTTCTCATAACCCCATTCCTGCTTCAATCAGAGGAGCTCCACTTTTTAATCTGCTTAAGATAGTGGGCATTGGTGTCAGAATTTTTTTTTAAGGATTCCACCGACTTAAAAATAATGACTGCAAGTGGGATGGGGAAGGAAAAGAAGACAGAAAAATGAAACATCTAATACTTTAAGAAAAAATGTACATTAAGTCTGAGCTAGATGGAATATTTTTTTGCAGGCATTTTGAGGGGAAGAGAAGCAGAGTTGGCAAATAGGCAAAAGTATTTCTAGTGGAGGAAATAGGATGGACAAAGACAGGAAGACGCAATTGGATGTGTTCTGTGTAGAAAATGAAAATGCATTGACTTTCCTGGAAAGCAGGAGTCCCGTGGTTGATGCAGTGGGTGTGTTGAGGAATTTGAATTTACTTTGAAGGACAATACATTGTCATCTTGGAGAATGAGGTGGGGGTGGGGAGCATGATGAATATGTATGCTTACATAACTCTTGTGTCAGTTTCTTAAAGCATGAAAGGCTTGCATTAATTTATGGGATCATCACATTTTTCTTGGCCCTGGTCCCCACCCAAAAACCCAAGATAATGTCTTCAGTTTCCCTGTTTGCACACATTCTGGCCACAAATGTATCAAGGAAAAAATAAAACTTTGTCAGGAAAAATGTTGATCAACATTACTCTCTCTTGAGCAACAAGCAAATTATAATATTTGACTGTCCCAGGGTATTTCATGAGTTTTCAGTATTCTGCAAAAACATTTACAGCCCCTGGATAAGGGATTTTGTCAACTTGGACTAATCTATTGGCTACTGCCCTGTTTTGGGACCAGGTTCTTGGTGGCACAATCATTCAGTCTGCTCCTTTGACTGGCGCAGCAGGATGGCCCTTGTGGCCTACATACGTCGTTGGTGTGGTTGTGTCATAGGAATGTTACATTCATTGCTAGCAAAGCGGTGCAGTACTGAGAGAGGACAAATAAATGTCAGTTTCTCAACAAGAGGAGACGTTTAACAAATTAGGAGTATACAGTATGGCAAATGCAATATACAGAATACATGTGGAATATTACTGTGCAAGTATGATATGAGGCGTGATCAAAACCAAGAATCTTTGCTCTAGTGAAGCATAGCTATTCTCAGCAGCATAGAATATTCTATTAATCTGTCATGGAAGCTGTTTCTAATCTGACTATTTGTTAGCCTGAGAAATATTGTCATGATGTCTTAAAATGTTAGTACAAGCCAGTGAAGAATTACAACAAATACCATATGCTTTAAAAATAAATTTGGTGCTGTTATTACATAGTTCAAAAATATATTTGGTGCCATTACTGGCTTTTTCATATATTTTTCTTTATCCTCTTCTAATCTAATCTCTTTCAAGCACTACCATTTTTTAAAACTTTACATCAGTCCTTACCTCTTAAGAGCAATATATCTGCTGGTTTGGGTTTTGGTTTTGTTTTGAAGTGTATTGGATTGTCACAGTATATTTATATGTTTAAGTCGTGGGATTTATAGTAATCAAATCGAGTATATTGGTCTAGGTTAGTAAAACTTTACCTAAAAAAATGTATGCTACTAAGCAAAAACCTGTAAATTCATTCAAAATCAACTTTTGAGGTATTAAAATAGGTTTTTAAATCACATGTTGTTAGATCATTTTTAACATAATAGCACAGGTAGACACAATAGTAAAATGGTATAGGCACAACATCCTGGTAAAATTACATCATGTTGGAATTTTATGGGTGATGCATCATCAACAATCAAATGTCTGTTAAGTAACATCTGTGTATGTAACAATGTAATAACTATGAAGTGTAAACACAAAAAGTTATAACAATCCTTGCCCTCATGGAGCTTCCACTCTACTTAAAGAAGCAAAGTGAACATAAATAAAGTGGCATCCTAGATAGTCTATGGCGAAAATTATGGAAAATTTGAGACCTATAAAAGAAAGAGGTCTATGACATGCTGTAATCAGAGTAGGCTTTATGGAAGAGGTGACACTTGACGTATTAGTGGACATTCAAGTCCACTAGTATTTGCCTTCTGTCAGGGGAGAAGACATTCCTAGCAAAGAGAAGCAATACAAACAAAGGCAGAGATAGAAATAATCATGGCAGTCAATCTAAATTTTGTAAAGGTTTAGTGATCAGAAGCAATGCCAATCAGTTAAGCATCCTATGCAGTCATTTTTTTCCATAGAATTTTTATTTGGTTCTCAAATATGTGTGACTATCAATTATCTTACTCAACATTCGACTTTGGTTGTCAGACATTCTCAAATCAATTCAACAAATATTTATGGTATATGCTATGTAAATTTCAATGACCCACGCTTTACTAGACATTATAATGTATAGAAATGAAGAAGGACTTATGGTCTTGTCCTTGAAGATTTTGTTGCCTTATTAGTGAGAAAAGGTATGTACAAAAAAATGATTCAATGTAGTCATCAAAGTAACGCCACTCAAACATTCCTCAAGTTAGGAAACTCCCTACATGTAAATCACCAAGTGTATGCAGACTCTCCAGTCCTTTGCTTATGCAGGAGCTACTCCTCCACACACCCAACCCTCTCCTCTTACCCATTGTGGCTCCTCCAGCAACCAAGTTATATTGGTGGTGCTCTGTCGGCTAGAGGCCATCATTGGGCACTTGCCGACCCCACATCTGTCCCTCACTGATCCTGTTGTTTCCTTTCAAGAGCGATGAACATATACTGTGGACGTACCATAATCCTCACCTCCCTCCACTTTGATTCCTCTCTTACCTTTTACCACTCAAAGTTCAGTTACTTCCACCTCCTACCACACTCTTTCATACATTAGATGCATTCTTTTTTGGCCTTATCCTATTTCTCCTCTTTCTTTCCAATCTTGCTAAGTTACTGCAAGGAAAGAACATTAACTCTCTCATGTTCCATCTCTCTTTGAACAAGAATCACTGTCATCTGGATTCCTTCCATACAAATAGTGCTGGTAATGTCTTATAACGAGGTACTATGTTGAAAGGTGAAGAAACGAATGATGTTGAATCAGTGACATCAACTTCTGAAGCTTTTGAAAATATGCAGTTCCTTTCTGAATCTCCATTAAAAAATTTTTATTCGGAATTTTACAACTGCTTCCTCCAAAATGCCTGTTTAAGATAAAATTTTAAAATATCAAATTTTACTTCTTGTTTATTTACAAATATTGCAAAAAACATTCTGTACATTTTTGTTTTTGTTTGCAAATATGAGCTATTTCAGCAATAGAATTGACTGAACATTCTGAGTTCCAAATGAACAACCTTCACAAAAATTTTTGAATGTAATGCATTTGTAAGATATAGATGTCTGAAATACGGTGTAATTCAAAATGAACAGAATAAACAATACCCATTGTCCGAATTGAAAGGAGAGAGATGGGGGAATGACAGAGAGACAGACAGTTATAAACTTGGAAAAACTTTTTGCACAGAAGGTAGAATTTCAGCTGCATTCTAAATAATACATTGATATGGTAGGAAGTTGACAGGGTATCTCAAGTTGGGAAAAGAGTGTTGGCAGAGGTGTGTTTGGTTGAAATGGAGACTTCCTATGGAGGAGTAAAGGAGATATTGACAAATCAGGATTGGACCAATTTGTAGGTGTTTTTCAATGTCACATTAAGGAGTTTCATGGATTTTTCTTCCATAAATAATGGAGAGCTATGAAAGTTTTGAAGGACTGGAATGAATTTGAGAGAGTAGATTTAGAAAGTTGCCCTTCCTGGTGATGTTAGAGGAATTAGAAGGCAAGGAGACTAGATAAGAGGCCATTTATAACCACACGCTTGTGAGATGCCCGGGACTTGGATTAATGTAGTGGGAATGTCAGACAAGGGGAGCTCCGACAGATGCTCAAACGCAACGCAACATAGTCTTGCTGTAATAAAGGAGGTGAAGGAAGACAATACATCAGAAAAGATAGTGACATTTCAGATTGGGTGACTGGGAGAATGAAAAATACACCTGATGGCGGGAACAGGGAGGTCAGAAGAGAAAAAACTAGACAGATGAGAGGAAGGAAAGTGATGATAAGTACGTGGGGCTCGGCACTGTCAATAGAAAGTTCATGTGAGCCCCATTTGTCATTTTAAATTGTCTAGCAGCCACATTCAAAACAGTAAAAATAAACAGATGAAATTATGTTTAGTAATACTTTATTTACTCCAATGTATTCAAAATATTATCATTTCAACATATAATCAATATGAAAGTATTAATGAGATAGTTTACGTTCTCTCTCTCATGCTAAGTCTTTGAAATCTGGTATGTATCTAACACTTAGAGCACATCCCAATTCAACTAGCTACGTTTCGAGGCCTCACCTGTGGCTGGTGACTGCCATATGCAGTGCATTATTAGACAGTTTAACAGAACCAACAGAAACTTTATAGCAAATGTCCCAATTAAGCTGGTGCTAAGACTCCCTGTATATTGGAGGTTATAATTCAGTTTATCCGTTCTCCTCCTCCATATTCCTTTTGTTTATTTTAGCTATTCCATATTCAAGATGTTCTTTTAGCAGAACATCATTCTTTCCCAAAAGCACTAAGAATTTTAGAAATATCCATGATGTACTGTTTCATTGCTCTCTCATTTAATTCTCCCTTTGACCTACAACTTTAATTAAAGAAGTTAGTCTGAATCTCCTTTTTCTTCTTCCTTTGTCAGTCTTAAAACTCTTGACTATGAAGTAATTTAGCAAAATGTCCTCAAAAACCTTGAGTAAATGACATTTAGTACTTTGGAAATGAAACTGCATTTTTCATGTTCCTCTGTCTGCATATGTGTGTATTTCTCCAGTGTTTAATATCCGACGTAAACTTGCAGAATTTTCAGTCTTCACTATATGGGAAAGAATGCAGTACAAAAGGGAGCCTACTTCTATAGAAAACATGCCAAGGACATTGTGTTCCATCTTTACAATGAAATGCAGATTTCTCATTAAAAGTCGAATCCATCATTTCAAAAGGTTGAATAGGATGGTGCATTAAAAAATCCAGCTGCTTAAATTTAGGGCATTGAAAAATGTCCAATAAAAAAACGTTCCCTGGGTCTCAAGCATTTTCGTTTGATTATGTATTGGATAGCTTTTCATTCGATCTACAATCTTGCCTCTTAGAATTCTGTCCTAACATAGTTTGACAAGTGTTTCAAAGAAGTTAGACTCAACTATGATACTTCATTTGCTTAAATTATTTATTTTGCTATTTGGAATATCCTTGTGTTTGCTAATATATTATTAATTTTTGTACAAGAAACATTGGAAACTTCTTCCAGTGCTTTGCTTTTTCGTGCATATTCTTAGGCTTCTCTCACTCCCATTTAGTTTCTTTTATCTTTTTTTAATCTTTGAAGACATTGTCTGCCAGGACAGCCATTTTGTTCTCCAACTAGCTTCCTTCTATTTCTTTAGTCATCTATTTCTCTCTGCCTTGTTATTCCCGTGTGCTCTGCCTAACTTTCCTTGATTCATTTAGGAGTGAGAAGTGGCAAAGCCACGGATACTCCCTGCAGTAATTCTCTATGGGGTCTGCAGACAACATGGCCCCCACAGGCTGGCTAGGAGACACGGGAGATCTGCTCCACACTATGAAGCCTAGCCACAAGTTCTCAAGGAGCTGCTTAGCAGCTGCAGGAACAAAAAGGCTTATATCAAACATATCTGTACAGTGCATGGATTTCCCACAGGAAATACATTAATAGTGTTTATTAAAGGTTGTGGCTAAGTCTCCATGTTCCCCTCCTCTGGAGTCTAGTCTGGCTTTTTCTCAGGACTAGCACTGGAGGTATAGGCTGGGACCATACAGAAGACTACTGTTTAACAAGCACTGTGCTAAAATGCCCCTGGTAACGGACGTTGACTGAGTGTTTGGCTCTCTCCTATGATACTGGCTGTTAGGCATTTATACATATGATAATCTTGCCCCTGGACCAGTCCCTGAAAGTAAACGTTTCTAATAATTCTTTGCCGTTCAGTATGTTTTACGAAGACCAGTTTGGTCCCATTTGCAGACTTTCCCTCTCCAATGTCAATTTTCTTCCTAAAGAATTGTAAATTTTAAAAGATAATTTGTTCTGGTTAATATCAGTCCACTGCTAATGGATTCTTTTTTCTCAAAGTGCTCCACAATTTAATGGAATCATTTTTTTTCTGGACCCACATTTTATTCTAGACCCAAACGAAGGAAGTGTTTTCTGTGCTTTATCATAGTTTGTAGGGGGTGATTCATACCGGGGTCCTTGTGCTTTCAGTCCCCTGCCAGCACTGGCTATCAAAACTGCTTAGGCTGCAAATAAAATATGAAATGAAATCCATCTGGCATTTCTCATTGAATTAGGACCAGAACATTTTTGTTAAATATTAACAGATGGCTAAATTCTTAATATCAAACTAACATTTTAAAACATCTAAGGGGACCCACATGAGGAAGAAAGGATAGAAGACCATGTGTTTTCTCCATCACCGAGCCCTTCCTTCCTCTGCACTGGCCCTCCCTCATTCTTCCCACCACGTGTGGAGAATCACTGGAGTCTCCTCTGTCAGATAACTTTTACTCCTTGGTAGCTGGTATCAAAATAGAGTGTGATGGGATCAAGATATTGTAAGCAAGTATTAGCCAACTCAGGTGGTATGTTGCCATTGGCATGCTGCAAGATCTTTTATTAAAACCAATTCTCTCTCTTCTCTCTCTTAATAGGAAAAAGAAAAGAAGTATATGCTCCCCTTGGACAACCTGAAAGTGCGAGATGTGGAAAAGAGCTTTATGTCTAGCAAGCATATCTTTGCGCTCTTTAATACTGAACAAAGGTGAGCAAGTGAAGCAGCTCCTGTCTTCAGACTTTTTCCCTAGAATTTCTACATGATCCAGAGATAAGATTTGCAGTAGTTCTTTGGGTCCCACCTTGAAATCTCCTAACTCTTCAGTTTTCCTTTCATTCATTTTGTATTTTTGGCATCCACCATTGGTTATAGATTCAAATGATTAAAACTTAAAATAAGGAAGATCTTCAAGTATTAATTACTTTATTCCCTGGATTTCCAGCACACACCAAAATCATGCTGCTTCCATTCTTAAACTACATTTCATTACTCTAAAATCTTCCTTGTCCTGAATTTATGGTTTATATATTTACAAATTACTCAGTTATAATTTTTAATAGTATCTGTCTAGCCTGGATGGAGATCACATAAGACCTTCTCATGAGTCTCATAGACTAAATTCTTGCATCAGTGGATAGGATTATTCAGTTAATGTGAATACAAATGCATAGTACTTTATGGCTTTTAAAAGCTATGTCCATGTTCATTGTCTGGTTTTTGTAACAATCACTCATGAGGTAAGAAGATGGAGTTGTGTGGGGCCAGCCGGGTGATGCAGTGGTTAAGTTTGTATACTCTGCTTTGCTGGCCCGGGGTTCGCGGGTTCGGATCCAGGTGCCAACCTACACACTGCTCATCAAGCCACGCTGTGGCAGCATCCCACATGTAAAATAGAGGAAGATTGGCACAGATGTTAGCTCAGGGCCAATCTTCCTTCCCCCCCCCCCCAAAAAAGAAGAAGAAGAAGAAGAAGAAGAAGAAGAAGAAGAAGAAGAAGATGGAGATGTGTGGTTACCATTCTATAAATTAGAAATGCAGCTCAGAGAAGGTAACTGACTTTTTTAAAATCACGAAATTAGCACATGGAGAGCATAACCCTGAATCATGGCTTCTGTGTCTAAGTCTACTTTTCCTTCCACTTGTATTTCTTTTTCATTTATTTATTTATCTATTTTTACCGCTGCTCACCTACAGCATCAAAACTTAATTTTGGGCTGATTATCATGGAGGGCTGTGGTTGTTCATTGAAACTGAGCAGTAAAGTTAGATAAACAAATGGAGAGGTAACAGGGGACAGACAGAGAGATGTGAAAGTGCTACAACTAGGGAAGGATAATAAAGGAGATCTTTTCCAAATGGAAATGTTATAGGTAAAAGCTAATTAATTTCTATGAGTCAGTTATTAAGAGACTGAGTCATTAGGTGGCGGAGACTAATTTTAACCCAGGCCTTTTATCTTTATTTAGCAATGAATGAAATTCCTTGATTAGGTTCAATGACTGGCTCAGGGTCAATCATACAGTAAATCAAAATAGCAAAACAAAACCTTCTTCCTAAATTCCCAGGCACTTGCTCAGAATGACTCATAATACAAAAATACTCAGAATAACCACAAGAGCAAGTCATTTAAAGAATCAAGGGGAAGAAAATTAAATACAACTCCCCTGTCAGACACTGAGATGGGATTTTTTTATAGATTAGTATTATTTGAGAGTAGCCAGCTAATAGATGCTGAAAATGATAAAGGATAAAAAGATTTCCTGGAGGGAGCAGTAGTGTGTCTTGGTACTGTTTGACATCAGAGCAGGGCAGAATTGGGAGGTCCTGAAGGAATCTGTGGAGATGTGCTCAGCCGTCTTCTTGAGATGCAGAGTGCAAAGTGTGACTACCACACAGGAGGTCTGACTACAGTTGAGTCCTTTGTCAACCTGGAAAGTTAAGGTTATAAAAGGACTTGGTACAAAGTATCCTTCAACTACACTACCTTTTCTTCCTATTTTATCTCATCACTGATTTATTAAACTTTCTGTCTTAAGATCAGTGAAAAATGAATGTTGTATGACACTCACTGGTGAAAAACAGACAATGGTAGAGCATCTTTGTAGATGAAATACAGCTGTGGATTTTAAAAAGAGCAAGTCACCAAAATAAGAAAACTCTGAACTTCTAAAATCTGGGTAGTCTGGAAATTTGAAAATGTGATAGATGAAATAACTAGAAAAAAATTAAGCAAGACTGATGGGCCCAGGTATACTAACAGTACTGTGAATGTTCCTGTCTGTGGAAGACTCATAGCTGAGTTTGTTTCTTTTTAATCTGTGAGATCTTTTTCTTTTAACTAGTGAGTTTAGTCCATTTACGTTTTTTATTGTTACTACTGATTTATTGAATTTAATTTGAAGTTTAATTTTTGCCTTTCTCTTTAACATTTTTAATTTTTTACTCTTTTTTTATTTTACTCTTTTTTTTTTTTTTTGTGGTCTTTCTCTTTACCCTGCTTTTTCTATACTTATTTTCCCTCCTTCCTTTCCTGCTTTCTCTTCTTCTAATTCAGGTTAATTTATTTTTTTCTTGACTTAGAAGTTATATACCTTATTTTTGTTTTTTTAGACATCCCTTTAATATTTTTGACTTAAAATTTGAAGTGAGTCTTTCTACTCCCTTTCCAAAGTGACCTTAAAACACTTTGGCTCCAATAAATCTCTCCTGATTCCCACATTATTGTTATCCAGTATTTCAGTTCCACCTTACTTTTTTACCACTTTAATCAAAAATTATAATTGGTGCACACAGGCAGTGCTTGTTTAGGTTCATTGACATGATTGCCAATTTCTTTGTTCACTTTTTCTTTTGCGTCCCACTGTTTACTGTTGGTTTGTGCTCCTCCACTGCAGTGCACCGTGTAGAAATCCTGTCAGTGGGTGCTACTTGGTTGTTACGCTCAGTTTGGTGTTTGTTTTCCTGAAAATGTTTTTACTTTGCCCTCATTTTTGAATGATACTTCAATTGGATGTTATAGATTGATAGTTATTTTATCTTATAACATTGGCGTTGTTGTTCCCCTATATTCTTGCTTTAACTCTGCTTTTGAGAAGTCAGCTGCCAGTCTAATTGTTGCTCCTTTTTATGGATAATCTGTATTTTCTCACTGGTTGATTTTAAGATCTCTTTTGTCTTTGGAATTCTGAAGTTTCAATACAACATGTTTATGTGTGTGTTTTGCTTTATGTTGTCTGCTTAGGATTCATTGTTTTTTTCTAAATCTGAGGATTCATGGTTTTCGTAAATTTTGAATAACTGTGTATTATTATCTCTTTGACTTTTGTCTTATCTCTGATCTTTCTTGAATCTCCTTCTAGAATTCCTATTAGACATGCACTAGACTATTTCATCCTGTTCTTTATATGTTTGACCCTCTATTTTGTATATATCTCTTTGCGCCTAATTTTGGGTCGTTTCTTTAGTTCTGTCTTCCAGTTCACTAATAACCTCTCCATCTGTGACCAGACCAAAACAAACTTGCCTGTGTCTTTCTTTGTTAGTGGACAGATTTTTTTTTTCAATCCATCCTTTTTCTGAGGATGTGGTTTTTGGAAAGTCCTGGCTCTCACATAAATCCCAAGATCATGTTTTCTATCCTTTTGTGGCCACTAAAATCCAAGCCTTTTGGCTCCTGAAACTGATACAATCCAGTGGCAAAAGTGACAGAAGATGTATTTCCTCTTGGGTCTTTTTTTTGGCTCTTAAGGGGTTTTTTCATTTCAGAGAGAGCTTAGGCATTTAAAATAATGTTTTTCAACAATTCTAGATGTTTTGTAAGAAAGAGTTTTAAAATTGTCCATACTGCCACTTTGATCAAAATGAAGTGGGCTTTTATTACCATTACATAGTAGAAACACAAAACTGTGTTTCCAACTTCCCAGAGAAGTGAAAATTGTGATAAAAATGAATCTGGAAGGCCAACCTGGGGTTCTTTGTGTTTACAGACATGAATGTTTTACAAACCAATTAGAGAGAAACAGCTGTCATTCTCCTGTTCTCTCGTTTATTTTCTCAGTAAATAAATATTTATTCTATTATTCATTCCAAAGTACTTGTTAGGCATTTCTGCATTATCGGCCCTGCATATCGGACTTGGTGCTCTCAATGAAATGCAAATGTGATCTTGTTTTGCATGACATTGGTAATCACCAGTGAGTGTCATACAACATTCATTTTTCACTCAAGACAGAAAATTTAAGAAATCAGTGATGAGATAAAAAAAGGAAGAAAAGGTAGTCTAGTTGAAGAATATTACGCATGAAACAAATCGGTTATAGTATATAAAATAACCTTTAACCACATTATATGATAGTGTATTCCATTCCAGTACTTAAGTGCTGGAGTATAGTCATAAAAGCAGTTAGTAACAGAACTATAACTGGAGCCCAGGTCTGATGTCGCCTGATCCAGGGCTCTCTCTGATACCGTAGTTTGGATATTCACTGTGGAACAGGGATTCCACGTGATTTTAATTGGAATTGTTCCTAAAAGAGCAGAAGTGGAGCGATTTTTTAACTTCTTGTGTAGGTATTTCAGTTTGCGATTAGATCTTACAAATTTCCGTGGAATGCTTTTAGTCTCATTTGCAAAAGCCCAACATGGAACTGACCGGTCCCCTTGCTATAGTTTTTGAAGACCTATATTAGCCATTGCTACTTGTATCACTGCATTATTCCTAAGAGCTCATTCAGTTGCTGTTTCACCTTTTCACTATAAAGTTTAAAACAGTTATTCTGTAGTCCCCAATCGTCAGGTGTGTGGGAATTGAGACCTTTCACATCCTTCTTTAAAAAGCCTTCAGTGTCCTGGTGAATTAATATGATCTTTATGAGTCTAGTGACCAGATTTTTAAGCCATTCTAAACTGTGTTTTAGTGCTAGGATTTTTATAAATGGAAGAAATTGTTACTAGTTTCAGTGACTTTAGCTCTCGAGGAGAGTGAATTTTACACCTAGGCTGAGTTAGCTTACAAAAACTCCAGGTGAGAATACGCATCCCCCAGCCCTCCTCTGAGCCTTTCGGAAAGGGCGTCCTAGATATCTGGGCAGACTGACATGTTGCAATACTTTGTTCTCACATTCGCTGCGTCACCCAATCATTTTGAAAATCCGAGTTAAAAGATTCCTAAACTTGTTTGCAGCAGCGTCTAAACCAAAGAGTGGAATGTTCCCCCCAGGTTTTTGTTCCATTTGATTTTGTTAGAAATGCCATGTTTTCTCTGGTAGAAGCATGTCTAGATAATGGCTTCACTGTGCTGGTCTTTGCTCTCCCCAGGCAGGCTTCGTTTTTAAGGTCATGCTAAGGCCCATTTGGTCCAAGGTATGTCAGCTCTGGTAGCCAGCAGAGATCCGTGTCTGTCCAGGGGGTTTGTAGGGCAGCCACATGGTATTTTCTGAGCACCCCTTGGGGTTGTCCAGCTCTGTTTTCTTTTAAAATAAGGCATTCTTTCTCTGACGCTGCTTTGTAGCTTCAATTCAGGATATAGTTTATCAACATTACCATGTGTTCCAATTCCCCTCCTCCCCTCTTTTCCTACAGAAGGTGATTCTAGGATGTTTCCCTACTCCACTTAGTCCCCAGCACATTGCCGACACTCAATAAATGTCAAATAATGCTGCCCTGTAGCCAGTGTGAACTCTTTAGGCGTTCCGAGAAGAATGGCTCTTTATTCTCATTGTTGAGTGGTACATTTTTCCACTTGTTAGCTGGAAAGGAATTGGAGTCAGGTTTTTATTTATATACCTTTATGGCTATGTTTCTATGTTAAGTTGTGCTTGGAGTGTAAGTTGTTTGGAAAAGTGCTTAATTAAACAAATATGCTGGGCAAAAGGTGGTGTGCAATGCCTTTCTAAAAGGTCATTCTCACTTGGAAGTGGTGGAATGTCAAATCTATATTAAAAGGGAAGCAATTACTTTTCCATAAATAGGGATGGCAGAGGCTCATATTTGTTGGAAATTCAGTAGAGTAAAAACAGAGTATTTTATACAAGGAAATGAAATACTGTGTAAGGAATACAATGCAGTTAAGCTTGTGTTTGGAAAATAAGACACCTGGAGAAGTTATTTCATTTCATTTACCCCACTGTTTTCCAAAGAAAGTTTAAAATATTTCTTCTTGCCTCATAGAATACTAAGTGAGAGTTATCTTCTGAATGCTCTGATGCAAGAAGAGTTTTCTTTGTCAGATGAGGATTCAATTGGTAACCAGTCTTCCAATTCAAGCTGAGTAATGAAATTTGTGTTGTCCTGCATTTTCCCGTGTTGTGTGGGTGGGTCGTCTTTCCACATAGGGGTGTTGTAATACCCTCTAATTTTGAGTACCTGGTGGAGGGGAAAAAATCAATTTAGAGTAAAAGTTCTTTACTATTCTCAGTTGACTTATCCAGTTCATTGTACCCTTTCTGTAACTTCAGGTGTGATGTAAAGGTTTGTTTTCCCCATACTTTATCAAAATGTATCAAAAATAATTCTGTTAGATATGAGACCAACTGAAGTCTGATGCATTGTCCTAAGGAGCCATGAGTAAACGGGTATGTCAGTGTCAGTGGTTTTGCTGAAGGAGCACTTCAACAATGTGTTTAAGTAAGGGAATGTATTAAGTCAACATTTTAACACCTTATACTTCTTCCCAGTTTTAAGGAAGTGATAAATTAATTAATTAATTAAAATGTAACCATGTTGTTGGTATTTGTCTCCACTGCTAGACGCCTTTCTGAGTGAGAGAGCCTGTTTATCTTATTCAGTGCTTTATCCTCAGGGCTTAACACAGTGCCTGGGGATTGTGGGAGCTCAGTAACATGAGCAAATGAATGAATGGATGGATATTAAACTTTTCTCCTCTGCTGTGTGTAGAAGATATAAATAATGCCAATTACCATTAAAAAGCATTCTGTAGGTAAGCTCTAGAAGCCTAGTGCCTCAGGTGCAAGCGGGCTGAAGCTGGAAATATAGCTGAAAACTCTTTGAGGAAATAGTTTTAGCACACACGCAAAACATATTTCATTTAAAAAGGAAGAACTTGAGAGTGTTGTTACATGCAAACTGTATAAATGAATTTTGTTTGAATTTAATAGAACAGAATTCCATGACATTTGTCCTTTAAGAAAAAAATAGAGATGTTTTATTGTAAATTTTCTTGATTTTGTTCTCATGATCTTACTTCTGTCATTCAGAAATGTTTTGCGGATATCAACACTCAGCTTTCTAAATCTTCACTTCTTTCGCTCTGGCAAAGTATTAACAAATTTCAGGTTTTCTGTTATACAGAGAGCTTTTGAAAGTTAGGGAGGCAGAGAGCCAGAAGACAGGATTTTAGTTTTCTGCTCGTAAGTTTTTGGTGCTTCTTGTTTCTGCTAGACCTATTAAATTCACATGGGTCAGACAGAGATTTGAGGACTTTCGCAGAGTTATTGATTGTGAGTTCATGATATGACAGTAATATTTATTTCCCTCTATAAATCTGGAAGGATAAACCCTGTGCTTTCCCTGTTGAGGAGCTGGGTAGGAGTACATGTTTAGCAAGTCCATGAAAGGACACGATATATCTTGCAAGCTGTTAAATCCAAATCTTTGAATCAGAGAGCTCTGTTTTTGTGTCCACTGTCTTCCTTTGTTCCAGTCTCTCGCTGCTAAGATATTTGTTGTCATATGGTTCTGATCCTGCATATTACAATAGTTTCCCAATTCTCACTACTGCATCTTTTTCCTCTATGAGTGTCTCTCTGGTTGTGAAATAGCATCATTAGGAAATCCTAGGTACACCAGAGGAGAGGGATGGAAGTTTTCAAAGGGGAGCCTGGAGAGAGATGGATTGGAGAACCAAAATTGTCTGCCCGTTTGATTTATTTGATTCACCAACCACACTAAGACAGAAATCAAATATGATTTGGTAATATTTCTGTGAACTAACTCTGTGACAATTGATTTCACAGGTAAGATAGATTCTCATGAAAGACAACATAATTGCTTGGGTATGAAATGTCTGTGGCTTGAAGCAATCAGTTTAAATTCTCCTCTTATTGGTTTTCAGATTAAACTCTGAAATGAAAATAGGAGTATGATGCCCTACTTGGATGACTGTTTCTGCCTTTTCGGAGGGAGAAAGATAGCAAGTTGGTGCTTTTAAGCTTTTTCAAATGTCATTAAAAGGCTTTGGAGAAATTCTTCATGCTTAAAACACCTGAACGTAGTCCATGTCCATTTTTCTAGGGGAATTAGGCATTGTGCTCCCTGGGAGCGTTTGTGTATCTCAAACAAAAGAATTGCTGGGATAAACTCAGCAAGCTAGATTCAGTGCCTTTCTTCCCAAGGATTTAAACTGGAGCTGTGTCTCAAGCCATTAGTAGCGCCAGCAAGGATTTTGGTCAGTGTTGGAGGCATTCATGTTCAGGAGGTTTCTGTCCAAGGGCTGTCTTGATGAATGAGCCCAACATGGCTGTGTAAAGTTCAAGAACACAAAGAAATTATTTCCTTCACAGCAAGTTTACTTTTCTTCTAGGATTTCAGAACAAACACACCGCCCTCTCCCCACCTACTTCCCGGAACAACTCTGTGCTGATGGGCAATCCCCTCCCCCACGACCCCCTCCAGACAAATACTGGCTTGGACAGAAGTGTGCCTCCATTTGGGGACCATAAAACAGCCCCAGCTGTGTTCATTAATGATAGCGGAGCAATTGCTAGTTGCAGACATGCTGCAGAAGAACATATGCACAGTTCCAAGATGCAGTCTGTAAATGAGACGCTGTGACGATAGAGTTGCAGGAGAAAGTCTGACAGATCCTCATTAAAAGAGACTAGTACAAATGATCCACTATCCTTAAAAATGTGATCGTTTATAAACAAGATTATATTGGTAGTTTTTGTTAAAAAAAAAAATTTTCTTTTTGAAAACTAGTCATTCTCAATGACTGGATTAAAGATATTAACTGGGTTGCCTCAGGCTTTGATCCTAAAGGATGAGTTCACTATTGATAGCGAGGATGGAGAGGGGGCAGTTGTGTGCTGCAGCGTCCCCGTCCAGCTTGGTGGGCTTTGGTGACGGCCTGCCCCCGCGCTGAGGCCGGCGGGGAGACAGGCAGGCGTGCAGCTATTTCAGAGAGCAACCTGCGGGGAAGAGCTCTTAAGACATGAATAAGCAGAGGTGTGAAAATTTCCCTAGCTGGGTCTAGGCTGAAGGAAATTTCTCAACACCTAAATTTCTTTGGCAGTCTTCGAGGCCTCCCAAGAACACAAACAAAGAAAACTAAGGGTATATTTTACTACCTGTTGGAATAATCAGGTCTTTAGAGATGACCTATCGAATACTGTAAAACAGTCTGTATGTTGGAGGAGAAACTTACATCAAATAGGAAAATAAACAGAAAAAGTCCAAAGAGGGTTATTGTTCAAATCTATTGCTGCTTAGATCTAGTTATGTTGAACAGTGTATCCATGGCCCTCTCTGGCAGACACACTGTTTTCCATTATTACCAGGGTTACCATATACTGTCCTGATTTATTACTAAAGCTGGAACACCTTGCCGAGGAGTTCTTGAGTTTGGGGGGAAAATAAACAAAAACGCCTTTAAATCAAAGTAACACATGGATACATAAAACTATACAAAGATCACTGAGCTCCCTCAAATCACGTACTCAAGAATATTAATTATAAGTCTGGCTTTTATGATATCAATTTACAAATCAGGAATCCTTTTGTGACCTATCAGTGCATGTGTAATATATTTTTATTTTTCCTCACTTGATTTACTGTGGAACCAACTTACCCATAAAGAATGTCCTTAGTGACTATACCTGCTGAGAGAAAATATTGTGAAAGTTTTAATTATATACCTTGCATATAAATTATATTATTCTGCTTCAATTTGCTGCACTCAAAGGGAAACTATTTACTGGAACATGTAATTAATTTTAATTAACACACACAGCCTTAGTAAAGGGAACTGACACGGCACAAGCCTTGGTAGAAAATGTTAGTCACCCTCTGCAGCTAACTCTGAGCAGATGCATGGTTTCATAAAGAAAATATTTGCAGAGCCTAACTGGAATGAGTTTTTTCCTTTTCTTTTCTTTTTCTAATTTTGAAACTGTGTATGTTTATTTCTTAGAATCTGAGGAAAGTACTATCGTATAAAGGAATAGTTTCAAACACTGCAATTGTGGACAGTGGTTTTGACTCTTCAAACAGAGCATCTGCCTTTGCTGTCAGTGAGATTGTTAAATCCATACCTCGCTCCATGCCTATAAATCTCTCACAGACCAGAGCATGAGAGACGGACATTATACTATTAGATGTTAGCCCCAACTCATTTTAATATTATAGAATGATTTGACTTTGGAAAATAGATAGTGGCTTGCGTGACTTGGGTTACTCTATCAGTGCATTAAGGTAGTTAAAATATTTCTGTGTTTTGATGGTTACGTTGTGAATTTTAAAGTAAATTGGCCACATTAGATCCATGCCAATGGCTCTCAAACTTTGTGGTTTGAGGACCCCTTTTCACTCTTAAAAATTGTTGCAGACTTCAAAGAGCCTTTGTTTATGTGGATTGTGTGGATTATATCAGGAATTCTGTGAACCAGTTGACTTCACGTTGTTGCTTAAAATTGACTATAGAGTATATTTATACCACAGAAATTGGCAAATGCTACAAACCGTGGCTTTTTTTTAATGGAAAGCTAGTTGTTAAAGGTTTATTAGCACACCTCCAATTATATCCGTTGTCAGAAATTAAAAATGAGAAATTTTTGTGTTCATTTATTAAATCATGTAAAATAATACGTAATAAATCCATTTCATGTTAACAGAAATTGTGTGTTTTTATGGAAAAATATATCTTAAAACATCAGTGGGAAGAGTGGCATTATTTTTTTTTACAATTTTGCAAATCTCTTTAATGTGTGGCTTAATGGAAGACAGCTGGGTTTTCATATTTGCTTCTGCTTTCAATCTGTTGCAATATGTTGTTTTGGTTGAAGTATATGAAGAAAATCTGGCCTCACGCAGATATGTAGTTAGAAAGGGAAGAGTATTTTAATAGCCTTTTCAGATAATTGCAAATTTTCTTCTTTGATACCTCACCAAAACTCGACAAGTGATAGTTTCTGAAAGTTTAGTTGCAATATGGAATCTGAAATCATACCAATGAACTTTTCATATTCTATTACATTAATCCATTGATCCATCGTGCACTGTAAATGGATCGTTTACTTATGATTTTGTAACATCATACATTTGTCATTTGGGAAATACTGGTTCACTAATTTATACAGATCTTCTCAAATGTTTACATTTCATTATGCAGTATTTAAAAATTACACTTGTTAATATCATCACCAATTTCATCAGAAAGGGAGAAGCTGTCAAGCCCATGGTGGGAGATAACAGTTTTCCAAAATTCTAAGGCTGAATTTTATCATTGGTCACAAGTACTGCCAGTTGTCTTCCTTTAAGTGACAGGCTCATTTTGTTCATTTTTGAGAAGATTTCTGCCAAAAACTCAGGTTTTCAAAACCATGGATTGACCATCAGTCAGACTTGCAAATAAAAATGGCATCCTGTGAAAAAAAAGCAGGTACTTGTGCTTCCAGTTCAATTGAACACGTGCCTTTGCTCGAGACACCACTTCAGGATGCTGCAGAAGCGCCTACATGTACTTCCCATCTTGTGACATAGAATATTAAAAACATGTGTACTCAGGGTCTAGATTTAATGCAATTAATATTTTGACTGCTTCATCAGGATATCTTTAAGTGAAACTGGCCATTTTAAAAACTGTATGTGCCTGGCAACAAACGTCAGCTTTATGACATTGTCTTGATGGCTGCTAAGGCGCCCAACCCTTGCTTTTTGCACCATCGGTGCAAGTGTTAACACATTTGTTGCAAGATAAACCATGAAATTCAAAAACATTATTCTACACGTTGACTATTTCAGCAACACTTGTGTTTGTTCAGAAGCATTCGTATGGATGAAGTTCTTTGAGGACGAGTTGATACTGGGACTGGACAAATAGAATCAAAACAAGTGTAGTCACTCTTTACCTTCGTCCATTTTAAGGCAAAAGCTTAATTCTGCAAATAAGATTTTTAACTCATGCTTCTTGTCAGCAACTAAATCTTTAATTAGACAAGTTACTCTATCACTGGAAAGTAATAACTCAACTGGCATTATAAGGCCATTCAAAAATGTTCAGTTGCATAAGACAGTAAGTTAAATTATAAACATCTGTAAAGCCAAGGGAAAGGAATAGCTTTCATCTCATTTTTGTTTTGTATTTATAGCTTTGTCCTGTTTCTTTGCATTGGATTCCTTTGCATTAGATTGACTTCCTTCTAGGAGTCAGAGTACTTTCTGACATGTCAGTTTTAATCTTTTTCAGCATCTTTAGATGTAGCTGTTGCAGCTAAAGGTTGAAAAACTGAATCTTCAAATCTTCCTTTTTTTAAGCCAATGAGCTATTTTTAAACATAAAAAAAATATAAATACATTTCCTTTTATTTTAGGAAAAAATACTAAATTATAAATTTTAGATAAATGGTAAATAAATTTTATCTAAAATTTAAATAAATTTATAAAATTTTTATATAAAAAATATAAAATATTTTACATAAATAAAATTTAAATAAACTGAATAGATCAATTTATCTAAATAAATTTTAAAACTTAGAGAAGATTTTTTTTAATTAAAGTATTGAAAAACAAGACAAAAATGTATACATGTATGTTTGTGTGTCTCCACATAGGCGTGAGGTAAACTTTAGGATTTCAAAATAACAATTTATTAGATGATAATGAGGTTACAAAGATTATAGCAGGTATAAATGAAAATTGGTATTAAGACACAGTAGAAATACTAAGAACAAATGAGTTAATCTCTGAAAATGCACATCCTACCTTTGAAAATTCTAGAAAACATGAGTGCACAAAGCTCCCCTTCCATTAACTACCCAACTGATATCATCACATGCAATGTAGCTTCCAGAAAACTCCTCTGTAGATTCGTAACAGAATGAAAGTGAAAAAAACAAACTAATATTATTATGAAAATAGTTTTGACCTTGAGAATCCCCAAAGAATCTCGGGGACCCCAGGAGTCTACAGACAGTACTTTGAGAATTAGGCAATACATGATGTAATGATTTAGTGATGTGATATCAATTCAAGGTTCATTTTCATGCCATAATGGGGATGATTATTGCGTAAGTAAGTCTCTTGATTGCTTTTCTTAGTTCTGAAGAACCAAGAATCCACTGATTACCAATTTTGATTTTTACTTGTCTTCTACGTCCTATCTTAAAGCAATGACTGAAGACAGGACACATCTGGAAAGTCAAACTCATTTCAGGCTGAGTTGATAGAGACATTTATTGTAGGAATCCAAAGCCATGCCATTCAGTCTCCTCCCACTCTCCCCATAAAATAAAACCCCAAACAGTCATGGAATTTCCAGAGCATTTGTTTATTCCCCTTATCTACCATGGCTCTTTCATCAGTGATGATACTGATGAAGATGGTGCCAGCAAGAGAAATCATCAAATAGTTTAGGGTTGAAAAGGAGAGAAGGATGTTGGAAATGTGTTGATTTCCAAGAAGCATGTGTGGAAATGCAGATGTGATGAAAGAGAGTAGCCCTATGACCAGGAATATAGACATTTCACTTGCTCTCTGATTCTGTCCAAAAAGGGAAAGGACGCAGGGCCTCAGTCTCAAATGAGAGAATCCCTTGGGTAATCCAGGGGAAAGATATCACAAATTCCCCTGCTTACTTCCCCTCCACTGTGATAGGCTTAAGAAGTGATGGAAGACAGGAAATAATGAGCTACTCTTAGATGAGTTTTTACTACATGCTATATATGGAAAGGGTTATTTGGTTGATATCCTTCATCTTGAATCAAAAGACTCAGGAGTTTAAGAATTTACTCCTGAAGCACTGCTTTTCAAACTTTCTTTGGTCATGAACTTTTTAAAAAAAATTATCAGTCTCTTGCAGACCAATACAGGGCGATATGCAACTTGCACTGCATGTGACTCACCTTATGAGCTCAACTACACCCACACTGGTCTGAACACTATTCAGTAAGACTCGTCCGTGGATCATGGTTTGGATGTCATGCAGTGTCAGATTGCTACGAAAGCTTCCAACTGCTCCTTCTCAGTTTCTCTACCTATGTATTTGTAGACTGGTAACAAGCAGTTCTCAGAACTCACATACTGCTCTCATGGCGACCATCACAGAGATAGAGTTGAATTTGCCTAACACACTCCCTGAGAGGGTAACTATGCCTAGACAGCTGTAGCCTATCATTGCGTCGCTGTTGCTAGACGCACAGTGGAGCTAGTTACAGTAGTGTGAGCTCAACAGGTAGAGTCATTCGAAGTATCCATCATTTGCACCTCAGCTCAGTGCCATGGTCCAGATGCTGATTTTGGCTTTTCCTATAAAACACAAAATGATGTCAAATTATTGGATAGATCAAATGCATGGCAATTAACTACATCTCTATTTTAACAAAGAAACTATCATCTGAATAAGTATTTATTGAACAAGAATGTGCAGATTCCATACCACATCATTTGACAATAACATTATTTTAGTATTAATTATTTGCAACGGAATCTAATTTTCTTCTGCTCCCTGAAAAATACGTGAATTTTGCCGCAGCTCTGCATCCCTACCCCGTCCACGTGGCTGCTTCTTATGCCTGAATTGCTGAGAAAGATACACTGATTGATATTTTAACTTCCCTGTTCTTTTTAGAACCACTTTGCCCTGCTGTCTTCTCTCCACAGAGTGATTTTTTTTCTTCCACATGACTTGACTGGTGTAAAACTCCGAAAACAAATTACTGGTTTCCAGCCCATGGAAATGCAGATAGAGCACTAAGCCAGAGACCTGAGAAAGGAAACTGTCAGCCTTGCTCCCATGAGAACACCTGTAATATAGTTCCTTAAAAATCACCTATTAATGTAAGATGACTTTTATTTTCCAACAAACTTCTCCTTAGAGAGTATTTCCTTACTGAGCCATTTCATATTTAACCTGGCATTTGTGGTTAACCAATTATGTTTAAGGAAAGCATTGAACGTTGTCTTGCAGAGTTGAAGGATTCAGATTCTGTGTTATCTTCCCAGAGCATCATGTTAGTAATGGGTAAAAGTGACTCAGGAAAGGATATCAGCTCATCATCAGAAAGAGGTTTTTAATATTTTTTACTTTTTTATGTATTACATGTATTATATATTTTGTATTTTTATCATAGGTTTTTAAAAATAGGATGGGCTGCTTGTGAGTTAGCAAGCCTCCCCTGTGGCCAGAGCACTTTGAGCGGAAGCTAAATAGCAACTTACTGGCAGGATGATCATAATTTATCATCACTTTGGAGAGTAAAAGGGGGCACTATTAATAATTATGCTGGAATAATACCTGGAATAAACCCAGATGGTCCCAGGAGAAAAGGGATGAATGGTCCATCCTACCTGTTGTGATGTCGTAGAGGAGAGTCCTGCCTTATGGGGGAATTTGACTCAGATAACTTCTGTGGCACATCCCAACATTAACTACGCAGAACCTGTTTTATGCACAACTATTTCCCTACAGTTTTTATGAGTACTTATTTTGCTAATATTCCCTAAATAGGGTGAAGTCTGAAGTGCTTTATTAAGCTTTAGAGTTTCTTATGTTTGGCAAGATGTGTGTGTAAATTAGGTTGTAATTCTGTGAAATCTTGTAACACAGAAATTACACACACACACACACCTACACACATTCTAATTTATATATAAATTAAATTGCTTAATATGACTGCGCATTCCTCAAATGTCCTTGATGAGTGAGATTCATGTTAATTATAATTTTCCAGTGTCAAATGTGATACCACTGTTTATAATTGAAACTTTCAACTTGCCTCTGGGATTCTTCTTATGAACTGGAGGGTCAGAGTATTTCCAGAATCAGAAATGGGGATTCTCACTTTCATATTAGGTAAACTGATGTAAATTATAATAAAGGATGTGAGAACTAAAAATGAGACAAAAGGCAAGATCATTTCTTTGAAAGGAAAGCATACCCTACTGCAGTTCTGTCAATTATAGACTTTAATAGATTACATTAGCCCCGAGAGGTGGTACAGATACTTCTCAAACAATTTATATAAAATTATGGCTGCATCAAAAATTAGCCTGTTCCTGAAGGAAAGCATCTGTGAGCTCAGAGACTGATTGCAAGGAAGCCCTCTTTGCCTTTTCTGATATGTTTGCTGCTTCTCTCTCACACACAGAATACTGTTATGGTAGATCCTAGTTTTGACCCAAAAACAGTATAACTACTTTTTTTTTTAAAGATTTTATTTTTTTCCTTTTTCTCTCCAAAGTCCCCCGGTACATAGTTGTATATTCTTCATTGTGGGTCCTTCTAGCTGTGGCATGTGGGACGCCACCTCAGTGTGGCTTGATGAGCAGTGCCATGTCAGCGCCCAGGATTCGAACCAACGAAACACTGGGCCGCCTGCAGTGGAGCACATGAACTTAACCACTTGGCCACGGGGCCAGCCCCAGTATAACTACTTTTGTATTCTGTTCACAGTACAATAGAATTAAAATGGCCAAGTGCTCTACAGTCTATCATCCTTAGAGGCATAAATGGCTCTTTTCTTTGCCAGAGTCAATATCCCCTAAATTTTTATCACAATTCACAATGTATAGCTGCTTCTCAGGGGCACATGCTGCCATTAGTGTCTCATAATAGGTAATAAATATGGTTGCCTTCAGCAAGACGTTCACTACTTGTTCTTTGACATGCCGTGGTGGAGAAGGCAAGTTTCTGTGATTCATTAACTCTTTTCCTCATAAACACTTCTGCTTTATCCTGCCTTCAGTTAAAAATTAGGAGCATCAGCGTGTGACTTATTGCATAAGCGTACAAACTCAGCCTGTGTCACACTGCACCGTTGACTTCACCGCCTTTAATGTTCTGCTGTGTTCCCATAGCAAACCCAGCACATGCTGTCTAGAGAAGAACCCCAGCAGACCATAGTGATTGATTTAATTTGGAGGTTAAAATGTTCTTTCTATTATCACTGTGACTTTCCCTAGGCTATAAGATCAGTCTCCCCATGCGTAACCTGGGGACTTGTTGCTGAAATTTGCTTTGCTATTTTTCATTGCAATCTGCTTTTATAAACATAATCCTGCCAGACCATATGTCATTTTTCTCCTCTCAGTGTAGGAAATGAATGAGTGTGAGTGTTGAGGAAAGGATTGATGCTTCATTACCTTAGGAGGGTGCAATTCCTTCGTGAGAAAGCTTGAGGATAATGGTTTTATGTTGGACTGAAAAATTATTTGGGGCTTTTAAAATTCCTTTTAATACACTGATGTTTATGGTAGAAGCGTGTTCATTTGAAATACAAAAGCTTAGAAGGTATTTCATTGAGTAACTTTGGACAGTAGACTAGTATAATAGCCAAGGCAGGGTCTTTTACATCTCTGCATATGCACAGTAGAGTGTGTGGGTATTTGCACTCGAATAATTCCCCCCAAAAAATAATAATAAAAATAAATAATTCACACAAAACCATTAGCAAACTCATGACCTTGATCCATTTAAATTGCTGTTGTCAAGTGTCATCAGTCTTGATCTCCTTCTAAAGAGGCACTTCCATCGTTCTGTCCCCTTCTCCTGCTCCATTTTGTTCATCACACTTATTGCTTTTTGATATTTTTATTCATTTTTTGTTTTCTGTCTTCCGCATTTGAGTATAAATTCTGTGAAGGTAAGAATCTAATCTCATTTTTTCACTGCTATATCTTCAGTGCCCAGAACAGCACCTGGCATATAGTAGTTATTCAAGAATGAATGAGTGAGTAAGTGGGGCTAGCCCGGTGGCACAGCGGTTGGGTTTGCACGTTCCACTTCGGCAGCCTGGGGTTCCCCGGTTCGGATGCTGAGTGCAGACCTACACACCACTTGTCAAGCCACGCTGTGGCAGGTGTCCCACATATAAAGTAGAGAAAGATGAGCACAGATGTTAGCTCAGGGTCAGTCTGCCTCAGCAAAAAAAGAAAGGAGGATTGGCAGCAGATGTTAGCTCAGGGCTAATCTTCCTCAAAAAAAAAAGAATGCATGTGTGAGTGAATGAGGGAGTGGATTTTGGTATTGCTTATTAATATCCTTGAGCTTGCTGCTTGCTGATTTTTTCCCTCAGTCTTATATTTCAGTCAACATATATTCAATTGTAACTGTATGTTCTGTGAGGATATAAAAAATGGTACTGAATAATTATATAGCACTTTATACTTTACAATTAAATTTTACATCTATTATTTTATTTTGTTAAATGTTTAAGAAGCCATCCAAAAGAGATTCCAGGTTAATATTAAGAGTGAACCAGAAAAGCATCCATGAAAAGCTTGTAAGGAGAGTCACTAAAACTCCAAATTATGAAAATTAATAGTATCCAAGTTTTACACACACACACACAGAGGGAGAAATAAGAGGAGTAGTTCAAGCCAAGCATTATTAATTAAGTTATCCTGAAATGTCGTCATGAGTGAGGTGAAAAGACTAGACTGAAGTGGCATTGCACATCTGAAGACTGGAATATGGGGAGTCACGGCCAAAGAGAGAAGAGTGTGTTCAAGGAACAGCAAGTTTTGCTTTGATAGAGTCTATTCACAACTGGAAATTATGAAAACTGAATATGATAAGATTTTCTCGGTGTGTGACGACGGGGAGAGAGAATACGTTAGCAGAATTAAATTGTAGGAAGTTTTGAAGCTGGTCTGAAAAAGTTTTGAAGCCAAGGAACAAAGAATTCCTCCAGAGTTTTCGACGTGAGTTCACAGTAGTATGGAGAGGATTATATTTCTAATGAAACACAGCATGGACTGAAAGGAGGTGAGGTGAGATACGTGGAGAGGGGCCAGGAGGATGCTGGACTATTCCAAGAGATCATAAAATGACAGGGTTCCAGATGAACCATCCACTTGAAATTGGTTTCTTTTCTCCATTCTCCATAAATTAATCATCACAATGTCAATCTCAAGAGGGGAGTCACCAGGAAAATGGTACCCCCAAATACAGAGTAGGTAACCTGTGAGCCAGTGTCTCCATTTTCCTCAATATAAGTGTAATTAAAACTTGCTGAACCAGAAGGTGACACGTTCCTTGGATTAGCCCTTTGCCCCTACAAAGTGGTTTAGAGCCCAAAGTGTTGATGCATATTGCTTAGCACTGTAAATTACTTTGTAAATATCTATTGTACTTAATATAAGTAGTTATTATTCATTTTAAAGTATATTAACAAGCTTAATCTTTGTACAATTCAAGCTGGTTTGCAGACCCAACTCTGTAATTTACAGTTCTGTTCTCGAATGTTAGCGTCTTTGTTCGGCAGTATTGTATTTCTTTCTTCCTCAGTGATACTTTGAAAAATCTAACATGCTTTTTGGTCATCCCATTTCTTTGCTCTGAAATTGTAGAATTACATAACGTTGGAATTGAAAGGGACCAAGAGATGTCATATTTCACCTCTAAGCAAGACCATGTCTAAAATATATCAGCAAGATGAAAATCTATTATACTTGCTTCCATTACTGTTTATTGCGGTGTTTTTACCAAGCTCAGGGCAGAGCTGTGGAGTCGCTGGTGTTTGTGACTGATCTCGTCCATTGCTCATCCTCGCTGCTCATTCTGTCCACCCCCTTCTTTAGTCTTCCTTTCTCAGTTAGTTACGTCATTTGAAATTTGCCTTGTGAGCTAATAACTTTCTCCAGGAACATTTGCATTTTTAATAGTAATTACTACCAGGCACAGTGCCAAATGTTTTGCATACATTATTTCAAATTCTTAAAAATACTACGACTTAGCTAGTACCATCCTCAGTTATCAACAAGGAAATTAAGACTCTGAGAACTTGAGTAATTTAGCCGAAAGTCACAAAACTAACATATAATTAACAACTTCCAGAGTTTGAATTTCTCCATCTGATTCCGAAGTCTATGTGCTTTCTGTCACATCATGCTGATTCTTGTAGAAACTTACAGCTCTCAAGACCCGGAAGGATGAAACTGCTAGAAAAATAACTGTTTGGTGAAAGTTTTGATGGCAGATAAGGACATTCTGGGTAGGATATAACCATCTACCTACTCCAGGTATTTAAAAGTCACTCTGACTTTATCTCTATCAGGAAGTATCTTTTGTTAGATCGTTGGGGTGCTAGGCTTAACTAGACTTGGAGATAGTCTCAGATTTCTTATTTGAAGATACAGTTCTTCATTCTTGTCTAGTAACTGTACTCCCAGTAGAAACCCACATGTGTCCCTCATAGGGAGGGAAAAGAAGAGTACAGTACTCCAGTCCAGGCACCTGGAAAGCTTAGGGGGCTGTCTCAGGCTTCAGGCTTCACCTTTGCGTCAGAACTGTGTTTATGCCTACACAGCTCCAGCAGCATGGCATCAGTCTGCACCTTTTTACTCCAGAGCGTCTTTCTTCCAGGTGCCAGCCACTTTAGATCCTTGCTAGTCACTGAGAGAGACCTGATTATCAGAAGTTAATTTGAATTACCAGAAAATTCTTCCTCGTATCTCTGTACCACATTGTCAGTCTTCTCTCAGTTTTCACCTCTGTAGCAATGGCTAAAATGCAAGGGGAATCATATTGCTGCAAACAGTGTTTTGCCTGCTAGTTTCATCTTGAAATCATCTTCCCCTGGCCTTTTAACCTCATCTGTCTCCTCTCAGTCACCTTGGAGGCTGTCTCCAGCCCCCTCCCCGGTGGGACCCATGGCTTTAGTTGGATTCCAGAAGTGGGCACAGTGGTTGGCGGAACTTGACTAATGAAGAGTACGAGGCAACAATTACTTAGATTCTTTGATTTTGACTGATTCTCCATTGCTACTTCTCGAAGCCGTTGTAGTTATTCCTTTCTATTCCTATAAAAATCCAAGTTAACCTGAATTTTATTGAGATTTACGGGGTCGTTTTCTAAGTTTGTCAAGGAAGGAGGCACATCTTATTCAGAAGGGGCTGTATTGTTTCCTTCCTCAGCAAAAAAGAGACTTGGGGTTGCCTTTGTGTTTTCCTTGTGGTTAAAAATGTGCAATTGTTGTTTTGCAATAGGTTTTGTTCTGTGTTGCATGCAATTTTCTCTATTATATCTTTTTTTCCCCTTAAAATTAAATCCAGTAAAATGCGAAAGAAAGAGAAGTGAAATAATTTCCACAGCTGCTGAGTTTTCCTGGAAGGCAAAGACATCTCAATTTTAAAGTTAGTCTTAAAACATGAAATCATTGTTCTTTGAAACAGCTGTCTGGTCAAAAACTCCTTTGTAGCATACATTTTTAAACAGCAATTTCTAAAAACCACTAGGAGCTTTGTAAAGATTTCCTTTATCTGGGTTACGAATTATTTTCAGTCTTTTGAGTAATTGTTAAAATGATGAAACTTACTGGAATAAAACAGATGTCTGTTTTTTGTTTTGATTTTAGGAGGTGGTGGGAAATGTCATTGGGATACTGGGATTTACTTGGTACCTTGACAATGAAGTCTAAATAAATGGTTGTTAGTATCTTAGCATGGTGGTCACCACTCATTTTTATCCGTAGTGCTGGGGTATAAGCTTCATGACAATAGAGACCTTGTCTGTCTTAATCACCATGTGTTCCTCAGGGCCTAGCACATTCCCTGGCACATAGCTTCTCAACAAATGTTTACTAAACAAATAAATCAATAAATCAATAACATAAGAACCATTATACAGAACGATATGTCGCGTAACCAGTTGCATAATTCATCCATCCTTTTGTTACCTTTTACAGAGACACCTGGCATGGAAGTTTTCCTTAATAGAAGCTTTGAGGCTGAAGATATACCTCAAAATCTCTACTGTTTTCATTAGTCCATTATGGATCTTTCACCTGTGATTTTATGTAAATCAGCTCTGACGTGGTTTATATTTTTACCACCTCTTGGAATAATAACTTGCATATATAGAAAGTAGTTATAGTTCATCTTAAAGGATGTATGTGTAAGGCATGAAGGGAGCACAGAGGAGAGAATAACTTAGGCAATTAATGCTACCTGGGGAAGACTCAGAGGAAGGAATATTTGAGTTGAGGCTGTAAGGATGAGTAGAAGTTTGCCAGGTGGTGAAGAAGGCAGGAGGGCAGAGGCAACAGTGCATGAGGAGGCCTGAAGGATGAAAGGGTGTGATGAAATGGAGTGAAATGGGACCCCGGCCATAGAACCATCACCGTCATCGTCATTATCCTCCTCCTCATCACCTATCTGCTTAAATATTACTCTTTCACATAACACGTAGGTTGCCACTGAAGTACTTGATTTTTTTTTCAATCTTATTTATTTTCTTTGAAGAGTCACTTATACATATTATGCTGAAAGCTGTGGGTGCACCTCCTACAGCTTCCCAGACAAATCACTGCAGAGCCAGGCTTCCTGCACACCGAGTTTTTACACTTTGCTTCGAGTGATGTCTGAATGAATTTGGGGCCTTAAACAGTTTTGTGCCTCTGGTTATATGCTGCTCAGCCCCATCCTGGTCTCCCTGAAGGGAACTGGAGAGCTGCCACCGAGCCAGAATGGAGGTGCTGCTGACCACCTGAGTCGGGCCAGGGCTCAGAGCCCACCTTAGATGGCCCTCATAGCAAAGCATCCCAGACTTCCCTGATGCAGCCAGGACATCTTTTTGTATCCTCAGACAGAACAGTGGCATGAAGACATGTTTTCAAAACTCTCCAAAATGAATTCAAGGAACTGACTTTGATATAACTTGACATGATTAAAATCATAATAATATCAACAGGTAATAATTTAAGTCATTTGAAAACTGTGGGGAGCCAGTATAACAACCCAAATGATACCACAACTCTGCCAGTCCCTTTCATTCTTATAAAATTTTCCTCTGCCCTGCTCCTTTAACAGCATCTCAGCACTGATAAACATATGCAGACATCCTGAGCGCTAATGCCAGGCTCTAAGGACATGCGTCACGCTCTTTCTAGGTGTTCAGGGCTCTCGTGAGTCCATAACTCCATGTTATCTCACAGTTGTTTTTTGGCTTCTTGGTCAGTACTGTGCCTTCTGGGATTAGATGTCGTTACTCCTGTGTTGATAGTTCCTCATAAATCTTATTCTTTAGAACTTTTAGAATGTTATTTTTTATTTGTATAACAATAATTATTATTCGTTGGTCATTAACTCAAATAAAAGATCCCACACACAGTGGATTCTCAAATCTAACGAACGTTGAAGGGACAGAAGCCAGGCTAGTGCAGCCTGGGCAGCATTTTTTTCCTAGCACATGATAAGACCTGGCGTGGAGGGGCCGATGGCGGCTCTGTATTTATTCCTCAGGTTTTAGAAATGCTGATCTTAAGCAGATTATTACCACAACCTCTTCTGACCTAATAAACGAGACAGACTGAGACTAACTGTGGTTCGTTCTCTGCTTTCTTTACCAGTTGCCTTTTATTCCCTTCTAGAGTCTTTCATCGCTTTGGGCTAAATGAGGTTTGGATTGCAAAAACAACCTTCTTTAATGATATTATAACATTGGCTAATTTGCCTGCTATTGGTTATGTCCAAGTAGACACATGACCTGTGGCTGTTTGGCTAATCCTCCTATGGGAAAATGCTTAACGAAGATAATAAGCTGTGTTAAAATAAAATAAACACATTCACATGGCACCCAGGATCACAGCCACATGTAGTATGGTTATTATTTATTATCCTGACATGCTGGTGCCACATCTCCCACTGCCTACTGGGCATTTTCACTCAGAAGGCCTCCTGTCACTTCCTGTTTAACCCATCTGAAGCCAAAACCATTAGCCTCTCTTCAGAGCCGTCTCTCACGGTTGGAGTTAAAGGGGGCCCATAAATCACACCCTTTTCTTCCCATCTCTAGTTAAAATTTGTTGTTGCTGATGCTTTTAGAAGCACAGGAAACAAACAGATAAGACATGAAACAAATGGATCTAGATCTGTGGCCAAATGTCTTGCTAACACTTCGGCCACAGCTGAGGAACCACAGGCCTCTCCCGCAGGGCAGAGCTCACCAGAACATCTTGGAGTGGGAGAGAAATGCGTGTGTCCTGTGGGCACAAGCTTGCTCAATTTGTCTTTGAGAACATGCCGCTCAAATCAGTCAGTCCTCTTCCTCTTTGGGGAGGAAAGAATGACGGCTAGGACAAAGGGGCCAGGAGCAGAAGTCCCGTCAAGAAGCCAGGAGATCAAGTTCCCACTGACTAATTGCTCCCAACTTTTCTATTTTTATTTAGATACCTTCTTATTTTATGTGACATGAGATTATTTTAGCATTTGGGTGTGAGGAAGAATATTTGGTTATTAAATATTCTGTGTTGTGAGAATTTCCACCACTTAAATTGTAATCTGCCTTCTTTATGGTCTTTTTCATCATAAATAAGACCCCAGAGTTATAACCAAAACTCATACTTTCAGCTCTTTCATCGTGACTGTGATTAACACTGACATGGACCTGGCGCCTTGGCCATTGGCAGCCAGAGAAGGTCAGGATGGGGGTGACTCAGCTAATTCTGCAGCTACACTTACAGTAAATGTGTTTTGCAATGCTCTTATGTTTTAAAATATTTTTTTCTAAAAATCTAAATTTTTTTTAATTAAAATTTTTAAAATTTGTTTACTCTTTTTATTGCTCTTCACTATGTCAAGAAAAGGAACTATCAGCCAGGCTCCAATTTAAAATTGTTACATTGACCTTTGAGGATGATATTGAAGGACAGGAAAAGAATTTTGAGGAAATGGAAGGTACTAAGGTAATCAGTCATTGGTGATCTCTTCAGTCTTTCATTCATTTGCTCACAGTTATTTCCTGAGCACATTCTTCAGGCTGGGCACTGTACTTAGGTTCTATGAACAAGAGAAACATGTTCTCTACTCTCATGGGATTTACAGTACAGTAAGGGAGACTGATGGCAAGCAATAATTACTTCACTACAACTATTAATTACAACTTCTGTGAGAATTAATAGTACAGTGACCTATCCATTTTGAGAATTCAGGGATGATTAAAACTAACACTAGAAGAATGTATAGAAATAGATGAAGTGAAGGGGGAAAGGAATATTGTTCCAGGCAGCATGAACAGCATATACTAAGACCCTGAGGTAGGAAGAAGCCTTGTGTGTTCATGCAACTAATAGCTGGAGCCTAGTGAGCAAGAGTCAGGGACCAGGTCGTTTGCAAGCCTCTGGGCCATGTTAGGCTTGTTGGTCTTTATCCTAATGCAGTGGGGAACCACTGAAGGGGTTAGAGTTGTCTGCAGAATGGAGGATAGGAGTGAAGCAAGTCCAGGCGTTAGGAAGATTTGTGGTGATCCAGGTGAAAGGTGATGGTGTCCTGGCCTAGAATGGAGGCTGTGGAGACAGAATAAATGAGGTTGATTAGGGAGCTGCGTTGACAGAATTGACTAACCAGAAATGAGGTGAGGGAGAAAGAGATGTCAAGAATGACCCCTAGGTTTCTAGCACAAGTCCTAAGTGGAAGGAAGTACCATTTACTAATATGAGGGACCTTTGGAGGCAGAGAAGATCGAAGAGTAATCAAGGTTTTGAAAATGGACTACCCAGAATGCAACTGTAGCTTGAAGTCTGGGATTTGTGAGTGGTCGTCTTATACATGGCGCTGAATGCAAGTGGTCTCTTGATAATACAGTCGTCCCTCAGTATCCATGGGGGATTGGTTCCAGGACCCAATCACAAATGGTCAAGCCCTTCATATATAATCTATGCACATCCTCCTATATACTTTAAATCATCTCTAGACTATTTATAACAGCCAGTACAACGTAAATGCCATGTAAATAGTTGTTATACTGTATTGTTTAGGGAATAATGACAAGAAAAAAATTCTGTACTTGTTCAGTACAGATGCAACCATCCTAGGCCTTTCCATCCTGTAGTTGGTTGAGTCCAGGGATGCAAAACCTGCCAACATGGAGGGCCGACTGCATTTCTCATAGAAAATTCTCTTAGGAAAATTTTGACTTGGTAGTGATGGCTGGATCTTTTGTAATTTCATTAAATTAAGTTTCCTAATATATTTTTTAGGAGTTTTATAAATCTTTATTCATAGGTGAGATTGGTTTACAGTGACATATCTCAAAGTTTGGTCCTTAAAATACTAGCCCTATGAAAAGTTCAAGGGAAAAAAAGATTCTAGGGTCAAGTAAGCTTGGGACATCCTGCATACCATGTTCATTTCTTGGAGATTTACAATGTATATTAGCCTATTAATATTTCTGAGAGGTCCTGCATGGAAGAAGCTTTCCCTAAAATTTGGAAGGAAAAACCTGTAAAACTCTCTGAGATCAGAACTATTTTGAAGAAAAGGTTTCATTTTTTCCCAATTTATCCTGTGGATATTGGTCAGTGGGATTTTATAAATCCGATTTTATATTTTCCTAGAAATTGTTTTCATCATTGATACTTATAAATTTACTATCATGAAAGTATACTTAGGATCTCTTAAAATCATTTAATCTTCTCTCAGTTAAATCATACCTCCCATTTCTAATTTGGACTGTTTTTTCTCATCTTTTATTCATTAGATATTTCAGAGCTCTGTCTCATTGTTAGATTCATCAAAAAACATACTCTTAAATTTATCACTGATAGTTCAATTTTCCATAATTAGTTGCTAACTGTATTATATCCTGTATTCTGCTTTGCTTAGTTTTATAATTTTCCAACTTGTTAAATTCAATGCTGACAATGTATTTTTGCTTCTTTTTTGAATAATAAGACATACATGACTGTGATTTTGCTTCTGAATACAATTTTGGCTACATGTACTGAGTTTCAGTCCTGTGTGTAATGTTATTTTGTTTGTTTAGTAAATACTGTGTAATTATAGTTTTGAGTTACTATTTGACACAGTTTTTGGGGAAAGTTTTCCTTTATTTTATGTTTTTTGTAGTCCTTTTCTGTTTAACTTTTATTATAATTTCTAGTTTTATTGCACTGCTTTTTTATCAGAGATATGTGAAATCAAAACTTTTCTGCTGTGTAAGGTATAAAAATAATTCATAGTCCTAGCTTATTAAATTTATATTATTGAAATCACAGATTTTATTCTTAATTTAGGGTAATATAACATCTTTGTATCATTGATTTATTGTCAGTAGTCTTTGAAAAAATTTGGATGCCGAGAAAAGATGAAAAGACTAGTTAGTCAACCAACAAATATTATTGAGTACCTACTATATAACGTAAATGCAGGAAATGCCTTGATGAACATTCAAAGCTCCATCAGCTAACTTAGAGTGCAGTTGGAGGAGCATGAGCAAGGGAAAAAGAGATTGGAGTGATAGATCAGTCATGGCAAGGTGTTTGGATTTTTTCCTACTCACAGTGGGAAGTCATTGGAGGTCTTTAAATAGGATGGTGATACAATATGTGATCACTGTGGCTTCTGTGTGGAGAGTGGAGCAAGAAAGGTGTCAAAGAGGTGTTAGGAAGCTGTAACAATCATCCAGATGAGAAAAGAGGTGGCTTACATATGAGAGTCTATATTTCAGTGTAGAGATCTGGAGTTACCTGCATTTAAATGATATTTAAGGCCCCTGGATAGGGAAGATCACCTTGGAGAAAGTGTAGACAGAAGAAACTAGACCACTGAAGGAGCTTGGGGCACTCCAGAATTTAAAGGTCTAACAAAAGAAGTTAAAGGTCTAACAAAGGAGGAAGAGACAGCAAAAGAGATTAAGAAATACGGAAATCAGGGCAGTGTGATCTCACAGAAGTCTTGCAAAGACAATGTTTGAAGACAGAGAGAGGTCAACAATGGCAAATGCTGCAGTGAAGCCAAGCGATATGAAGACAGACAGATGAGCATTGGCTGTGGCAAGTTGTAGATCACGTGACCTCGAATAAGGCCTGTATCTTCAGAGTAGCAGGATCACAGCCCTCACTGGGGTAGATTTAGGAAAGAACAGGATAGGAGAGAAAGGAGAAAATGATTCGAGATGCCTCAAGGAATTTTGCTGTAAAAGCAAATAGAAATGGGGCAAGTAAAAGCAAATAGAAATAGGAGCTGGAGGAGAAGGGTTGAGAAAAAGTGTGTATGTGTGTGGGGGTGGGGGGGATGTTTTAAGATGGTTGCTTTTAAAGCCTACTGGTAAGCCATATGACTGATCCAACAGTAGAAAGGAAGAAATTATTGAAGCAGAAGAGAAAGGAACGTTTATAGGAAGTTCATGAGGACATTAGAAGAGGTGGGACCCAGTGTATAAGTTGAGGCTTTGGGTTTCCATTGTACAAGAGGAAGGCAGAGTCAGTAGTTGCAAATGCAGGTAGTCTGGTGGAGTTTAGTGGAAAGAAGATAGATCATTCTCGTCTGGTTGTAAATGTTCTTCCTATGAAGTATGAAACAAAATTATCAGCTACCAAATAAGTGGCAAAGTGTGTATTAGAGATTTGAGGAAAGAAAAGGGATGAAGTAATCATCTAGTAGAGTGAGAAAGCATATCGACTACAGAATCATAGTATGGATGTCTGGGAAAGTTAGGTGCCCATTTGATATTTGAAGTTGTAAATTTGAAGTGAGTACAGTGAGCACAATTATATAGTTTTTTTCTTGCGTTATTTAGCAGTTTGAATGCAGGAGCTGAGTGAGAAAATAATTTGGTTGTAGTTTGTCAGGTAAGTAAAATGATGAAGGGAAAGACAGGAATGGGAGTTGAAGATTTGCAAGGTAGTAGTTATGGTGTCAAACAGAAGGAAGGTGATGATGAGTGGGAACATGGTAGGATCAGTGAGTCAGTAAAAGTCCACAGTTGGAAGTTGTTTTCCAGATTTTCAAAAAGGAGAATAAAATAGAAATTTTGATTGATGAGTTTATCATCAATGCCCTGCTATATAAGTTTATAATGTTAAATTGATATTTATAATTATTTAGAAAGGAAATCAGTGGTCAATAGGAACTTGCTTTGAATCTTGAAAAACAAGTTGAACCAAACTAACTCCAGTTTTTTTGTTTGTTTGTTTTTGCTGAGGAAAATTTACCCTGAGCTAACGTCTGTGCCAATCCTCCTCTATTTTGTTTATGTGTGGGTTGCTGCCACAGCATTGCTGATGAGAGGTGTAGGTCTGCACCTGGGATTCGAACCCACAAACCCAGGCCGCTGAAGCAGAGCATGCCAAACTTAACCACTACGCTATGGGGCTGGCCCCTCCAATTTTTTAATGGAATTGAGTAGATATACTTAGACCTTGATATTGCCCTTTGGAATATACATGAGGGAAAGTAGAAAGATATGGCCTGATAGTATATAGATGACAGATTTATGATTAAGTTTTAAGTCTTACTGTTGATACCCAATGAGTACCAGTTAATAGAACATGTAGGTCTGGTATGGGATTGTTTGAGGTCTGTTTTAGGTCTGTAATATGATTACCAATGACCCTGACAATGACATAGGAATATGTCATTATGAATACGCAGATAATGCGAAACAGGAAGAATTGTGAAAATATTATTTCTCAGAATCAGGATTCAGAACATCTGAGCAAACTGGAAATGGGCCGAAGGTAACCAGATGAAATGTAATAATGCTAAATGTAAATTTTACTCTTATGCTTAACAAAATCTATATGCATTCAGCATAGGAGAAGTCTGGTTTTATAGGAGGTCAAGTGCAAAGAACCTAAAGGCAGTGAGAATAATGCATAATAATAACTTTTGTATTTTGTGTATGTTACTTGTATATTTACCTGTTGCTGGGCATTGTATTAAGCAAGCTCTTCACACCGATAAACTTATTTTATTCCCATAGTAAGCCTGAGGTAGATTTTGTTATTATCCCCATTTTATAGATGAATAAACTGAAATTCAGAGAGGTTGCCTTAACCAGTGTCATACAAGATAATAAACGGCATAGCCTGGATTTCAACAGGTGTTCATGGTCTTTACTATATACGCTACTACATTTTACTTAATTCACATCAGTGAAAGTTTACTGTCCAGAAAGCAGGCAAAAATTCCACCAAACTTCTTCCTTGCATCTGGATAATATTGCATCTGGAGATTTGTGGTCATCTGCTGGCATCTCATTTTCAGAAAATTCTTTTAAAATAGAGAAAATTCATGGGAGGGCAAGAAGGATGCTGTGTTATCTAGAAACCTCTTCATATGAGAAACATTTGAAAAAATTGGCAGAAGGGTTGGCTTGGGGCCTAGAAGACTTGGGGGAACACATATTATCTGGTCTCAGATGTTTGAAGAACTGTCATAGGTAAGGAAATTAAACTCCACATCATTTTTAACACCCAAAGACATGTAAGTGAAAGTTATACATAGAACCAAAACGTGGACTCATCATATGGTCATGGTTCTCTTCAGTGTAACACTTTTAAGAGCCTTTTTACCTGTGGGATAAAATTTCTCATGCTCATTTTTAACATTGAGGTGACTTTTATTTTTTCAAACTGTAAAACACATAATTCAGCTTGATTTCATAGTGAAATCATTCAGAAGCTCATATCTGCATGACTGCAGCTGAAATAGACTAAACAAAAAAATGCAGTCAGTACAAATTGCTGTGGGTTATCTATATAGCTACAGTGTGTGGTGAGAACCTGGAAGCTGCATCCACAGAATTTATGAGCCTTCCAGTAAATCAGCTCAGTTCAGTGTTTTAGACCTGTATCCAACTCTCTTTGGATGTCTAGACACAGCCTAAGATGAGGCTTCAAAAATGGGTAAAAATGAAGGAGCCAAAGCCACCAGAAGCCTTTGACCCTGTTCTAATGTTTCAACCAGATAATTATTTTCCCTCTCAAGAATTTGGCTATCCTTAGAGGGAAAAAAAAATCAAGATTTTCCATGTGAAGAGCCCCTGAAAGAAAATACGCTGGAGAAAGGTCAATGAGAATGGGCCAAAGCTGAATTCTTCAGATCTGCTTAGAGAATGTGGAAAGTCTGCACCCTCTCTACTTTTTGTGCTTTCCAGCTGGCCAAGAATTCCCATGGCGTCTGTCCAGCTTTGCCTTCCCCTTACCTTTACATCTTAAAGGAATTCACACTGTGCAGTGGAAATGCCTCAAATGGAAACCTAAGTGGTAGCTAAAAGCTGTGGTAGAGAGGTAATTAGATAATTAAAAACTGATGCATTTTGATTCTGTCAAAATACTCCCTTATCCTTTCTGCTCTGTAGCTAAGATATGACCTTTCAAATTTTCCAACAATAAACTTTCATAGTTGGGGAATATATTTCCTTTAAATATGTCCCGCTTTTAATTAAAATTACTCATTCTGCTTGTGATTTGTCTCTTCAAACTTTTATTTATTTTTCTTCAAACTTTTATATCTTAGGTTTTCTATAGAAATTTAAGGACCCAGTCAAAAGTGAAAAAGGTGGTTTCAAAAATAAGTACAGTCTAAGTTCATTCCATAGTTCTTTTGTTCATTCATTCAACAAATATTTGTTTTATGCAGGCCATACGCCAAGGACTGTGGTAGTCCCAGGTTGTACCATTTATTAGCTATGTGATCTTGAGAAAGTCGCATAATCTCTCTGAATCTCAGCTTCCTCAACTGTTAAACAGCTCTGCTACCAACTTTGCAGGGTTGCTATGAAGATTAAGTAAGATGATTTCTCTTTTAAGATGGTGGAAAGTTAAAAGTTTCTCTTTTACTCTTCTCTATCCATTGCTGTATCCAAAAAATCGTACACAACAGAGATGCAAAGTCTCAAAGCACTGGAAAGTAGCAATGTCGGTCAACTATTTGCAAGAATCATGGAGTGAACCGGATCACAATTCTATGAGTGGCCAGTGCATGCCTTACCCTGATGAAGAAAAATGGGGCCAAACAGGAAGACAACAAAAAGAAACTTCTACACTTCTTCATTGAATCAACATGGGAAATGTGGATACTGTGCCAAATAGAAATCCAGATAGCCAACTCTCCTGTGAGGCCAATTCAAAAAATGAATCCTAGTAAGAACTTACAAAGAGGAAAGTCCAGGTGGAAAATGCCCGACGATAAATGTTTATTCAAGTTAAATATATAGACTTCTATCTAAATAACTACTCAATTGTAATAAAATTGATTATAAAAGTAAAAAAAAACAGATTCAAAGTGATGTGAGAACAGTAATTTAGAAGTAATATTCTAGGTCAGTATTTCTAGATAGCTTAGCAGATGTCATGAGATGAAGTGGCAGAAAGTAAAAGCTTCTAAATTCTTTAAAAGTCAGGAGTTTTACTTTATTCCTGATTTCATTTATACAAAAATGAATTCAGGGGCCGGCTTTGTGGCTGATTGGTTAAGTTCACGTGCTCCGCTTTGGCAGCCCAGAGTTTCGCCAGTTCGGATCCTGGGTGCGGACATGGCACCACTCGTCAGGCCATGCTGAGGTGGGGTCCCACATAGCACGACCAGAGGCACTCACAACTAGAATATACAACTATGAACTGGGGGTTTTGGGGAGAAAGAGCAGGAAAAAAAATAAAGATTGGCAACAGTTGTTAGCTCAGGTGCCAGTCTTAAAAAAAAATAAATGAATTCAAGAATGATTTGGAAAACTTAGGTGATCATTTATCTATAGAACTGAAAATTGCTAAAAAAAACATAAAAGCAAGAAAGCAGTTCGTTTCTTGACCTACACAAAGGAAACAGTAAAGAGCAAAAGAGAAAAAAAAGCACACATATAAAAGTGACAAAACTAAAACCAAGCATACAGCTGTGGCAAGGAATAAACATGCTTAAAACTTTTCTAATCATAAGCAGTGATTTTCAGATTAGGATGAAAAATAAAACCCAATTATTCTGTTGGCATTTATAACAGATATGTGTTTTTAAAAGGTAAAACAAATGGATAAAAGTAAAAAAGTAAAGGAAGAGAGAACGTATATGTCAAGCAAATGCAAATAAAAAGTGAGAAATCCTCACAATAATATACAAAAAATATATAATGAAATCAGAACAAAGAACATCATTTCTGTAAATATAAAAAAATGCTCAACCTTCTTAGCAAAAATATTGAAGCTTTGATGGAGGATCACTTTCAAATTATAAAATTTGCAAAGATATTTTAAAGATGATAGTCAATATTTTTATGATTGTAGTAATATTCATTATTCAATATATAGTTATTGAATACCTACTAGCAGTAGTCGCTTTGTAAGACCCTGGAGGATAGTGTAATCAAATAAATACATCCAAATATGTCTTTTCATTTTTTAAGATCTTGTTTCATGCTATTCAGTAAGATTTTATAACTTTCTTAATTTTCAGAAATTTCTTCCTGTTATTTTATAGGCTTTCTCCTAATGTGAATGGAACATATTCCCATTTCTAAGTTATTGGTAGTGTTAAGAATAGGCATAGATTTATGTGTATTTGTCTTGCAGTCAATGTTAGCCTTTTAAACAAAGTATCTCATTAATTCTAGTAGTGTTTTGTAAAAGCCACTTGGATTTTTCAATTCTCCTGAGTTAGTTTTGGTTATTTATATTTTTTAGGATATTATTAGTTTCTTCTTAGGTTCTTAGGTTTGCCATAGGATTGCATGTAATATTTGATTTTAATATTGTTCAGTCTACTCTATATCTGTGCTTATGTATCCTATCCTATTTTATTTGTCATCTGGTATACTTTTGTTTTCTCTCTTAATTAGGATTATAAGTGTATCATCTATTGCTGAGTGGAAAATACTTGTGGATATCTTTAGCCTTTATGTTATTTTTATATTTCCTATTTCATTAATTTTGGCTTTAATCTATGTTAATTCTCTCTTATTTTTTTAAATCATCATTTTATAATGTCTGTGGATGAATATTGACTTTTTTTTTCTCTAAGTGGTGACCATATTTAAGGCCATAAGTTTTCCTGCAAGCTTTGCTGTGCTCCATTGGTTGGATATAAAGTGGGGTCTTTTTTTTTATTGCTTTCTAAATAATTTATAATTTTGGTTTGGTTTCTTCTGTAATACAAGGATTATCTAGGAATATATTTCTTAAGTTTTTCTTTTTTAGCTTCTTTTTTTTTAGAAATTCTTTTTTTTTTCTTTTTTGGTTTGTAATCAAAGAGTGTGATCTTTACAATCTCTCCTTTTTAGTTTCTTAAGGTTGGTATATGTGTGTGTGTGTAGGTCCAAGTATATGACTGATTTTTGTAAATGTTTTGTGGATAATGAAAAAAATCTTTATCTTCCATTAAGGGATAAAGGATTCTCTTAAATTCACTTCATTGATTATACTATTTATTTCTTTTATGTGCTCACTTACTTTTTGTCCACTATATCTGTCCAATTTGAGAAGAGTCATATTAAAATTTTTGTATATTTATATTTTAATTAATTATATGCATATAATTATATCGAGTTCATCTTGCATTTTCAGTAGCATTTGCTTCGTTTACTTATCTACTATGTTACTTGGTGCAAATAGATACTTGGAAGATTTTCCAATCTTCATAAATTGTACTTTAAATCATTATATAATATTTCTATTTATTTTATTTAGTGCTTTTAACTGGTTTATCCTGTTCAATACTTTGAAATTCCATCTTGTCTATTACCAGTATTGCCTTTCATGCATTTTTATTTCTTTGTTTTGTGTTTGATATCTCTGCCTGTTCCTCTATTTTTGTAAATAATATTTAACCAGGTTTTTTTTTTAGCCTAAGTTAACTGACTAGCTGAAAGGATTCAGTCGATTTTCACTAATTTCAGAACTAATATACCTGATTTTATTCCTGTCATATTATCAAAATTTATTAGTTTTATTTTATTTTTTTAATAAGTTTTGAGATGTAATTCACATACCTCTTAGTAAAATGTATTGATTTGTAGTATATTCATAATGTAGAATATTTTCATCACTACAAAACCCCACACCCTCCCCTTCTCCCTTCCCTCCAGCCCTGGAAACACTAATCTACTTTGTGTCTCTATGGATTTGCCTTTTTTTTTTTTTTCGCTTGAGGAAGATTCTCCCTGAGCTAACATCTCTGTCAGTCTTCCTCTATTTTGTATGTGGGTTGCTGCCACAGCATGGCTGAGGAGTCATGTAGGTCCGTACCCGGGATCCAAATCCACAGACCCAGGCTGCCAAAGCAGAGTACACCGAACTTAATCACTAGGCCATGGGGCCAACCCCCTATATTGTTGTTTCTTCTTTTTTTATTTTTTCTTCTTTTCTTGTTTTTTTGTTGATTTGATCAAGAGTCTAATTTCCTTTTTCTTTTTTAATTTGGGAGTTTTACAGTACTTTTTATTTCATTAATATTTACGTTCATCATCAGTACACAGCCCTCTTATTCCATGAGGCTATTATCAAATATTCATTCCACAAACACTGTCTTCTCCTACGTCTCCCCTCACCCCCTTCTCCCAACGATATGAGACCTCTGGGATCCCTTCGCTTCCCCACTCTCCACCCTGACACCCATCAGAGGAGATCTTGGGAGCACTTTTATCTCCTCCCAGTCTCCCCCAGCTTTTAGACTATTCAGATTTCTGTTGCAGTCTCTTCTACTTGAGTCTTTATTTAGCCCAGGTATTGCACATTCTTAGATGGTCTGTCATTGATTTTGCTTTGACTCTGTGGATATTGGAAGTTTGGGTGCTCACCACTGTTTCCTCTCCTCTTAGTCTTTCCTCACCTGAACACTCCCTGCGGGTTAATTTGGTGGTGTTGTAGCTCTACCCTGCCTTAAGGTCTCCCTCGGACTGTGACATGGTGATGTCCTGGCTGGGTGTGGGGCTCTGAGTCTGCAGTCCTCTAGGCGTCCGTGAATGTTATTTCATTGCCTCATGCCTTTTGAATATCCTGCCTAGTGCCAGTCTAACCCTTTTTCCTCTGTAAGCAACTTGCTGCTTCTTTGCGGAAGACTTTAAAATGCTTTCTTTATCTCGGAGCTCAAGGATTGTATTAGCATATGCCTAAGTGGTATCTCGTCTCATCAATTCCACCTGAAACTGCACTTTCAAAGTACAGATTTGGATCTTCCTAAAATTCAAGATGTTAATTTTTTTAAAAAGTAGTTTCTCTTTTATAATTATTTTTGTCCTCTTGTCTTCCTTTTCTTTTAACTCCTGTTATTTACAGGTTGGATTCTTGGAGTCTTTCCTCCACACTCTTATAACTTTTCTCTTTTTATATTTTTCTACTTCTACTAGATCTTGAAATCTACTAATCCTAGTCTCAACTTTGATCAGCCTTCCTTAAGGAAGGAAACTTATCTACTCAATATTGTAACTTACAAATCTTTTTTCGTTCCAGGAAGTCTCTCTTAGTGCTGTACTTGTACCTCTTCAAATATTTATTATTCTTCTCCTTCCCCTAAGAGTTCTCCTTTGTTGATGGGCTGTTCTGATTGCTTTCTTCATTCTTTCTCTGACTGTTAAACCTCCTTAGGTGTCCTTTTATTTTTCTTTGTTCATTGCCACACAGGTGCACCTGCTGAGTACTTTAAGTGGACTCATCCCATGGACGTGGGAAAGTACAGACATCTCAGTCATCACAGGCCCGTAGTAGGCATGTTGCCAGTTACCTATGGAGGCACCAGAAGGGAGCCTTTCTTCTGCATTAGTATAAAGAAAACTCAGACACTCCACTCTTCCTGAGGGCCAGAGGATCAGGCACACTCAAGGGTCCTGTGATCACTGAGGGACAGCTCCACCAAGGGGCTGCTACATGCTGGTCCTTGCCTTAGAGTTCTCCTGCTGTGGTCCCAATGCTCTTGTTCAGCCCAGAGTAAGAAAGTGCCACAACAGCTATCTAGCTCACATCCTCTACCTGAGTACCAGTCCTAATGTCTGCTTGACTTAAGAAAAGAGGATGTATTTGACCTGAGTTGGAAGTAGAGAGGAAGCAGAACACAATTAGGCCATCATCTTCCCAGAATTCCCTGGGGATATAATGATGAACATAAGAATGATACATTCCCTGTCCTCATGGAGCTTATGGGCTAGTTGGGAAGTCAGATAGTATCAAAATAAATAAATAATTAACTAAGAAAGAAAGAGAGATTAAAAAAAGAAGAAGAAACCCACATATAATTCTGAAATCACAACTTTGATTAGCGCTATGAAGGAAAGGTAAATGGAAATATCAAGAATGTATGAAATGGGAGCTGACCTGGTAGGGGTGTCAGGGAAGTGATGTCTGAGGAAGCGATGATGGAGCTGAGATCCCAAGAAAGAGTAGGAGCTAATTGTGTAATGAGGGAAGGAAAGAGAGCGACAGGCAGAGAGAGCAGCATATTCACAGACCTTGGGAGTCAGCACGGCACATGTGAGGAACTAAAAGAAGGCCTCTGTGGCTGGGGAAGAGCAGAGTGTGAGAGAAGCTGGAGAGGAAGGTAACGATGGGTCAAACCATGCAGGGCTCGGTAGGCCATCATAGGGAGTGTGGTCTTCTCTCTAAAGCAGGTAGCCGTGGGAGTGTTTTATACCAGAGGTAAAAATATCTGATTCATATTTTCAGCAGATCATGAGAATTCAAGGAGAGCAAATTTAAAGGAGCCATGTGATGCTAGGAGACCAGGGAGAAGGTTATCATTGTAATCTAAGGGAAAGGTGATAGTAAGATGGTGGTCAATATACAGGAAGTACACTTTTAGATGGTAAAATGGAAGACGGGTATGAGAGTGGAAGGTGTCAAAGATACCCCCAAAGTATCTGGATTACACTGCTGCTGCATGAAATAGAAACACTGTAAGAGGACCAATTCAGTCATTCATGTCAAGGTCTCTTTGAGATACTCAAGTGGAGAAGACAATATGCTGTACGAATCTGGGGCAGGTCTGGATAGGAGATAGAAATATGTGAGCCATCTGGGTTTAGGTGGACATTGAGTCTGTTAGGCATGAATGAGAATACCTTGGGAGAGCATTAGAAGAGAAAAAGATTGTTAATCTCGTATACTTCTCATGTCTCTCTAAATTGTATTACCTTTTCTGGAAAAGTGATTGGGAATGTGTATCAGTGTCTGAAAAAGTGATTATAATTTCCTATAACTATTTATAGGAATCTATCCTTAGAAAATAGTAGCAATAAATGTGACAAAGGCTTATGGATAAAGATATTCACTTAAGCATCATTTATGAATGCAAAAAAAAAGGAATGACAATTATCTAATATTAGAAGGAGATTAACTATCATGTATTTATATTAATGAATATTATGCCATTATAAATTGGATGTTTATAAAGATGTACTGTAAGTAGATGACCGTGATATAATAATAAGTGAAAAAGAAAGACATAAAATTGATAGAGAGATAGTAAAACGGAGATAGAGGAGGAGAGAGAGAGACAATCTCAGCTGTGTGAAAAATGCATAGAACAAAAGAGTATAAGCAAGTAATCTGTAAACAGTGGAAAATGGATGATTGTTACCATTTTTATACTTTTATCTAGTTTCCAAAGTTTTCAAAATGTGTATGAGTTGCATCTTATGTATTATTTTATTATTAGGAAAAGAAATATAAAATTATAATATCCCAGTTATAAATATGCGCTTTATAGGCATTTCACTCTGTTAAAGAATGGTTAATGTTCTTTCCTTTTCACAATATTGATGAGCATTTCTGTTTTGAATCTATCATAGTATTTGAGGTTTGTAAGATTACTGGCATGCGTTTTAAAGTTTTATGAGCCATTTAGAATAGTTTCAGAAAATTGATCTAATTACTAGACAATAGCAAATCCATCCCCCTCAGACCAACTCCCCTTCAGTTGGCACCCAGTGTGTCCTATTGAGAGTATTTGCATTTCCTTCACGTTTGAATGCTCAGGAGTACAGAGGACTCTGAATTCTTTAATGTGAGAGGCTTTTTGAAGTTATATAATGCACGAACATAGGAATTTGCTAATTATTTTAAATACAGTGAATTGTTTTTGTTTTTCTCCAATGACTGTCAGAAAACTATCCATTTGGACTGTCTCTTGTATCATCATTGTCTGCAGCGCTATAAAACTGTTTTGAATTTGGCTCAAAACTAAAAGCATGATTTTTTTTTAACTCCAGGAATGTTTACAAAGACTATCGCTTCCTCGAGCTGGCATGTGATTCACAGGAGGATGTAGACAGCTGGAAGGCATCTCTACTAAGAGCTGGGGTTTATCCTGATAAATCTTTAGTAAGTTGGATATATGTCTTACTTAAAAATTACTAACCATGTTTAAGAAAACATAATTCTACATATTATATGCTGACGAAACTAGTTCTCTTTTGACTTAATTAATTTGGCACAGTTTTAACTGCTACTTTGCTTATATTTCTTTTTCTCTGTTAGGTTTCTATTTTAAGAAGTTTATGTATATATTTGTTAAAGAAAATACCCTACTCTGCCATAAAACATAATATATGTGATCTCAGACCAAGAGAGAGTTTCTTTGTTTTAGTTTAAAATTTTGTTTTCTTTTATATGCTATTCCACAGTTGTTATAGTATTAATACCAGCAGTTTATAACATTCTTCATATAGTCATAGTATATATATCATCAATTATAACACTGATATTTCATATTCTTAAAAATATACTTATTTTTATAAAAATCTACCTCCTTTCATTATGTCTGTATTACCTGTACCCATAATTATATCTGTAAACTCTGCTTAATGTTATCATGAGTGTGAAAGAACAAAAAAAATATTGCTATTCCCACTTATCTTTATTAATATCCTTCAAGTGTCTTGGAGACACTTCTCTCATTCAAGTTAATAAACAGATCTTCTATTTGTGTTCTTTGGAAAATGTAATATTACACAGGCTAGTCTGGAGTTAAACTTCAGAGGTCCTACCCACCATATGCACACGCTCCGTGAAACAGCCTCTGCAGACGATGCTTCTCACGCTTCCCTGCTGCTTCCTCCGAGACACTGGACTATCAAGGACTCCCCAGAACTAAAGACCTGAGACTGAGCCATGGGGAGCTAGTCCAGCTTGATCCTGTGGTGCTTGCTTGGCTCCAGATCAGTATATAGGGCTGATCATGCACAAGTTCGGTTCTTTGCAGGCACCAAAAAGGGATAGAGTCTTTTCAAGAGGAAGTCTGAGATATGGGTGCAATGTGGGACAATTGATGCGTCCCTGGGGGAATTTCAGACCTGACTGCATCCCTGAGGTTACCTCGGAATTTAACAGAGTTCCAGGGGTAAAGGATTGAAGATTTGTGCCAAAATCTTCTCCTTATTGCTGTTATTTTAGCTCATGCGTAGACCTCTTAACCCCATCCCAACCTGCATTTGTCTGGTTAGCACCTAAAACAATGAACCCCCCACAACATGCCCTGTGCCCTCCAAGTGAGGTGAAACCAGACCCTTTCCTGGTGATCCCCAGGAACAGAGGTATCTGTATACGATTTCCATAATTGTTGCCCAGTTCTTACCAATTGTGTGCATACATATTTGCATAGATATATACCGCTCTAAAGACCACACATAAAAAACTAGAATACTGCTTCTACTTTTGTTGTTAATTCTTAGCATTACTTATTACTCTTCCCTATCCGTTGATGGTAGTGTGCTTAATTTCACAAACATTCTATCTTAAAAATGCACATATACTTCGTTTTTCATTCATTCATTTCATAAAAGCCTGTTGAACGCACGCTTTTTTCCAGGCAGTATTCTAGGCACTAGCAGCAGAGGGGTGAACGAGGTCCCACCCCCAAGAAACAGCTGTTAAACAAGTGAACTAATCAATGTCAAATTGTATAGCCTGATTTAAGGGAGTGATACATTCTATAAAATAAAATAACAAAGTAAGTTAAAGGGGCAGACAGTGAGAGTGAGGGGCAGGCGAGCCTTGTTTTAGTAAAGGTGGCTAGGGGAGGCCCCTTTGGAGAGCTGACATTTGAGTGGGCTCCTGAAGTAAGGGAGGGAGTACATGATATGAAGTCTGAAGAAGAATATTGGTGGCAGAGGACTGGCAAGTGCAAAGCCAGCTCAGTATCTTACAGGAACGAGAAAGTCAGTGCGTCTGGAACACAGTGAGGGAGGACAAAGGTGGTTGCTGGTTTCCAAGAGGGTGGTCAGAGGCAGAGTGTGTAGGCCTTGAAGGAAGTGGTGAGCATTTGGGTGTTATTCTGAGTGAGATGGGAAGCCATTAGAGGGCTTCCAGCCAGGTAATGACATGATAAGATTTACATTTTTCAAAGATCGTTAGGGCTGGGTTTACGGGAAGCAGTTGAACGTGTGGGTCTAAGCACAGGCTTTTGTGTCAAACTACCTGGATTGAAATTCCAGACGCTCACGTCCAAGCTGTGGGATCTTGGGCAGGCTGCCTAGGCTTTTTATGTTTCAAGATTCCCGTTTCTAAAGTGAAGATGACAAAAGGCCTCTAGACATAGTGGGTTCGACAGGATTAAGTGAGATAATGCAGGGAAAGCACTGAATAGGGTGGGCACAAGGAAGCACTCTTTATTTATAATAATAGTGATGATGATGATAATCATAGTAATAATTTTCATCACAGACTACTTTCTTTAACAAATAGAGGAGAGCTAAAACACTGTGGGTATTATAATATAGCCCAATGAGATTAGAAATACTTTATGCTATTTTCTGTCTTTCAAATATGCTTGGTTATATAAAGTATCAACGTGTGTGTGTGTGTATCTTCCTTACATGCGACTGTCATGTTTGTGAAAATGTTTTCTTAGGTCATGATTTTGTCCGTTAAACTTATTTTAAATGCACTAGACAAGTTTGCTATTTAAAGAAATTATGTAATGTGTCTCTTGTGAGGGAAAAACGGTCTTAGAAAAGCAAAATTACCCAACCTTCAGTGAGCTGTTTTTATAAATCTGGATTTTCATGTATCCATAGTCCTACACAAAGAAGATACTCAATGAAATATTTGCTATTTTTTATCAGAATGCTCAATTTTAAGCAAATCTAGAGTTCTCCCACCCAATCTGTTTTGATCTTTTCACATCGTTTTGTTTATAAACACACATTTGGTGCAGTCACTTGGAAGATCGAGACAAAGAGGTTTTTCACTACATACCAAAGACGTGACAGGAAATTAAACTTGGCAGTGTGCCCGGATCGTTGCTTTTTCTCAGTTTTTATCGTAAACAATATTTGCATTTCTTATGCACAATGGCTGGACTTTCAGATGTTTAAATGGCAGCTAACTAGTGAAAGCACTCTGAGTAGAAGCTTGTCTAAACGTTCCATTTTGTGAACACGCTTAGATTCGGGGAAGGGGTACTTTTAGGCACGGTTATGCCTAACGTAGGAAGATTTGCTGAAGAAGTCAGATTAACTTAATAACAGATGTCTCTCCCTCAGTAAATTTTTAGGCCTCTGGTGTGTCATTTTGTTTTTTTATCAGTAAACCGTTGAGTCAACAGCAAATCAGTCGATTGCTACCCTAACAGTGAAATATTTCTGTGTCATACGTGGACGTGAGTCTAGACTCAGTAAGTTTTGCTTTCTACGCAAGATACCTCTATTTTGACTGGAAAAAATTCTCCATAGATCATTTTTTAAAAATGTATAAATGCTTCATTTAGATAAACAGCCATCACCCAAATTTGAATGAAATGGTGTTCTGGACAGTTTTTTTCCAACTAAGGTTGCACTTTTTTATAGCATGCTTTTGCCCATTGTACTTTTTCCTATCACGTCCACACTATGGAATGTTTTTATGTCACTCATCATAATGTTCTGCTACCCTGTTTCATCCGTCTCTTAGGTCATTTCTTGGAGTTTTCTACACATTTCTTTTTCTCTCTTTCTTTCCCTTCCATCCTCTTCCCCCACTTCCTTCCTTCCCTTCAGCTGTCACTGTTATGGTGGACTCAAGAGACTCGAAGACAAAAAAGATACAATTCTTACTTTATAGAAATTCAAAGTCTAGTGGAGCAGAGAGATGCAAATTACAATGTGATAAAAACTGTAGTGGCTATCTGTATAAAATGGAACAGTCCAACTATATTTCCATCTTCATTTTCTAGTTATCTTCTATTTTCTAATTACCTTCAGTGCCTTAATCTCTCTGGATCCAAAGCAAAATGTAGACATCTTATCTGAGCAGTGTAGTGTGTGGCCCTCAAAAGGAAAGGAGGAGTCCTGGGTTCAGTTTCCCACTATGCCACTGACTTACTCCAGGAACTTAGGCATAACCTCTCTGAGTCACAAATGTAGCACTCTACCAGTCACCTGATCTTTATGAGCAGCCACAATATTTTAAAATATATTTAAATTGAATTTGGATTTAGCACAATTTTATTTCTTTTATTTCTCTTTCTTGGCCATTAGATTGAAATTATAACCACTATAAAATTAATATTGTTAAGTAAGGGTATAGGATTTTACACAGTTTCAAAGTAATAATGTTTCTGATGGAATTAATTAATAGCTTTTTTTACTGATGAGACTGAGATAAAAAGTTTCTGTGGGCAGCCGGCCTGGTGGCGTAGTGGTTAAGTTCCAGCTCTCCGCTTTGGTGGCTGGGAGTTCTCAGGTTCAGATTCCAGGTGCAGACCTGTGCCACTCGTCAAGCCACACTGTGGCAGCATCCCACATACAAAATAGAGAAAGAGAGGCACAGATTTTAGCTCAGGGCCAATCTTCCTCAAGCAAAAAGAGGAAGATTGGCAACAGATGTTAGCTCAGGGCCATTCTTCCTCACCAAAGAAAACCCAAAAACGTTTATATGTGTGTATATTGTGTGTGTGGGTGTATCAGTAGTAACAGGCTATAATTAAAGAACTTTTAAAATATTATTTTACTGACACACATACATAAATTTTTCCTATAAGGGTGAATACAGATAAATATGAATTTGATTAAATATCTGAAGAACATGATATAACAAATGACTGATTTTCTGGCACAGTTTTGTCAGCATACAATATGATTCAAATTATATATAAACATTAAGGAATTCCAAATTCTTTGGAACGTTTTGCGTGCAGTGAAATGAGATAGACTTTAAGTCAAATCCACTCATGTTTGGATCTCTCCTCTTCCATTTATTAGCTCTGTGGCTCAGGCAACTTATTTAACTCTCCAGTCGTCTATTCTTTTTTAAATCCAAAATAATAATACCTTCCTCTGAGTGATTTTATAGGATACAATGAAGGCTATTACACACTACATCTAGCTCAGTGCCTGCAACTGGGTGAAAGTGTCCAATGCCATGTAACCTTTATTATTATTATTGAAAATCATTAATGTGTCCATGAAGCTGTAATTCCCAATTTAGTAGTTCCCCTTTCTTTGGAAACTCTCAGTGGGATTGGGGCATGTGAGGGAGAATTTCCCCAACTGTTGGCTGAGGAAGGCAAGTTGCTTAGGGGAGCCTTGGGCTTATGCTGCCCTGTGGGCAGTCCAGCCTTACAGGCTCCACCGCTCAGCCGGGAGTGAGTCAGAGGGCTGTCAGGCAGCATGAGGATTCATAAGCCTGCCTTCAGATGCTGGCCTGCTGGCCATCTGAAAGAAGCAGCCTGCAGACCCGTGCATGCCTTGTAAGTAAATCTGAAGCAAATTCAGTTTTGCATGTTTGTAAGTCATACACCTCAGAGCTTTCTACGAGGTTTCTGTTAGCTGTATGGATAACGCTCCTCCCATATAGTGTATGCTTTCTTAAGAGATGAAAAATGACCGTAGAAAGTGAAACACCCTGGAACTTCACTATACCTCTGCATTAAGGTTTCTTTCAATCATAATTAATGATTTTAGGACTGCTTTGGAGGCTGAAGAAATTCCTTTTGGATAGACTCTAAAACTAAACTTTTCTCTGTGGCAAATGCCCTTTAGAGGAGAGGGTCTCTCTATCATTCTAGGGGGAGAATAGGAATGGCCACAGACCTCCATAAATATTTATTAATATGGCAGTGACCACTCATAGGCATTTATTCAGCCATCTGATAACACAAGACTGAAAATGCCCATGCTTGGCCAGCTACACGTCACTTTGTTCTTAGCTTATTCAGCAGTGCTTTGCACAGAACTCAGAGCAGCTACATGACCAGTTCTGAAGCATTTAGCTTTCCTTCAGTGGAGGTACTTTCAGGGATCTACACATAAATTGCTGCCACACCGAACAGTGGAGGGAATTATAAAGCATTTACAGTCTACCGTTCATGACTGTTACACCTCTCTCAGAATAGACAACTGGGAAATGACTGAAGGAAACAAGAAATGGCAAAGCCACACCACGTCCTCCTCTTGTATGTTCCTTGGATTTAAGGATTGAGGCCCCCTACTCTGTGACATCATTATTGCCACTACAAATAGAACCATCTGCCGTCGATCTGGGAAGCCAGTCATCCCCTAATGTGCAAAAATACTTGGTTGAACTCCTGAAACTTATTTGCTAGATCAAAAGCTGCGCTGCTGTGGAATGCAATAAACTCCATCTGTTTGAGGTCTTTTCAGCAATATTGCACTTCTTCGGAGAACCGGGGTCCCGTTATTCTATAAAGTACTATTTTACTCCTGATAAAATTCCCTGTGGGGATCTTTATTGCCTTATTGAACAGTCAGCATATTCTTTACAAAAGACTCTTTTTTTTCCCCCTTCACTCATTCTTGTACCATTATTTGTATCTCACATAAGCCCGTGATGTTAACGGTTATATCACGGCAACGCACAATGCCAAGAAGTTTCTCTACACTATGTTATCAGTGTCTTTAAATTTATGTTTATTAAATATGATGGTCGTGATGGTCCTTGGATTAGACATTTCCCCAGAGTCACCAATTGGCACTGTTTTCAAGAAAATACACTTCTGCAATCGTTGCCTTACCGCTCTCCAGAAAATTTCTGTGTATTGTTTCCCCCTCTACATCCTCTCTTAAACTAAATGCCGGATCTCCAGCCCGGCCTGTTTCTCCACTCCGTGCTAGCTCTCCTCCACAGACACACACGCTTTACTAAAGGCTCCCTTCCACTCCACATCTCAGCGAGAAATTCCTGCTGGGCCCCTTGTGAGAAGCATTCAGATCTGGTCCCTGCCCACATCCCATCGTGTCTTCCTTACAGGATCTGACCTTGCGAGGACTCAGGCTGCCCTGGGAGTAATGAATCACCATTTTATTTTTTTAAGCCATATGTGAGTTAAATTGTTTGATATAAATCATACTCTTGCAGCTCCAGTTTGAAACAGGAGAGCCATTTGCCTGCCGCCTGTCGCTGGCTGCTCTCTGTGTCTCTATCCAGAGTGTCCCTTTAGAAATGACTACATTTCTGTGACTAGCCTTTCCAGACCCATTTTCTTGAATGTGGACCAGTGTTTGTTTTGGCCACATCCCCACTATACAGTTTTCACTTCCCATGCCAACCCGAGACAAAATTCATTATTTATGAAATAAAAGAACGGTACAGATGGAGGTCATAACTTGGTCTGCTTACCCTGTCTCCCCAGAACCACCCACTCCTTTCCTCTGCTCTCTTTTCCTTTTTTTTCCACCTTCTTTGAAACCAAGGATGCAGTGTTTGTTTAAAAATGCATTGGCTGGTGAAATTTTCCACTGCTTGGCATGTTGGAGGAGGGGCCGTCAAGAAAGGGCAAGCCAACATACTAAATACTTTGCCTTTCATGCTAACAGTTCACTTATTACCAATTCAAACCAATCCTTTTTGGCCGGGTTCCCATACTCCAAGCATTCTGAGTAGTAAGAAGGGGGAAATCTCTGTCGTAATTTTCTGCTGTCATAAATGTATAATTTCATTTAATATAAGTGGATTCTTTGACTTGTCCGTGAGCTGTGAGTGCTGTATGTGTGTGTATGGGATGTCAGTTAATAGCTAAATTATTTGTTTTGATTTTGCTCCAGCACGAAAAACCTCATAATTTTAAAATAAATTTATGTTTAACATATTTCTTTTTTGTTTTTTTCCTTGCGGCTACATGCACAGGGGAACAACAAAGTAAGTTCTTTGACCTACTGCAGCTCCTCTTTCTCTCCAGCCCCCGCGGCCCTCCTGCATGTGTCTTGGCAAGTGTGTTTCTGTGCAAGTTGAAATGACTGTCGTCTGTGACAGTGCACAAATGATATAGGGTGTGCAAATGTCAGAAAAACATGCCTTTGGACTACCATAATGGCTGTTCTGTTTTGACCTTTTGGAAGGGAAATATTATGTTCTTCAGCATTGGTTATTGGGCAGTTCAGAGAGGTTGATATTATAAGGAAACAGATTGACACTGAGAGCAAAGATTTTGAAGATTTAACATTGGGGGCTCTTCTGCAGAAACAGTGTGACTGTTCTGATGAATCTGATGAAACTCAGTGCAGCTGAAGTTTTTGACCAAAAATCAAAGCTCTTATGTTAATGTGCAGTTATAAAAACCCCAAACTGGAGTCTTAAATAGCAGGATGGCTGGCTTTGTTGGTAAAACTGAACTAGATCAGTGCTCTGGCTTTGAAGGTGCCTTAAAATGGATGGAGGAGGGTGGGGTCAACATTTGACTTGGCTTCTGTGCCCTTGATGTATTCCAGCTGGATGGAAGCAGGAGGGTGTGGGGAATGAGGGGGAGACTGAAATGTGTATGATAGATTTGTGAAGCTAGGCAACACACACAAATGGTGGAAATTAATGTTGTTGTGTAATAGATAAATACGCCATTTAGTAGTTTGTAAGATTGCTAACTTGTTTAAATTTTAATTCAACTTTTTCAAAAGATTAGAATTACCTCTCATTTATATTTGTTATATAATAATAACATAGTTGGGGAAGATAGTCTTAAGCTTAGCGGGATGATTTGTTTTTCATTTTTTTTCTGTGGAGAATTATTAGTTCTTCATCCTACCAGGTGGCCCACTTAAAATGGGCCTCATTGAATACAATAACAATTGAAAAGAATCGGTTATATAAGGGCTCGCCTGTATATTTAGACCAGCTGGAATTCATCAAAATTGCTATTCATAAGCCATACATATAGAATGTAAAACAAATGTGGGAAATCTTACCGTTTAATTCGATGGAATGTGCTATTATGGAATAAGTTGACATAGATGGTTGGTATTGAAAATGTGTCACTCTATAAATTTATATCTTGATATAACTGCTCATGACCCAAGTAATAATATTTAGTAAAGTTAAAAATAATACAAGTAAAGGCATTTGTGAAGGAGCAAAGGGGTGAATTCAGCCCACTAATAGTTCACTTTTTTAAAATAGCAGGTAACTTATGAAATTGATTAAAGATTTCTTACGCAAAGTAAAGGATAATATTTCTAACTAGTACTACCACTATCGGAAAAAAATATTTGGACAAAATACAAAAACCCATATTTTAGTTCTTATACTTTACAGTGTGTTTCAATTCTGGAGTAGTAAGTGTGTCTGATCCTGGTCTACTTACATTACACTGAGTCCCTGTCTACAGTTTCCTGTTCTGCATCTTCTGTTTGTTTGTTAAGGAGCCTGAGCTAATAGCAAGCCTGTGCATGCTGAAGATGAGGGAAGCAGCTGCTGATATTTTGGGGAGGTGCTAACCCTTAGGCCACTTGAGAAGCATTTATAATTTGCCTCTTTCGCGAGTGATTCACTGATGACTTAGAAGGCATTTGTAAAATTCCCAGAAGAAAACACTTCTCCGCAGCAGGAGTCATCCGTTTTTTTGTGTCTTGCGTAGTCAAGTTCTTCTGGGTAATAAAATGTTCAGTTTAATAGAGTTGACTGATTTTCAAATATTTATAACACAATGAGAAATAAAACTCAAAAATTCCGAGCTGCTTCTCATTAAGGATACCTCTAGGATGATGCAGAGGGCCCTCCAAATCTCCAGGCACCTGGAGCCACCGTCGCACCCTGAACAGTTGGTACACGTCGAGGGGGGAGCTTCAGGTGTTGGTTAGACTTAGAGTGTTGGTTGGAGTGTCAAAGATGTGAGCACTTACTTTGATTTTTAATTGAAGAGTAGCTGCTTGGGAGGTGCTGATATTTATTGCCTGTATGCCTTCATTTTTAATTGTTTATGTTATGAAAAAGTGATAGTTTGTGAAAAAGTATAATACTGGTACTTTTAAAACATGATTATTATACTGACCAAGGACTCTGGCACGAAAGAGCCTCATCAAATAACAAACAGCACATCTGCATGCTATTTTCCTTTAGCTTAGAATTTCAGTATAAATGGAAAACACTGGAGTACAAGCTGTGCTGTCTCCAGAGTATAGATCTGGAGTCTTCAAAGGGAGAATATGAGATTCTTTTTTCCCTCTCATGCTGGAATGCTTGCTCTGAGTTGTCCCCAAGGCAACATACCTGACTTGTTGACTGCCATATACGTGAGCCAGCTGTAAAAGGTGACTCATTTTAGACTCACAATGGCTGTTTATTTAGTGAGTGGCATTTTATTATTTATGATACTAACCAGACTCTAAAGAGAATGAAGCCTGCTCAATTAACGTTTCTCTAGATGAGCAGAATGAATGGATTCATCTTCCCACGTACATTAAGTGTGGTGCACACACACACACGTGTATTCTGAGGTATATGAAACACCCCTACTATTCATTTTCTCAGTGACAGCTGAATCGAACTGCTTCATCCATCTTTAGGTTATGCTTAGAGTTTGGAAGCTAATCCTCTAAACTCCAAGGAAACAAACTTCTACAAGAGACGCACATTTAGATTCACATTACGAATGAATGATGAAACAAAACACCAGTGTTCATGTTCCTCTTTGAACAATTATACGTATTTTGTTATTTCTCCTCAAAAAGCAAATTTTCTGTTTTAGAAGAGATTGTAGTTGCTCAGGAAGAATTTTCCTTTCAGACCCATTACTTCTTTTTCCCCTTGAATGATTTTCTGCTGGCATAGTGGTACCCTAAACTGCTTAGGGTGGAATCTGTCTCGTCCTGAGAGGGGTTTCCCTGGCCCACAAAGTCCAGGTCAGTGTCTTCATGAGTAGGAACCTTGGACTTCCTGAGTAGTTTTGAGAATGGGAACAAGTATGTACAATACCAGGGAGGTTTGTCTTTCTTTTTTTAATTTGTTTGTTGATCACAAATGTAAATCACAATGTCATTTTCAGAACTGAGGCCTTCAAGTAAAAAGTAATCTCCATGTTTTGTCCTAGGAAGAAGACATTTAATTTCCTTCTTTAACATGATGCCCTCTCTTGGTAGGCATTTCTAGAAATTTAATAGGCATTTAATTTTATTTCTTTATTGAAGACTTTTCTTGATTAAATATCTTTGATATTAAATTATGCAAATTATAGGTAGAGAAAATACTAGAAGGAATAAAATTCTGTAACTAAAACTCTCAAATTTCTTAATGATGTTGGTGCAAAAACACAAATGAAAATTAAAAAGAATCCTAGGTTCAAAAATGAATACTTCAAAAAATTTTAAATTATGGGGAAAAGCTACATTTAATCTCCTCCCTTATAAATCTTTTATTACCTTTGAAAGAGAAATTTACTATCACTTTACTTATGATTTTTTAAACTAAAGGATTCTTATATTTCCCCCAGCAGAAGTATGAAATTGACTGCCTTGATTGGCTGGAAGGAGCATTTGAAAAGGAGAAATAGAACCAAAACATGCTAAAACAATTTAAAAATAGCGAAGTTTTTATTAAGTTCTAGTTAGGTCCCATGCAATAATTTTATACATATTGGAGGGCTTTGATATTTAAGAAAAGAAGAAGGAAGGAAAATCAGATTTAAACACCTATTTTTACAACATTTAAAAAATGCTTTGTCTAGTGATTTCCCAACACGTTCAGCAAGACAAGTGAACATTGTCAGTCTCCTTGAAAGGGAAAAATAGTTATTACCTCGAGTGCTTATTTTGGTGATCCATTGGATTCTAGCAGTCATGTGCAAAGATAGAGTGTGCTAAATCAAATGTCACCAAAACATACTATACTGAAGGACACAGATGTTAAATCCATGTTAATTTGTCTTCCTCTTAGGCGAGACCTTCAACTCCTAAACTCCTGTCCTTGGTCATAGGTGAGAGAGTATAGACAGGCAGTGAAAACCCAGCATCAACCCTGGAAATGGAAATGTCTTGATGATGTGAGTTATACTCGTGGTAGATGAAAGGAGAATTACGACAGTATTATGTCGTAATGTACATTTCCTCTCTTATATTTAAAATGCATTAGTGAAAGTCAGAACATTCTAAGCAGTTTAGGTATAGTCAGCTCAATTAGGGTTATTTGTTTTCTTTGAATAATGTATATACTTTTCCTGATTTTCTTAAAGAAGTTTAGTAAGTGTATTTCCCTGGGATTTAAGGAGAGCCCATCTGGTTCACTTAATTTATGCATAACCCAGTAAGAATATCATTAAAGTTAAAAGAAAGGATGAAAACTCACTGGCCTCAAAGTGTTGTTGTCATTTCATGTGCATATAAAAATGAATTGTGTGTCTCAATCATTGCAACACCCATAACCCTTTGGTTCTTTTTTGGCAAACGAGTCTTAAAAGAGCATTGCTACTGCCTAGGTTTTGAACCTCCTGACTTTAACCTTCATCAGTTCGAAGAAAGGATAGTTCAACTGGAGGCAGAAAACTTTGAGAAGCGTTTTGGAATCTATATTATGTTTCCAATTTATTAACCTTGCCAAATAGACTCTATAGAAAAGCAAGAATTGATCTGCTGCTCAGAAAGCTCACAGTGAGTGACAGCACAGGGACTTCTGAAGGGCGCTTGGGGCTTATTTATATATTTTTATTTCCTCTCTTGTATCTTTAGTTAATGAGAAATATTGTTAGTGAGGATAATTATGTCTTACATCATCACTTTTTTGACAAATTTTCTCTTAGAGTATTTTAGACATTTTCTTTTTGTGTGCTCCATGATGTTTTTGAATGGAATTGGTTTAACACTGCCCACATATAATAAAATTCTTCATACTTCTGTTTTGAAAGCACATTATCATCAAGTATGATTTTAGAAGCTTTATTGTGATAAGTTTTGTTTTGAAATTTAAAACCTTACAGAATCATTTTTATCAAAAAGTGGAAATTTGTTTCTTCTGTTAATTTATCTTAGTCTGGTTATCATACTGTACAGTGAAATCATAAGAACCACTGTAGTTGTAAGAGTTTAAAGTCCTTCACCCTATTGTTGGCAGATCAACTGGACAAAAACCAAAATAGAAAAGGACATGGCTGTTATACGAAATAAGGATGATTCAAAAGATATGTTTGTATATTGAAAAGATATATAAATATTAGATATCTAACAAACTACAAAAAACTGGAGATACATAGCAAACTTTAAATGTAAAAACCTAGGTACTTAGTGATGAGAAAATACACTCCAACGTGAATCCAAATGAAATCAATACTTAATTTACAAACTATTCGGAATATAATAACAATGAAAACACTGTACAGGACACATTATAAGATATAGTCAATGCTACGCATAGAGAAAAATTAATAACTTTAAATGGAATTATTATTTTAACGGAAGTAAATAAATTTGAAATGTTGGAAAGAGAGCAACAAAAAATCTAAGAAAAGAAAGAAATTAATAGTTAAAGTAAAAAGTAATGAATTAGGAAATAGTAAAAGAAAAATGTGAGAGCTTAAACTACGTACACTTTAAAGCTTTTGTGTGGGACAAAAGAGAATAAACAGTTAAATGACAAATTAGTAAAATATTTGTAGCGTATATAATGTACAAAAATGATTAAATAACCTCAAAATAGAATTGTTCCTATTCAATTCATTTAAAACAAAACAAAACGAAAACCTGCCTATTAGGAAAAAAGAAAGCTGGCCAAATCAATAGACATTCATTTAAGACCAAAAAAAAAAAACTGATAAATAGTTGAAAAAACCAAAAATTGTAAATTAAAGTAGCCAGACAGACATCATTTTTGAGCTTTCAGATTATGAGAAATATGAAAGAATGATCTTGATAGATGGGAGCGAGGAAGCTATCCTTCTCACGTACTGCATATGACAGAGTCTACACAGAGCCTTCCCGGAGGGTGGCCGGTTTGGTGATACGTATCAAATGCTTGGGTATGTGCTAACCTTTTGGCCAAGCAATTCCACTTCTAAATATTTATTTTTATTAAATAATTCAATAATTGTGCACAGGTATTTGTTCAAAAATGATTTTGAAATAATGTTCATAATTACCAATGTTTAAAAACATCATCAATATGTATCATAGATATGGTACAGCAATGAAATGTTATGAAGCAAATTTAAAAAAGTAAAAGATGTAAATATATATCAATTGCAATGGAAATTTTAGTGATAAATTAACTGAAAAAAAACACCATGGATAATATAATCCCATTTTTGCTTTAAAAATTTTATAGAGGAAGATATTTATATGTATATATTTGCACAGTAGAAATACTGAGAAGATATACACCAAAATATTAACAGTATGGGCACTTAAAATTTTTTTTTTTTTAAAGATTGGCCCTGAGCTAACATCTGTTGCCAATCTCTTTTTTTTCTTCTTCTCACCAAAGCCCCCCAGTACATAGTTGTGTATTCTGGTTGCAGGTCCTGCTAGTTCTGCTGTGTGGAGCATGGCTTGATGAGCAGTGCTAGGTCCATGCCCAGGATCCAAATCAGCAAAACCCTGAAGCAGAGTATGCAAACTGAACCGCTCGGCCATGGGGCCGGCCCCTAAATTTTGTTCTTGTGTCATTTTCTCATTTTTCTTCATAACTGTCTTCTGTAAAGTTTTCAAAAACAGATTTTAAAACACACTCAAAAAAAAAAATGAAAAAGAGGAAGATATATAAATGGAGGATGGTGAGAAAGAAACAGAAATATAAAATGGTGAAAACGATATTCAGAAGGGTAAATACAGAACTTAAATGGATTAAACTTTATAGGAAAGTCAAAGATAATAATATAGACAAATAGTTGAAGTTAAGCATCTAAGGCTCTACAAATTTGGCATAATTATGTAATCCTGTTTATTATTATTTTTGTAATTATTATGTAGATTTTGTTAATTCTTTTCCTTTACCCTGCAGTGCAAATCTGTTACTTTCCTTGCTGAATGACATATTGTTGAAGGACCAATTTATGAGTTTTTGAACACTCATATTTCTTCGTTAGTAAAGGCTCTCAATAGTGCCTTTATTCCAGAGTCTCAGATTCTCTGGTATCCAACCTCCCCATCTTCCTGGACAGACCATTCTTACTTAAATTCTAGGTTTGTACTTGTCAGCACTGTCACCCCACTATGACTGTGTTGTGCATATCATACAAATAATGTGTATTATCTGAGGATTATCAGGGAACCATTTCATGGCCTAATTTGTGGCCGTTGACCTTCCAGTACTTAAAAAAATTAATTGGAGGGCCAGCCCAGTGGTGCAGTGGTTGAATTTGCATGCTCTGCTTCAGTGGCCTGTGGTTCGCTGGTTTGGATCCCGGGTGTGGACCTATGCACTACTTGTCAAGCCATGCTGTGGCAGGCATCCCACATATAAAGTAGAGGAGGATAGGCATGGGTGTTAGCTCAGGGCCAGTCTTCCTCAGCAAAAAGAGGAGGATTGGCAGCAGATGTTAGCTCAGGGCTAATCTTCCTCAAAACAAAAAAATTTAATTGGAGTGACATCAGCAACATGGTGTAGTGAGCTGTTCCCTTTATCTCTCCCTCTCAAACTAATACTAAATGGACATTCATTTGTCAACGAAGGGTACCCACACAGCACAACAGGACACGTGAGAGACCCAAGCAGCTATACATCTGAAGGTGGATGGACTACCCCCAGGGAGGTGGTGGAGATAGGTGAGCACTCTTTGGCCCCTTAGCTGCCCTGTGCACACACATAACCACTCTCCTGGGTAGCTGGAGCACCAATAGTACCACTGTGGCCTGGAGGGTGGGAACAGGGGACAGCAGCCCTGAGCCCCTATGTGATCATGTTCCTGTCCAATGGGAGAGCCAATAGTGCTGCCACAGTCCTAGGGATTGACTCAGGCTTGGACCCTGTGGGGAGGCCCCACTCACCAAGCCCAATGGCTGGTGCAACCTTAGGAAGAGATGGAGGCAGATCTACATGCCCGGGCAAATGATTTCCCCATAGTGTGAATGCCCATAGTACCACTGTGCCCCTGAAGGTGGAAGTGTGCCTCAGCGCTACTGTGAGAGCAGGCAGTGGCAGCTCTGAGTCCCCGTGTGATTGGTTTCCTGTCCATTGGGGGAGCCCACAGTGCTGCTACAGTCTCCAGGAGTGGCCCAGGCTCGGACCACGTGAGGAAGCCCCACTCACCAAGCACAGTGGCTGGCTTAACCTTAAGAAGAGGCAGCAGCAGATCTGTGTGCCCAGGTGAATGCTCTCCCAGCTGCTGCAAGTGTGCATAATGCCCCACAATTTCCAACAGATGGAGTAGGCTCAGAAACACAGTTCCTGCTTCCCCCAGCAGTAGCAGGTGGAGTCTGTGACCTGATACTACCACAAATGCCCTGGCAAAGGATCAGTTCTTCAAACACAATGAGAAACTACAGCAACAATTCAGAGCAGAAGGAGAATCCTGAAGTCACAGAAATTTACAGTCTAAATGACAGAGAATTCAAAATAACTGTCATAAAGAAACTCAATGGGTTACAAGAAAACTCAGAAAGACATTTCAGTAAGCTCAGGAGTAAAATTAATGAGAAGAAGGAATGCTTCACCAAAGAGATTGAAACTATAAAAAATAACAAAAAGAAATTCTGGATATGAAGAACACAATTAATGAAATAAAAAATATGAAATCTTTAAAAAATTGAGGTGATTTTACGGAGGAAAGAATTAGTAATTCAGATGATAGAAATATAAAATTGAGTCAAGTGGAGGAGAGAGAACTAAGATTCTTTTTAAGTGAAGAAATTGTTCAAGAAATATCTGACTCAATTAGGAAAAGCAACATAAGGATTATAGGTATTCCAGGGGGAGAAAGGAGCAGAGAGTTTGTTCAAAGAAATAAAGCTGAGAATTTCCCAAACCTGAGGAAGGAGCCAGACTTATAAATACGTGAAGCCAAAGGAACCCCCAATTACATCAATACGACAAAACCTTCTTCAAGGCATATAATAGTAAAACTGGCAAAAATCAATGACAAATAAAAAATATTAAGGGCAGCAATGCAGAAGAAAATAACCTACAAAGGAATCCCCTATCAGACTTTCAGTGGATTTCTCAGCAGAAACCTTACAGGGTAGGAAAGAATGGAATGATATATTTAAAATACTGAAAAACAGAAAGTTTCAGCCAAGAATACTCTATCCAATGAAACTATTCTTCAGATACAATGGAGAAATAAAAGCTTTCCCAGATAAATAAAAGTTAAGGGAGTTCATCGCCACTAGACCTCCCCTACAAGAAATGATCAAGGATGCCCTCATACCTGACAGAAAAAGGCAAAGGTCTGCAAAGCTTTGAGCAAGAGGATAAATAGACAGATAAAAGCAGAAAACTTCACCTGTATTTCAGAACAAGGAGGCAAATAGTTAATTATAACTTAAAAGATGAAAGAAAAGCATCAAAAGTAACTATAAACACTTCAACTTAGTCACAAAGTCACAACACAGAACAATAATTTGTAACAATAATAACTCAGAAGGAGAAGAGGAAAGGGATGGAACTTGATTAGGCTAATGAAGACAAAAGTCTATCAGAAAATGGACTATCTCATCTATGAGGTCTTTTATACAAACCTCAAGGTAACTACTAAACAAAAAATCAGAGCAGAGTCACAATTCATAAAAAAGAGAGAGAGAGAGAACTGAGAAAATCTCCATAGAAAACCTCCAACATGAAATGGCAGTCAGAAATACAAAGTAAGAGGAACAATGGAAACATAGAACAACCAGTAAACAAGAGATAAAATGGCTACATTAAGCCCTAATATGTCAATAATTACTCTAAATGTAGATGGATAGAATTCTCCAATAAAAAGACAGAGTAGCTGGATGGATTAAGAAAGAAGATCCAACAATATGCTGTCTCCAGGAAACACATCTCAGCTCTAAAGACAAACATGGGCTCAGAGTGAAGGGATGGAAGGCGATATGCCAAGAAAACTACAAACAAAAGAAAGCAGGTGTCGCTATACTTAGATCAGACAAAGCAAACTTCAAGATAAAAAAGACAATGAGAGACAAAAAGGGGTAGTATATAATGATAAAACAGACTTTCCACTAAGAGGACATAACACCTATGAATATATATGCACCTAACAGAGGAGCACCAAAGTATATACAACAACTATTGACAGACCAAAAGGGAGAAATTAACAGCAACACAATAATAGTAGGGGACCTCAACACCCCACTTACATCAATGGATAGATCATCCAGACAGAAAGTCAACAAGGAAATAGAGGATTTAAATGATACACTTGATCAGATAGACTTAATAGATATATAGAGAGCATTCCATCCAAAAACAGCTGAATACACATACTTCTCAAGTGCACATGGAACATTCTCAAAGATGAACCATATTTTTGGAAACAAGGCAAGACTCAGTAAATTTAAGAAGACTGAAATCGTATCAAGCATCTTTTCTGACCACAATGCTGTGAAACTAGAAATCAGCCTCAAGAAAAAAGTTGAGAAAGTCATGAACATGTGGAGACTAAACAACAGGCTAAGAACAACCATTGGATCAACGAAGAAATCAATGGGGAAATTAAAAAGTACATGGAGACAAATGAAAATGAAAATACAACAGACCAACTCTTATGGGATGCAGCAAAAGCGGTTCTAAGAGGGAAATTCATAGCAATACAGGCCCACATCAACAAACAAGAAAAATCTCAAATAAGTAATCTTAAACTATACCTCAAAGAACTAGAAAAAGGAGAACAAACAAAGCACAAAGTCAGCAGAAGCAGGGAAATAATAAAAATTAGACCAGAAATAAATGAAATAGAGACTAAAAAAAAAAAAAAACGGTAGAAAGGATCAATAAAACTAAGAGCTGGTTCTTTGAGAAGATAAAATTGACAGACTGTTAGCCAGACTTATCAAGAAAAAAAGAGAAAAGGCTCAAAAAAACATAAAATTAGAAATGAAAGAGGAGAAATTACAACATATACCACAGAAGTACAAAGGATTTTAGGAGAATACTATGAGAAACTACATGTCCACAAATTGGATAACCTAGAAGAAAAGGATAAATTCTTAGACTCATACAACCTCCTAAAACTGAATCAAGAAGAAATAGAGAATCTGAATACACCAATCAGAAGTAAAGAGATTAATACAGTAATTGAAAACCTCCCCAAAATAAAAGTCCAGCACCAGATGGCTTCTCTGGAGAATTCCACCAAACATTCAAAGAAGATTTAATACCTATGCTTCTCAAACTATTCCAAAAAGTTGAAGAAGGTGGAATACTTCTTACCTCATTCTATGAGGACATCACCCTGATACCAAACCAGACAATGATAACGCAAAGAAGGAAAATTACAGGCCAGTATCACTGATGAACCTACATGCAAAAATCCTCAACAAAACACGGGCAAACTGAATACATTGATACATTAAAAAGGTCATACACCATAATCAAGTAGGATTTATACCAGGGACACAGGGATGGTTCAACATCTGCAAATCAATCAATGTGATACACCACATTAACAGAATTAGGAATAAAAATCATATGATCATCTCAATAGATGCAAAGAAAGCATTTGACAAGATCCAACATCCATTTATGATAAAAAAAAAAAAAAAAAACTCTCAGTAAAATGGGTATAGAAGGAAAATACCTCAGCATAATAAAGGCCATATGTGACAAACCCACAGCCAACATCATAATTAATGGTGAAAAACTAAAAGCCATCCCTCTGAGAACAGGATCAAGACAAGGGTGCCCACTCTTGCCTCTCCTATTCAACATAGTACTGGAGATTTTGGCCAAAGCAATTAGGCAAGAAAAAGAAATAAAAGGAATCCAAATTGGAAAGGAAGAAATGAAACTCTTGCTGTTTGCAGATGACATGATTCTCTATATAGAAAACCCTAAAGAATCCATCAGAAAACTGTTGGAAATAATCAACAACTGCAGCATAGTTTCAGGGTTCAAAATCAACTTATGAAAATAAGTTGCATTTCTGTATTCTAATAACAAACTAACAGAGAACTCAAGAATACAATCCCATTTTCAATCGCAACAAAAAGAATACAATATTTAGGAATAAATTTAACCAAAGAAGTGAAAGACCTATACACTGAAAACTATAAGACAATATTGAAGGAAACTGAAGAAGATATAAAGAAATGGAAAGATATTCCATGCACATGGATTGAAAGAATAAATATAGTTAAAATGTCCATACTACCTAAAGCAATCTACACATTCAGTGAAATCCCAATCAGAATCCCAATGAAATTCTTCAAGGAAACAGAAAAAAGAATCCTAAAACTTATGTGGAACAGCAGAAGACCCCGAATAGCCAAAGCAATCCTGAGAAAAAAGAACAAAGCTGGAGGCATCACAATCCTTGACTTCAAAATATACTACAAAGCTGTGCTAATTAAAACAGCATGGTACTGGCACAAAAATAGACACACAGATCAATGGAACAGAGCTGAAAGCCCAGAAATAAAACCACAGATCTATGGACAGTTAATTTTTGACAAAGGAGCCAAGAACATACAATGGAGAAAGGAAAGCCTCTTCAATAAATGGTATTTGGAAAATTGGACAACCACATGCAAAAGAATGAAAGTAGACCATTATTTTGCACCATACACAAAAATTAACTCAAAATGGATTAAAGACTTGAATGTAAGACCTGAAACCATAAAACTCCTAGAAATAAATATTGGCAGTACCCTCTTTGACATCAGTCATAGCAGCGTATCTTCAATTACTGTCTACCAAGGCAAGGGAAACAAAAGAAAAAATTAACAAATGGGACGACATCAGACTGAAAAGCTTCTGCAAGTCTGAAGAAGCCATGAACAAAACAAAGACAACCCACCAACTGGGAGAAAGTATTTGCAAATCATATATCTGACAAGATTAATATCCAAAATACATAAAGAACTCATACAACTCAACAACAAAAAAACAAACAAGCCGATCAAAAAATGGAGAGAGGATGTGAACAGATATTTTTCCAAAGAAGATATACAGATGGTCAACAGACACATGAAAAGATGTTCAATATCACTAATTATTGGGGAAATGCAAATCAAAACTACGAGACATCACCTTACACCAGTTAGAATTGCTATAATTAACAAGACAAAAAATAAATGTTGTAGAGGGTGTGGAGAAAAGGGAACCCTCATACACTGCTGGTGGGAATGTAAACTGGTGCAGCCACTATGGAAAACAGTATGGAGATTTCTCAAAAAATTAAAAATAGAAATGCCATATGATCCAGCTGTCCCACTACTGGGTATTTATACAAAGAACTTGATATCAACAATTCAAAGAGATTTATGCACACCTGTGTTCATTACAGCATTATTCACAATAGCCAAGATCTGGAAGCAATCCAAGTGCCTGTCAACAGATGATTAGATAAAGAAAATGTGGTGTATATATATAATGGAATACTACTCAGTCATAAAAAAGACAAAATCATCCCGTTTGCAACAGCATAGATGGACCTTGAGGGTATTATGTTAAGTGAAATAAGACCGACAGAAATACAAACACTGCATGATCTCACTCATATATGGAGGATAAACAAACACATGGATAAAGAGAACAGATTAGTGGTTATCAGAAGGGAAGGGGATTGGGGGGTGGGTGAAAGCAGTAAAGGGGAACATGTGTATCGTGACAGATACAAATTAGACTACTGGTGGTGAGCACAATGCAGCATATACAGAAACTGATACATAATAATGTACACCTGAAATTTCACAATGTTATAAACCATTATGACCTCAATAAAATTTTTTTTAAAAGTATTTAGGCCCATACTAAGCGGAGTATAAGAAAACCAGTCTTAAATATCATATCTCTCTATGTAAAGAGCTCCTTCAAACCAATAAAAAAGTTAAAAAACACACACACACAAAAATTTGATTGAGATTTGAAGATGATAACATAATATTAGGCTAATGAAAAGAATTTCTTAAAATTGAAAAGTTGATTCATTTGCCTTGAATCTCTTCCTTTATGTAACAAAATGTATAATCTGAAAACTGAAAAGCAGGATGACAGTTGAAGTACTGACATCAGCATGAGAGTCCCTACTGAGAAATCTCCCCTTGAGGAGAAAAAACTTCCTTTTGGTTTCAAAGTCATGTTAGCCGTTAAGCAATATTTAATATGTGTTTCCGAGGCACCCTACCAGACACTCCTAGTTGGAGCAAGAACCAAAAGGCCTAGAGGTATAAAGTATCTGGTCCCTATGTACCATATTTAAGCACAAACAGATTAAGGCTGATGGCAATAAAGGCCAGTGACCTTATCTGACTCTAAAGAATAAACAGGGCTTAGAAAAAAAAAAAAAAATTAAAATTGAAGAGACCATTTGCAACACATATGATGGGCAAGGAGTTAATACCTTATCTTTGCCAAAGTTTAAAGAGTTCTTACAGATCAATAAGAAAAGACAACAATGAAGACAAAAAAAAGAAGAATGGCGTTTAGAAGGAAAGTGGGGAGGCTGCTGTGTTGTTGCAGACGAGAGGGGATGATGGCTGGGGTTAGGGTCACAGCCGTGGAGATGGTAAGAAGCAGTTGGACTGGGGATATGTTTTCGTGCTAGAGCCAATCCTTTAAGATTTACTAATGGATTGGATATGGAAAGTGAGAGAAAGAGTAAAATCAAAAAGGGTTATTGGGTCTTGGACAATGAGTGCATGTTGGTGCCATTTAATAAAATGAGTAGGATGAGGGAAGGAGAAAATGGAATTTCATTGTGACCATGTTCAATTTGGGACACCTAGGGGCCCGCCTGGTGGCTTGGTGGTTAAATTCACGCACTCTGCTTCATTGGCCTGGAGTTCACTGCTTCAGATCCAGGTGCAGACCTAGCACCACTCATCAAGCCACACTGTGGCGGTGTCCCACATAAAGTAGAGGAAAATTGGCCAGATGTTAACTCAGCAACAATCTTCCTCAGGCAAAATGAGGAGAATTGGCAACAGATGTTAGCTCAGGGCCAATCTTCCTCACAAAAAAGAAAAAAAAATAAGCAATCTGAATGGGTGGAGCAGGTAGATAAATATCACCGAACAAAACCTAAAATAAGTCACTTACTTATGTCTCTAATTTTTTAAAGAAAGCACAAAGAGGGCTAGCATATTTAAATTTAAAACTGTGTTCTTTTCTAAAGCATTTTCATTTTGTTTTGCCTCAACTTGATGCATATTATTTTAATCCAGAGTTAAGAAGGCACTTTTCTCAATTATTGGGATAAGGAGAATCTAGTAAACAAAGTTCTAAAAAGGAAACAGCATAGTATTTAAATAAGGATTTAGACAATATACTGAGTTGCATGCCAAACAATTAAATCAACTCTAAAATAGAAAACGCTAATGTTATTTGGGGATATCTAATTGTATAACAAAATGAGATGTTAAAGACCAATTTTACATAATGACAACACACATTCTTCAGCGTAAATTATTATTATTGACCAAGTTTTAATTAAAGAAAAGTTCTGATTGAGACATTTTCATTTTCCTCTTTGTAGTAATTAGCCCTTAGTCACAAATTTTCTCATTTTATGTCACATGGCTTCAAAGAGAAGAATTGGTGATGCTTCAAGAAATTAGGTAAAAAGAGGACAGTTTTATGCAAGGAGCAAAATAGAGCTTTAAAAAAGGGATCAGCTTGTTGAAATCCTTCTATCACTTCAATTGTCCCCTCAAGTAAGAAACTGAAAAACATTATTGTTTCCACTTAGATCAATGGTTCTCACTAAGGGTGATTTTTCTCCCCGGGGGACATGTGGCAATGTCTGGAGACATTTTTGATTGTCAGACTGGGGAGGTACTACTGGAATCTAGTGGGTAGAAGCCAACATCCTATTATTTGCAGGATAGCCTCCACAATACAGAATATCTGGTAGTATGTGTCAGTAGTGTTGAGGTTGGTAAACTCTAACCTAGCTTGAAATCAGCATGCAAGGTCCCCTTATACCAAAATCGAGCCTGTAAAGATTTGAACCTATGACCTTCATTAACTGAGCGCAATTCACTTAGGGTTGGTTGAAGAACTGGAATCTGTTCAGACTGCAACCTCTGGCTGTAAGCAGTCCGCACTTCCCACTATGCTTCAGCAGTATCTGCTTCATATGAAGAATAGTCCCTGCTCTTTGATTTGCTGGTGTGCCTTGGAAAGTATGACAGTAACTGAGGCGGTTTTCAGTCTTGGGCTTGCATACTTGGACAAGGGGTACAGGAACAAGGATTGTGAGTGTTACAAAGAATTGCCTTTATCAACACTTTGTGTGAACATATGTCTTTCGTTCAATAAGAAAAACCCAATTTTTATTAATTTTTATGTGCTTCCACTAAAAGCCTATTTCAATATTGGAATTCCATGAAAATAGAAAAAATGTTAAAATATTTCTATATTTGAGCATTGGAACAAGATGTTAAAATAGACTCAGTAAGGTACAGCTAAAATCTGAGTCTTTATCAAGAAAATCTTTTCTAATGTTCCAGCCCAAACATGTGGTCCAACAATTGACTCATGGATTATCAAAGAGAAAACTTTCTCGACTAAAGTATGGAATGTGTTGTCTACCAATCAAGATTTTTTTTAAAAAGTCACTTTAAGACAGCCAAGACAGCTGGACCCGAAGATAAATTGACCCACGTCAATTTGCTCAGCCCATTTAGAAGTAGAGTTTTTCAAGCCTTGAAGCATAAACTTTGATATTTTGATTTTCTTCAAATGTGACAAAATTACTGAAGTCGGCTGGAGAAGCCAAGTCTTATGAAGGCTATTCATAATTTTACATTTCCAATTCCTGTGAAGCGCTGAGAGGGTTATAATTATAATGAATTACAGAAGTATAAAAGTAGAAAATGTATAGTATTATTATAGATTTATCGAATACAAATATCCCCTCAGAGAGGGAGGACCTCAAAATTTCAGCTTGGGTTCTATCAAATGACATGGTGGTTGCAGTCTGGGAATAGGTCTTTAACAAATACGGTGTATTACAACTGCTTAGCAAATGAAAGGCCTCCCAAATGTGAAAAAGCAGCATTTAGATTTTTAATACTGGACAGAGAACATTAGGCACAGATTTGGCAGAACAGAATTTTGTATATTGATAACGTGTGATATTCTGCTATTTGTTACATTTGTTGGTTTATTATTTGATTGTTGTTTGTCTTCTTAATTGTACTTCAGACTCCTTGAAGACAAGATTCCCCCATGATTTTCTTAACTTATTATATCGCTGGAACTTGGGACATAATCGGTAGTGAGTAAATGTTTGTGGAATGACTCAATGAATGAATATAAATGATTGAAGAAACGAGTCAGAAACTGAACTTAGGCGTAGAGTTTCAAGGGGAGACATAGGTGACACTGCAAAGGAGGGGAATTGGGGGAAAGGAGGATCAGAGAAGAGAGACAGAGTGCCATTAAGACAGGAGAAGGCTTCTGAAATCTCTAGCCATTAACCTGGTCACCATGATTGAGTCACCTGAAATTAGTGTAACCAGTTCTCCGGCCTACATTTAAATTTTTACCTTGCCAGACTATTTACACCATGTTTTTCGGGGCTAGGCACAACAAAATGCTAATGGAGTAGATTATTAGAGTTTTTTTTCAGTATGTGTAACTTAAATCTGATTGAGCTTTACTCCAGCTCTATCAACATATTTTATACCATGGGAAAAAGGACTCCTTATATCTTACTTGTTTTCAAAGGAGGGATAATAACATTACTATAAAGAGGAAAACCCTCAGAATTGCTTTGTTTCTTCACCCTTCCCTTCTGTACTCTCGGGTCATGGGATGGTCCTCTTCTTTGACAAGGCCGTCACTTTAGCATATATTTAAGGCTTTCCTGTATCAGTTATTTCCATGCTCTTGGATTTCCATTCTCTCTTCTGCTGGCTTTCTCTGCTCTGCTTATAAAAAATACATAATACATATTTTATATATATTTGTTTTCCTTTTCTCTACCTGGCTTTCCCATTCGAAAAGTCTGTTTGTTTCTGCCTTTCCCTTTACCACTAAATATCTTTAAATTAGTTCATTTAATCGTCATAAATTCTGTAAGCCAGTGGGTTCTCAGCTGGGGACATTTAGCATGGAGATGTCTGGAGTCATTTTTAATTGGCACGACTAGGTTGAGGGGTGCCACTGGCATCTAGTGGGTAGAAGCTAGGGATGCCACTAAACATCCTGTGAACCCCAGGACAGCCCTCTACAGCAAAGGATTATCCCGTCTAAAATGTCAGTTGTACTGCTTTTGAGAATCCCTGCTAGAAGGTAACCATTACCTTCTCCATTCTAGAGAGGAAGAACTTGAGGCTCCGTAAAGCCAGCAAACTGGCCAAAGATCACACGTCTAAGAAGTGAAGGAGTCAGTATTTAATTCAAACCCAGTTTTGAATCTAAAGTTCATGTACCTTTTAACATACACATACTCCATTTCAATTTAATTTTTTATGATTATGTGTAAATTTACAGTGAACGTCTTTGTGCATAATCCCTCATATGCATTTCTGATTATTTCTTTAGGGTAGATTTGTAGAAGTGGAATTGGTATCAAAGGGAATGAATAATTGCAGTTTTTGAGTCATACCACCAAATTACTTTCCCCAAAGCTAGAGCAATTCACATTCCTAACATCTTGCCTAACTGTAACCTATGAGTATTACCATTTTCTTTTACCTTCTTATTTAATCCTTGCCAATTTGATCATTTGCTTTTCCCTTTTTAAAAAGATCCCTGCTGCTCAGATAGTCTCCTTTAACTGTAAACCCATTGACCCTTCTGATTAAAGGGACAAAGAAGTGCAGTGTTTTAAAGTGCCCGTCTGAGCTCAAATCCCAGCTCTGCCACTTAACAGCTGCGTGACTTTGTGCAAGTTACTCTAAGCCTCTCTCCTCATTTGCTGAATGGAGCTTAATGATAATCCCCACCTCACAAAGGCCAAATGAGCTAACACTTGTGATGTCTGTAGAACAGTACCAGGAACGAAGTAAATTCTCAAAAAGTGTGGGCTATCTTTAATATCATTATTTTTTGTACTTGTCTGGACTTTGTTAAAGCACCATGATTCTGGATCCAATTGTTGTTCTGCCTCCCCGATATCATCCTCATTCTCCAAATATCACCTCTTTTCGAAACTTACTGTTTACCAAGAACTTTACTCTTTGCTAACACCTTGAAAGGCATCAATTGGGCTACCTGTTGCTGAGTTACTGGTTGGCTTTTACATTCAGAATTTGTTCGTAGCCCAGCATCTTTGCTCCTGGATATTCTTGTATACTCTACTACTAAACCATTTCCATCTAGATACTACAGATTATCCTCAGTAGTTCTCTGCTTTTATATTTTCTTACATAAAAGTTCTATATAGCAGCATTTCCCAAAGTATGCTCAGCCTATTTAAAGAAGAAGGAGATTTGGTGACTATAAATGTTTGGATTGTTGTATTCTTTATCTCTCTTCCGGTGAGACAGTAGTACATTAGCAGTTGAAAAAATTTGACGACACTGGTAAAGAAACAGGTAAATATGTTTGACACTGCAATTCTTGAACTGATTTTAGCCAATAACACCTCCCCCCCATTTTTGTAAACAATAGCTCTCACCATCTTGTAGTATCAGTGTCCTGTGGGGAGCATTCTTGCAGAGTAGGCAGAAGGATGAGGAGCAGCCTGTAGCACAGGGTTTCTCAGGTTGGTCCACCTGACCTGCATCAGACATACCCAAGTAGCTTGTTAAAATGCCAACTCCTGGGCTACTCCCAAGTCTTCTGAATTTGAACATCTGAGGTTGGCTGCTGGGAATATGCATTTTAAATAAGCTGCCAGGGCAATTGTGATAACTTCTAAATTTTGGAATTAACTACTCTAGGTGTCAACAGTAGACATAGTGTAAGGTACAGAAACTATTAATATTTTCCCTCTGTCACCATTGAGGAAGACTTTACACCTACAGCCTTTGATTTTACTGTGAGGTAGATTGATGTGATGTTAAGAATCATGTCCTAAGTCCAGATTTACCGGAACTTCAGCTTTCTAATTACACCTTTCTCGAGTTCCTGTCAGCTGTGAGCAATAGTGTTTTGCCAGTAGCTGGGGAGCTTGTGAAGGGATTCTGTTCGCAGCTCTGAGACTGATGGTGGGGAATCATTCCCTTTCCTCATTGAAAGTGACTGTTGGCGGTCCCCAGGCTGGAAGGAAGATCTGGAGAGGCCTCATACATTTCTTCATGGAGCAGGATCAGAGCAGCCACAGGCCACCGGGTGTGCCCTGAGAGCTCAAACCACCTCCCTCTTTTCTGTATATTTGTTTGTCCAGGGAAGTCATTACCATATCTCTTTGTACTTTTGTGCTGAGGAGCTCTGAACACTTCCAGGGAGTTTTCCAGATGAGCCTAAGTGTATAACCAGTACTTCATTTGGTTTTAAATCCAGAATAAAAGTGGATCTGAGCTTGACACGTATAAATAGTAGAAAATTTATTTGTACAGGATTATAGTTTTAGTTTTCTTTCTTTTTTTTACCTTTTTCCCTTTTAGAACTATTCTGCTAAATAACATTAACTTGTTAAAATGTATGTTCACATTTTCCCTCTTTGGTAATTTCCGTACTTCTATACTTTGTAGCCTACAAAGTGACCATGACGTCCATTGACACTTGTTTTTCTAAATAGAAAATTAAAGGTTGATTGCTTTTAAAGGAGAATTGAGGATAACCGCTGGTTGTGAAATATTTGGTTATGTCAAAAGTTGTTCCTTTTCAATGTGTAAAAGACTGTTCCATTCTTGGGCTTACTTTAGAGTCTAGAGTCTACTAAATTTCCTTCCTGCCTTCTGACGGTATTGAAAGTTTGCATTTGCTGTCCTTGGGGGATGCAGAAAGGGTGATGCTTTTCTTGAAATTTTTTACCCAAACTGTATTATCTGTTTCCATCTATTTTTACACCAGTCTGTTTCTACAGCATTTGCATTGCCTTATGTTGCCTTAGAAACCTCATCAGTGTCATTCACTCTTGCCCTGGCCCTGTTATCAGCATTAGACTGTCATCTGCTCAGGAACCAATGGTGTCCTGGCCTGGCAAGTTATCTGCTCCATCAAAATACTATGGTTTTAAATAGATTTTCCTATGTTATGCTTTGGGGTCAAAGCACCCAGAGATGTGACAAACACTTAGAGTTCAGTTATATTTTAGAGCAACACCTTCCTGAATCTTCCCCCACTTTAGGGAGCCAGTGTACTTGCCTAGATTTTCCCAGGTCACCTCCCAGTCTCTGATAGTGACTGCAGCCTGAGAGCCAGTCATCTTTCATACATCTTTCTTGCTTGTCCCATCTGTTGGAGTTTCATGTCATCTATTGTTTCTTTCATTTCACATCAGTTCAGTTCAACAAGCTCTTAGTGAGCACTTGCTAGGTGCCAAGATCCAAAAATTACTCAGTCAGCCATGATTTCTGTCCTTCAGGAGCTCATGACCTAATAGAAACTTACAACAGAGGATGATAAAAGGTGTGTTCAGGGTTCAGTGGCTCATAAGGAGGACCTGGTAGCCTGTGGGATGGGTGGTGAAGGCATCCTAATGGGTAACACCTGACTTGTAGAGTTCAGGCGTGGTGGGACTTATGTCTACATGGCAGGCAGGGGATCAGGTCACTGAGGATAGTGTACTTCATGCTGTGCCATCAAGAAGCTATGAAAGGTCAGAGTGGTATTTTAGACTGTTTAGTCTAGCAGCAGTGTGAAGGATGAATTTAATGGGAGCCAGGAGACCTGTCAGGAGATTCTGGTAGTAGTCAAGGAGAAAGGTGGTGAGGGCCTGAAGCAAGGAGAGTTTTAAGGAATAGATGATGATATAATTGAAAAATGTGCCCCTTCCCAATTTTGGGGGGTTAGATTCATTCTGGGAATTTAGTATGTGATCAGAATCAGATGTAGGTGGATACAATCCCTTCTAAGTCGTGGGTTGCCTTTCCTCCACAGAGGAAGCACCTCTCTGTCCCCATTGCTGATCTCAACTTCTGTTTTTTCCTGTCTCCCAGACTGGTCTCCCACCCAGCTCCCACTGGGCTGCTCTGCCCCTGGGACCGTCAAGGTTTATGCTGACCACTCTTCCAAGCATCTCCTGATTATAGTCACTGACAAACATTGAGCGCTTGCCTGCAGCTTTACCATCTGCATTAGACAAAGTGAAGAATGAATTAGACTAAATCGTATTAATCATTTTTCATCCATTTTCTTTTGTAGGATTTCCTCTCACTAAATCAATGTGTTGAAACATTTCTATAGTTTAAAAAAAAGCAGCAGCCAGCATGTGGTAGGAGCCGTGATCTAGCTCTGTCTTGTTCTGTGCCTTATCCATTGCCTCTCAGTAATCTGTAAAGCTGGTTTTTTCTGGTATGAGTCAGTTCTTTGTTCCTTTCCTTTTACATTTTTTCTTTTTTTTCCTTACCTTTTTAGAAATCCTGAGAGAGTGTTTTAAAATGGGAAATTCTTTAAGAAACCTGCAAAATGTATTTTCTCCATTGAGTTAAAAAAAAAACTCCACAGCAATAAACTTGGTTTAATGTGGTCAGTTTTATCACAGATCGGGCCTGCCCGAGGCAAGGGAGCTCAGCCAGTAATTTGGGAAGCCTTTGAAGCCACATGCACATGTATACATTAACCTCCGAAACTAACCATAATTTTAATTAACATAAAATAATCTAAAGACATGCTGATTAGACACCGTGTGGCTGGAACAAAGCATTCTGGGCAGGGGGTTGGGGAATAGAGAACTTGAACTGTTCCTATCCCCAACAAACCGGGCTTTCTTTAATCATTTAGAAGCACATTTTATTTTGCTCGACCTTTTTTTTTTTCTTGCACGATGTTCTTAGAAACCAAAAACAACAAAATTCCAAAAGCTTTTGCTAATTAAAAAGAGAGGAACTGAAACTGTTATAGATTATGTCAGTTCAACCCCACAGGAGAAAAAAAAAAAGGAGAACTCCAGATCTCTTTGAAAGTATATGATTTACACTATATTGCAGTAAATTGCTGCAGGCCGAGAATTTCTCATTCATTCCTCTTGTGTATCATGTAGGCACTTAGAGCGGTTGGTGCTCCTCGGGACAAAGAAGGAAGAATTCACTCCAGTCAGTGTTGCTTTTTATGATATGTGGTTTTGAGTCAGAGGAGTGGAGTGCAGTGTGAATCATGGCAGCAACCAACTGAAAAATCCTCAACCCTATAACAAAAAGCAGATTTTTTTCCACATTTCTTCCAAGTTTTTACTTCGCATGTAAGTCTGAGATAGAAAATATTCTGGAAAACTGTAAGGAAGCCACAGTAGTTCTTGCTGTTTGGGGGTTTCCCAGAGAGAATAGTGCTCAGAACGTTCTTTTTTTTGCCAAAAGGTTTATTATGCAGACTGAACCGCCCAACGAAACAGACAACACCATCTCCATTTTATTATACATGTTATTTACTGGGGTTTCCCTGAAGAAAGCTTAGAAATTCTTTCCCCATGAGTCACTGACCAAGTGATTGTTTTTTTAAAATATAAACTTTCCTTCAGCTGGTCAATTTGGAACACAGTCTTCTCATCTTCTGTTCACTTTGGGGCTGCTTCGCCTTCATCTGTAAATGATCATGTCTATGGCCAAATCGAGTGGCTTGAACGTAGCCAATTTCTTTCTGTTTAACACTGAAGTTGAAGAAATCAACAGCCTAGTCAGGCAAGATTCAGACGACTCTATCCTCTGAATGTGAGCCACATAACTATATTTTTATTGCTTTGGCAAAATGCCTCTCTTTGGTTTAATTTCTGCTCGAATTAATGGGATGGGGAATTGCATGCTTTCTTGCCGAGAATTGCTGGTGGTCGCTATGCCAGGTCACAGTATCCTTTACCTTTGCAAGTCGGTTAGAAGGCGACTTCTACTCTTGTCTTCTTAGTGAATAAGAACCTGTAATGATTGTCCTTGCTAGTAGTTTAACTTTCTAATTAGTGACACCTTAACAAATGTGTCAATAGGAATGTTAATCAAAACCAACTTTTTCTCCATGAAAACAGCCCAAAATTGCAATCCTCCGTTCTAAAGGAGCAATGTTATTTTAGAGAATATTTCTGAACCCCTTCCCACCCACTTTCCCAGTGGCTATAAGAAGCCTGCTGTTGCCAACTGAGTGGTCTAGAGTCCCTGCTAATTACCTCCTTCCACAGCTTTTGATTTTGAGCCCAACTGATGGCGCCAGAGGCTGAACCACAGTTAGATCTACAAGCCCTGGATTTGCCAAATGGAATCTAGGCAGTTTGTTTCCTTTCTCACAGTGTTTTTATGATGGAGTCAGCTCAAACTGGAAGTAGACTAGGAATTACTTCAAAATATTAATGGCTGATGGCTTAAATTTTGAGAAAAATAGCCAACAGAATTCTAATTCTGTGGCTCACGTGTGTGTGTTTTTGTGTGTGTGTTCACAAAAGGACATGTGTAAACATATCACAAAATCTGTTTTTCTAAAGATATTGGCATTCTTTTTATTATATTTCACTAAGTACAGTAATATCCAATGCTTTCAGAATACTTCACATTTTATGGCCTTATAAAGGTTTTATTCCATTGTCTGTAGATGACTAATGCATAGGGTCTCATGTCCAAATCAGATGTGCCTAGAACTTTTGCTAAACTGGAATCTTTTTAAAATATATCTTGGAAAAGAAAATATAATTTTTATTCATAGAGGGAATAAAAATTCCCTTTCCAGAAGATTCGGAGGAGTTAGAGTGAGACCCTAAGAGTTAGTTATCTCTCCGTTTCATAGACAGGAATCAAACACAAAGCCTTAGTTTCATTATGTTTTAAAATGTTTGTTTCTTAAAAAGTATTTTCTCAGTTATATCTTGCTTTCTTATTTGATGTTCTTTCAGAAAGAGAAATTGATTATGCTAGAGAAAACAATATTAGAGGACAAAAGAGTTCTCAGACAACTGTGAGTTAAAGGCTTCCTAAATGAACTAACCATTTTTCTCCTTATTAATTTGGTTCCAAAGGCATTTGGGGTGGTATGGTAATAAATCAAGCATTTCAAAATCTGTAGGGCAGAGAGAATGGAAGTTCAGCTCTCCATTTTGTTTATTGATGGGAAGTCAGAAAATCATGCATAATTTTAAAGAGCAGATGATCTAAACCACACATCACCTACACACATACACACAGACACACACACACACACCCTGTTAACCATTGGAATAAGTCCTGCTTATCAAATTTACCAAACTTTTAAGTGTTTTTGTGCACCTTCCATATGTCAGACACTGTACTTAATACTGGGTATATAGCATGAAAGAATCCGCATTCTCAAATGGCTCCCAGTCTAGTAGGGAAGACTGACAAGAAAATCATTTATCATCACCTTGTATGATAATTGTTATAACAGTTATGTTAGGAAGTAGAGATGAGAGTTACCTAAAATTCTTTGAAAAGGAAGTGACTTTTGAGATGAATTTTGCAGGAAACAAGTAAGAATCTGGGAGAAGGCTGGGTAAAAGGGTGTGGATCCCAGGCAGAGGAACAGTATACATAAAAATTCAGAGAAATGAGAGTGTTTTGGGGGAACTGAAGGTAGATGGCTATGACAGCATGATGTTTGTATGAAGGTGTGCCAAGGAGGCTGAGGAGCAGGGGAGATAGACAGAGATCAAATCTTACTGGGCTTTGTATGCCGTGGACAGGAGTTTGGACTTTATCCTAAGACCACTATGGATCCTTTGAAGAAATTTAAATTTGAGATCGTCTTTATATTTTAGTAAGAGCTTTATACTAGGAGTGAGCAAATGTATTCGGATATAGGACTGAGGACTTAAGAAACAATTGCAATAGAAAATAAGTGTTGAAGTGGGCACAGATAGACTTCTATTTTCAACAGAATGACAGAGCAGATACTCTGGTGGATACCCTGCACACTTATAGTTAAAATGCTGAATGTAATATATAAAATTTGTTTTCAAATGCGTTGCCAAAATGATTCGAAAGGAAAGAATCCATAATAAAGGCCAGAAAATGAAGTGAAAACAGGAAACCTGGGAAGTGAGCGAGTGCTAGAACTGGTTTTAATCCCGAGGATTTCACCCAAACTCTGAGAACTTGAGCATCCTTCATGGTGGCCGAAGAAGGCCTGGGGAACAGATGTAAAGCTTCAGACATTCCTAGTTCGAAGGAGGCTAACAGGAGACTGTCACACAGGCTGATACTGCAAACTGTTACCTTGGTATAAGAGTATGCTAGAAATAAACACAATTTCAAGAAGGATGAAACAACGTAATTGCCCTTTATTAACCTTGGCACTAAACGGAAGGAGGATGGTGGTGGTGATCTGCCTTTAGGCTATTAGACTATATAAACAGAAATCTGCCCTCATCTGAATTCACGCTGTGTGCGTGTTATGAAAAACATCAATACAGAATTTAAATTTCCTGGGTTAGCAGTACCCCAGACAAACCAGAAGATGCAAGCATAAATCCTCTCTGGAAAAATGCAAGTTTCACCCAAGCCTTAAGTAACTCCCTTGGATATGGAGTTCCAAGGAAAATGAACAGCTCACAAGGAACAAAGGAAGGAAGGAAAGACATATGGCAACAAGCCACTGCAGGGAACCAAGAGAAACAACAGACAGTGAAGTCAGACCACTGAAGAAAAGATATTGGCATTATTAGGCACAGAAATAAAATTAAAATGTTTAATATGTTTAAGAAATAAATGAGAAGCTTGTAGGTCAAGCAAGAAAGATCAAGCACATTCAGGGGGGAATAACTTCTAGAAATGAAACACAATCATTGAAATGAAAAATTTAATCAAAAAGAGTCAATGAAGCAGATTAGACATAGCTGAATAAAGAATTAGTGAACTGGAAAATATGTAGTAATATAAATACATGATCAGAATAAAGCACAGATCAGAATAAAACACCACCCACAAAGAAAAAAGTTGAGACCAAAGATTGAGTAGGTCTAACGTGTATCTAATCAGAGTTCTAGAAGGAGACAATAGAGAGAATGGGGAAAAGGCAGTATTCAAAGGAGTAGCAGAGTGTTCATAGCAACACTGTTTATAGTAGTGAAACTCTGGAAACAACCTAACTGGCCATCAATAGAGGGGCAAATGAATAAATTGCAGTTTATTTTCACATTGGAGTATTATACAGAATCCCAAACAAGTGAGCTACAGTACATTCAACAGTATGCATGAATTAGCAATATAAGTGAAAAAAGATTATATACAGTATATTCCTTTTATGAAATTAAAAATAACTGATAAAAATAACTCTTTAAAGCTATATATAGATTCAATAAAACAACTATAAAAGGAAAGTAAGGGAATGGTGATTGTTCTCACTGATGGTTCCCTTGGGTGGCAGAAGCAGGGGGATGAGTTGGTGGAAGGTACCATACGAGTAAATGCAGGTTATTTTAAAAATCCTAGCTTTTGTTTTTAGTAATGAATTAACAGGTGCTTATTACATTATAATAATCAATTAAAATCTAAATAAATAAATAAAATTGGTCCATACTTGACCAATGATGACAGACTGCCATGAACTAAGGATTATGGTTAATCCAGTTCTGTATGCTAGAACATTGAGGGAAGTAGGAGGAGAGAGAGAGAAAGAGGCTCAGAATTTTATAAAATTGTTGAAGTTCACCAATTCTGAGATTCAGGAAACACAATAAGTTCTAAATAGGATCGAAGAATAATAAACAAATACACACCTATGCGCATCACAGAGAAGCTATAGGGCACCAAAGAAAAAGAGATCTTAAAAGAAGCTGGAAGAACAGATCTCATACGAAGGAGGGGAATCAGACTGACTCTTGATCGGTTAACCTACAAATATCATTGGATAGATGAATGGTAGAGCCGGGACTCAGGTCCATATCTTCCAATTGCTATGCCCATGTTCTTTCTAATATTCTACCAAAATTTGTCACACATCCTTGTATAGAATATTTTGTTCATTGTAATGAATGCAAACCAGAAAAATAACAGAATCAAGGAACCCAAAAATTTGAAAACCCAGAAAAAATACAGTAATAATCTGTTTAACATATGAAAACTTCAGTAAAACTTAAGTACAGAAGAGAAGAGGGAAGTAGCATTTGTTTAATGCCTAAATACATGCCAAGCATTGTTACTGGTATTTTAAAAATCTCATTCATTTCTCACAACTAATATCTATGCATTGCAGTTCTTACTTCCATTTTGTGGTGGAAGGCACCACGGCTTGGAGAGATTAAATAATCTCCTCAAGTTCGCAGAGCTGGTAAATGGTAAATTCAAATTCTGGAGAGGTGCCGTCAGCCCTGCCCAATCCCCCATCTTCCCAGGAGCATTTTCGATAAATAAATAATGTAACTTATGTTACCTAAGGTGTCAGCAGACAGAAAGAACACTTTCTGGGTAACCTTCCAATATGACCAACTCCCAATATCAGAGGTTCCTGACCCCAGAGACGTCCCCAGGAATATCATTTCTTCCCTTGCCCTTCTCTAGACCTCTTTCCCACCCGGATACCCTACCAATTCCTCTAGCACGTGTTTGGTCACCCACTGAAAGTATACTGACTATTTTCTAATGACGCAGGGCTTTTGAATCCCGGCATTTACACTTACTAGACAAACTACTGAATCCATTTGAGCCTCGATTTCCTCATATGCAAACTGCGAAATAACACACACCCCTCAAAGATAATTGTAATGGTTAAATGAGAAAATACAATCAATAAAGCCCTTTCAGTTCAGTCCCTGACACTTAGAAGTTCTCAGTAAGTGACTGCTGCTGCTATTATTAGACCCTTTGAAGGAACAGAGACAGAGTTTATATTTAGTGGTGTTCATTTTCCCTTCCTAGTTTATGTAGGAATACGTGACCTCTCCTTATTTAGCCTACTGTTTTGGGTCTGATAATCGTCTTGGACCTAGTTGTCATTAATTTTAGATCATTTTAATATGAAAATAATTATAAAATATTTTGTTCTGAATTTCACATCAAGGTAATATGGAGACAGTGGTACATTACCAAATATCCATTTCTAAATTAAGATTTTTTAAATTTTAAAAATTCCCAAATGTTCATCCTCTGAATTGACTTCACTAGAAGGGAATAAATGAAGACAACGGTCACTTAGCTTGTAAAGAATACACATGTTATTTAGGTCTGTTTGGCCAAAGAGTATTTTTGCCTTAAGGATTTATTTTTCTGAATTCAGTGGTTATGCACAATCATTTTAATGACACAATAATATGTGAAGAGGATTACTATACTGTCGGGAGTTAGAAATACAGCAGCACCAAATCCGCATGTTTATAGACAACTCGTCCTGAGACCAGAAGGAGGAGGAGAGGCAGAAAAACATTACACTGAAGCAGCAAACACGTTCATTGTGTGAAGCGTGTCCCATGACACGCGCGAAATGCTAAACTGGTATAGATGTCTGAAAATAAAAATGCCTGTTGTGTTTTCAAAGTTTGCAAACTTGATAAGCCCAATCGGCTCAAATTTTTATACTTTACCTTTCAATTAATCACTCTGCTATTTTTTACAAGCGAAGAAGATAAAAGCTATGATAGAATATCTTCCTTCTTCTACATGATTAGTGGCAGTTGACTTGCTCCTTCTGTTCTTTAGGACTTTTTGGCGTGGTAAGAACATTGTGAAGTTGCGCACATTTTTCATACTCTTCCACTTTATCTCATTAGTGTGTGTATTTCTTGTAGGTGGGATATGCCTCCTGCTCATGACTTGATATTGCTGATGAATCCACAGAGGTGGATTTTCTTTTTTTCTTTGCTAACCAACATTCTGTGCCACTTGATCATTTATGTAGCGCTCAGACTTTTAGAAGATTGTTTAACTATCATGGTATGACTAGAGAAGAAGAAAGGAAATAATTAGCTTGGAGAAAAATTAACGTAAGAACCATTCTCCAAAGAGCACAGCAATGCCGTAAAGTATCTAGATGATCTTTTAGAGTATCAAAGACTGGGGTATGCTGAAGGACCCATAGCAGAAGAAAATAGCTTCAGATCTTACTCACGTTATACTTTCTAAAAAGGGTCTTGCTCTCTTTTACACAAGACACAATTCATAAGATCTTTTTAAATCAGCAGGAAACTCGTCTATCTGCGTATCCACGGAACCTGATGACTGTTAACAGCATAGCCTAACACTGCTGAACCGTTCAGGATGCAGGGATAAGGAATATCATTCTATCCTTTCCAACTGAAACAACATCAGAAAATGTAGGCAGGCTAAATAGAATTATCCAAAATGGAGCCTGTCTGAAATTCCAGCTCTCCCAAAGACAAAAGTACCATTCACCTCTTCTTCCTTCTTACGGCTGAAATTCATTTGCATCCACTGACATCCTTTAAATTATTACCCTCCTGGGAAAGTCTGAACTCCCTGTAGAACATTTAATAAACATTCAGTTGTTTCTGATCAGACCTATGTTGTTTGTAGTTCCCCTGACTCATATTTTAGTATCCCAACAAAGAAAAATCAGTGCCAGAAAGCAAGCAAATGGTAACCACCTAGATTCTCTCGGTTTCAGGGACTTCCTGTAGCAATTTTTAATTTTAGATACCTACTTTATGCTTTTACAGTTATAATTCCAGAAGTCTGGCTCTTATCTGACCCTTTAGAATGATAAATCTAATAGGATTTCTTGTGCCCAGAGAAAATGCAAACTGGCAACTAGAAGGTTCCAAAAACTCAGCTGCGGACTAATTGATGGCTTTCTCCAAATATCTGTTAAAAATTTAATATAATAAATGCTAGGAATTTTTTTTTTGAGTAAATTGTTTAGCAACAAGAATTTAGCACTTTCAACGCAGCCACATGGTCTGTTGCCCAGGACTCCCTTAAAAACTGCTTTGCTGAGGCTGTTCGACATCTGTCAGCATTTTTCAGCATAAACCGTCGGCTCAAAAAAATTCTTCAGGCTGAAACTTGATATATCAGGTCTCAGCTCAGGAGTTTTCATGTGTATTCAGGAAAATAAGTTCAGCTGTTTTTAAGTTAGAGCTATAGAAAAAAATCTAATATATCATTTCAAGACACACTTTTAGTTTATACATAGATAAAAGGAAAACAGACTTCTACCCAACGAAAATGAATGCGAAGCATCTAAACAATTTGATAGTCATGAAGTGTTCTTCACACTGTGTTGCCGAGACAGGATGTCTTTATTGGAGCTATAGTGACCGCATTCTTAGTAGGATGGTATATGGAACTCTGCCCAGCTTTAATTCCGGAGGTCAGAATGTGCCCACCTCTTGGCAGCTGAGGATGAATGGCTTAAGTGACAAATTCCAATCCTTCAGCTTCCCAGATCATTGTACAGCCAGAGACTAATACAATAAACAGCAGTTTGCCAAAAGGGATCGTGATCCACTGGCGGATTGTGGTTTTGCACAGCTTCGACATACATTATCTTGACGTCTAAAATTACTTCTCAGAGTACAGCTGTGTGTGTGATACTGGACTTCATTCCACTGGATGATCCCATGTAGTCCACTTAGAACAGGAATGCACTTTTGAACTGAAAACTGTCACAACAAATCTCACTGTGAGTGCAAGAATTCATGAAGAGTTCCAGTTTATTGGTTTGCAAGGATTTGCCTCTGAAGGTGGAGAGATTGCGTCTTAAAATTGTTACTGCATTCAAGATGGAAAAATCATTTCACTGAGTGAACTCCTGATATAGATATTTTTTAGTTGACTGTTTGTAAGGTGAACATTTTTTCTTTTGATGTGCATGTTGATTGGAACTAGAAAGGCAAGGAATGAGTAGGCCTTCAACATACTGGTCCTCTGTACCAGCATCTATGTTGCAGAACTTCTTTGAACTAAAGATTCCCTAAATCATTGCTGCATAACTTTCAGGGGAAAAAACACTTCAAAAGCATATAAACAATTGAAATTGTACTAAAATTGAGCCACTGCTTTACTTATATGTGTCCATATGGCTCCCTGACCTAATCACAGAGCCCTCTATTCCACTAGGATTTTCTTCCCCATGGAGATAGGAAAATGCCCCAGTCTCCATGATTGATTTGTGCTCATTACACGTTGAGCTTAGAGCTCCGAAAGCTGAATTTCAATTCTAGCTCTTCAACTTCTGTTGTATGGCCTTGGAAAAATTATGCATCTTTTTTGACTCTCAATTTCTGAAGAAGGAAATAAGTCTACCTATGTTACAAAGTTGGTCAAAATCTCAGAACAAATTATATAAGTAAAACAATTTCAAAATTATATACCTCTATATTTATACAAAGTATATATTCATATTTATCCAAATAGTACACAGTATTGTTACCAGTATCAAAGGAAACTAGAAGTCTACAGTACTGGGGAACCAAATAAAATTTGGCCCAAAAAAATGGTAGTTAGAACATAAATTGATTTTAATATCAACCTCTGATTCCACTTATCCATGGTTTACAAAATGTTTTGTAAGGATCAATATTTATTCTGAAATAGCTAAAAACAGTGTTACCACATAGTAGTTTAATACATAATGCATTGATGTGTGTGTGTATGTGTCTGTGGTATAAAAACATTTTTGCTATAGGATATTCTGAAGAAAAAGAAAAGACTTAGCACCAATCAGGGCTGTCAAATCTTTACTGTTCTTAGCTATACTAATCTTAGGACAGAATCTTTTTAAAAGACATGTGGACTTTGATTTCTGGCAATTTTTTTAGACTAGCTATCTTGATTTCAGAATATCTAGAAATATTGAGGACAGTGTGAGAAGTGCTCTTTTAAATTCCCAATTGAACTCACAAGAAAGATGAGAAAACCCTGGGGTGCAGAAATAAAGAGGGAGCTGGAAAGCAGAGAGTTAAGCCTATGGTGAAGCCACAGCTGTTCTTGGGGCATTTGCCACTACTGTACCCAAGAGCTGTGGGTTTACATAATCATATGGGTGTAGGAGAAGAAGCCTCAGCCAGAACAAGTTGGAAAATTAAAACCAAGACCCCTGCACTAAGCAGAACACTCAAAGAGATACACCTTCAATGAAATAGTAGATCAATAAAGATCTACCTGCCAGTAATGGGAGAAATCAAGGAAAGTTATTTATCTCGGCCTGGGTTCTGGGTGGAAGGAAAGAAAAGTCTTCTCTGAGAATTCATTTTTACAGGTCTCCTATCATGTGATTTGGGGTTCAGATTTATACCACTTGCATAGTCAAGCAGAATGAAAGCTGAGAAATTAAAGTAGACCCATGCTGGAAGCAGTTCTGGGAGCCTGTAGAAACGTCAATGCTCCTGGAAGTATGTGCCAACACATCAGACCTGTTAGGATTCACATAAATAAGGCCCATCAGAACATAAATACACAATCCAGCATGTAAAGGACATAAAAAAAGAAGCTGTCATGAGTGGGTCAAGAGAATAACAAATAGGAGAAAAGATTTTGGACTATGTTTAAAATGTTTAAAGAAATAAAAGAGCAATTCACCAACTTGAGAGAAGAACACCTTTTTTTATTTTTTAACAGACAATGCAGATTTTTTTAAAGAATGAAATAGAATTTTTAGAAGTGAAAAGTTCAATTATTGAAATTAAAACTTTATGAATAGATTAAACAGATCAAGAGAAACTAAGTAAAATGGGTTGTATACAGTGGAGTGCTGATAAATGTTTAATAACTAGTTCTCCAGAGTGTGGAAAAAAGCCATGTTATGTAGCATTTGCCAATTTCCATAGTGCACCTACTCCTAACGTGGCCAATTTTAAGCTGTCAATGTGGTGACAATGAATGCAGACCTGGGAAGAGATGTGCACAGTGGGTTTTTGTAAGCTAATAAAAGCCAGTTCCTACACATGACTGTATGTATAGCTGAATAAATTATTCAGAATGCAGCATAGAGAGAGAGGGTGTTAGGAAATGTATATGAGACATGAAGGACAGCATGAGAAAGTCTAGCATATGTTTAATCATCATTCTAGAAGAGAGTGGGACAATGACTAAAATTTGTCCAGAACTGATATACGTCATGAGTTCTAAGATCTAGGAGCACCACAGGTAACATGCAGATATACATTGTAAGGAAATTGCAGAACACCAAAGACGAAAACACAATGTTAAAAGCATCCAGAGGAGAAGGAGAGATCAACTTCCAAGGAACAAGAATTAAGACTTCTTAAGAGCAACAATGGAAACCAGAAATAATGGAATAATCTTAAAAGTACAGAGAGAAACACTGTAAACTTAGAACTGTATAACCTAATGAAAGTATTATTCTAAAGAGAAGGTATAATAAGACATTTCAAACAACAAAAACGAGAGTTTGCTGCCAATAGATGCACACAAAAGAAACTTCTTAAAGAGGTTCTTTAGGAAGAAGGAAAATGGTCCAGAAAGAATATGGACAAAGAAATGGGTAAACGTTTAGGTAAATTAGGCTGATATAAAAACAACAACAATAATAATGTCTAGTAATTAAAAGCCATGTGTACAGTGACTTTTATTTTCCCACAAACACTAAATGCTTATAATGCTTTTGATTTAATGATATTACCACTTAAAAGTTTTAATTATCTTTTGTTTGCTTTGACTTATAAAACAATCAGTAAAAAATATTAAACATTGTGGTAAAAGCTTTACTTGTTTGAGTCCAAGTTAATCTTTGCTAAACATTAAAAATTTGAGTGGGTTTTGAATTTGTAATGGAAGAGCCATAGATATCTGTAAGAAGAAAACACACTCCTCTGTGGGTGTCCTTTACTCTCACACTACTGCAACACTACGACACTTCTGACAGCAGATGTGTGGGTTTTCCACCCATTAAGCAATCCTGCGACATCACACTTCTGTGACAATTTAACTCAATTCTGACACTATCTACCTGGAGATGGCCTGTCAGATCCCACAGGTTAAGGGTTCTGTTCCACAAGACTGCCCCTTCCCACTTCGGACGCCAATCACAAGTGCAGCTTGTCACCTGTGCTTCTGACCAACCTGCTATATAGATCAGAAGTTCCCACAATCCCCTATTCTGGTTCTATAATGTGCTAGAGTGACTCACAGAACTCAGGAAAACAGTTTACTTACTAGATTACGGGTTTATTATAAAAGGATATAACTCAGGAACAACCAGATGGAAGACATGCATAAGGTATGTGGGAAGAGGTGCCGAGCTTCCATGCCCTCTCTGGGCATTGCACTCTCCCAGCACCTCCACGTGGTCACCAACCCAGAAGCTCCCCAAACCCCATCCTTTCTCGTTTTTATGGAGGCTTCATTACATAGGCACAATTGATTAAATCATTGGCTATTAGTGATTGAACCCAGCCCCCAGCCCCTCACCCCTCCCCAGAGGTCGGGGGATGGAGCTAAAAGTCCCAACCCTCTAATCATGTGATTAGTTCCACTGGCAACCAGCCCCCATCCTTAGGGGCTTTCCAAAAATCCCCTCATTAATATAAACTCAGGTGTCGTTGAAAGGGGCTTGTTATGAATAACAAAAGACACCTTCATAGCTCTTATCACTTAGGAAATTTCAAGAGTTTTAGGAGCTCTGTTCCAAGAACAGAACCAAGACCGGATGTACATTTCTTATCAATCACAATCTCACAATACTTCAGATTTCAAAAAAGTTTATGGCAGTAGAAAAGTTTACCCCCATAACACTGGAAGTTCAGAGCCTTTGTTTCTCCCTACCCACATGCTGGTGGCTTTTTACCACTAGAAGAGTTATGGACTCACTCTAACAAAAAAAAGATCGGGTTATTTATACTATTCTCCAATAAAAGGAACCACGGCTCCTTCAAGAAATTGCAAGACTGGAGCAGAGAAAGTACAAAACGAACCTGGAGTACGTTATGGTGCCAGAAAGTAAACAAGTCCTCAAAAAATGATGGGAACGTGTTAAAAGGATACAGGAGGCAACCTAAAGGCGGCTTCCAATGACGAAATCAGGACAATTTCAGCAACAAAATAATGACAGTAGCGGATTATAGCCCATAGAATAAAATAAGAATCCTTACTTAAATACTTGAATAAATAATTAAATGAAGCAGGGGAAGCTCTTCCTTACAATATAATTCCAACTAAAACGTTTAGAAGAGAAGGCGGAAATAGAAATCACCATTGGCAAAACACCACAGTAATAGTTATTGCTCTCAAGAACCATCAATGGGTGCTAAAATTAATAGGTGAAAGCATGATGAGAAACAGGATATTTACATAGCCTCAAAATATCACCCAAAAGATACTTATTAATTCCAAAGGGGGAAAAGTAGAAACTTTACAGTGGAGAAACCTGATAGACCATCTAAACCAAGTGATCAAAGTTAACATCACTAGCAGCAGTAAATAGGACAGTTTGACATCACGTGTCTCCTGAGATAACAGAGCGAAAAGGACACGTGATTTAGGTGGTTTTCTTGACAAAAATGCATAACCTGAATTTCATAATGAGGAAACATCAGATAAACTCAAATTGAGAGACACTCTATAAAATAACTGGTCAATACTCTTCAAAATTTCCTAACTGACCATGGTCGTGTGGTTTTATAAAAATGTTAACATTTGAGGAATCTGGGTGAAGAGTATACGGGAATTTTTTTTGTATTAATTTTGCAACCTTTGTATTAGACTGAAATTATTCCAAGACGAAATTTTTTTAAAAAATCAAAGATAGAATTATGATCGTTTCCCTAGGCCTCTCCATTCTCCCTCATTCTCAGAAAGGCCATTGGTCGTTACCTCGTCTCCCAGTTCTATCCGGAGACATCAGTGCGCGGCTGCGGTAGAAGGGGCCAAGTGCAAGGCTCAGGCGGAAGGGAAGGAAGCAGTTTGAGTCTGAAGCACAAGGTCCCTACTGTGTTGAATCAGCGTGGTAGCGGCTATTAAAATGCCATCTTGTTCTCCCTCCCATTCCTCTCTCTCTTCCTCGACCTCCACAGTCCACGTCCCAGACTGCTTTTAATCCTATTGGGAGGATATACGGGGAGAAAGAAAGAAAAAAAATAATGAATGGCTGTATTCCTTGGCGCGTGAATAACAGTTTCCCTTTCGGGGCTTCAAGAATAAAAAATGAGAGGCTTTAAATCTTGCTAACTTGTGCAAGAATGTGTGTGTGTGTGTGTGTGTGTAGATAAAAATGTAAACTACCACTGTGGAAAGATTACTGCTGATTTTCAAAATCTGTTAAAGCAAAAGAAAGCATTATTCCAGAATAAGGTGTTCAGAGGCCAGTGGGAAACAGAAGAGCAGATGCTTTTGTTTAGAGCAGGATGGATTAGGAAATACCCTCTTCAGAGTTAACTCGAAAGAGAGGAGCCTGTTGCCAAGATGTGTTTATCAAACAACGTCTAGGCTGTGTCACAGGATGTGAGATTTGGTGTAGCTGTGTGAAAGAGCTCTGTGTTTTTATTTTAGCCAAATCTCTGCAAGCTTCTCCGTCAGCTCCCTCCCCACCAGAGAGAGACAGCAACGACAACAAACCCTGCCTGGAACAGCAGAGCAAACGTTGGCAGGAAGCCCGTTGGGATCCAGGCTCGCTTTTTAGAAGGAATCTCTCAGTTTGATGCATTGCTTCTCACAAGGGAGCTCCAGACTGCTTTTCTGAAGATAAAATAAATTAGAGCAAAAAGACAATATTGCCATTGGTAATGCCTTCTACTTTAAAAAAAAAAAAAAGGAAAGAAAAGACAGGCAAAATTTCCATGCTCATTTTGACTCCCTCTCGGGATCCAACAGGCTACGGAAATGGTGCAAGAAAAAGCCACAGATAGAGTAGTCGGGTGTGAATTCAGACCACATGCCTCACTCCTTGTGCTTCTTTCTGGAGCAGTCTGTTTTCCGTGAGCCGGCCTGCCTCCAGTTAATCACTTGGCAGGGTGACATTCCACCAGGTTGCCTCTCTGGTGACTCAGACAGAGCCTGGGGCATCACTGAATTTACGTTAAAAATCAGATGGACGTCTGGACTCCCCCCGGCCCCCCCGACACACATACACACACACACACACACTTAACCAGCATCAAGTCGTGCAGTTCCCTCTGTAAGTGATGGGCGCTGCTGGCTGTTGGTGTTGTTTTTGGCTTGAGACCTTAGAGACCAGCCAGCCGTGGTGTAAGCAGGTCTGTCTGCACTGCTTTGGGGCTCACTGCCTTCTTAGAAGTCTTCTCACTGTTCCTTATTTTGCCGGCAAGCCGTTACTGTTGCTGATTTAAAATTCCTCAGTCTGTGTTTTCTGCCCTATAAGAGAGTGAAGTATAGAGAATAGTGTCCCTATAAATCAAGACTCTTTTTTGTCTTCACTTCCATAATTTGGGACTGAGGTTTTAAGCCAGTGTAGAACTTGTAAATTTGCTAAGTTTAAACCAGAATTTGGGGGTGGGGGTTAAAAACTAAACTATTCTGCTCATGCTGTTTTGAAAACGTCTGGTATGCGTGCTTTTTTATTTTTTGCTCATCATACGGTCTATTCAGAAATTTTTTTTAAAAAAACCATTAAATAGCTTTTGGCAGAATGTCAAAACCAGCGTTGCAGGGAAAGTATTTAAAAGTCTTTTAAGTGTGGCTATTTGTATAAGCAATACCTGAACGTAGCTTGTGACCAGGTAGGACTGTTTCCACAGGCTTTCATGGAAATATTTCTAGGCGATTTCTGTGGCTCTTTTCCTTGAGCTCATTTATTTGCTTTTGCCTCAGAACAGAGCATTTTAATGAGCAGTTTTATGAGCCTATCCTGCGTTCTGCAAGCTCCACATGACTGGATTCCTGTTACACATAACCTTTGCCCTATTTTCCATTAAAACACAAGACTTTCCTGTAATCAACTTCATACTGAGATCTCGGAGGAAAAAATGCAACAGATACTCTGGTCTACTATTCAGTCCACTAAAATTCATATGTTTTTAAAATATCTGTTGTTCCCTTATAGTTTTAGTAATTATACATATTTATATTTTAACCACAAATTCCTTTCTTTTCTAAGATGCTTAAAGACTCTTCTGTTTTGTACCTTTACCTGTCCAATATTACCATAGCCCTCTGCGTGGATAGCTCATGGAGCTGTCTTTATAATCCGTTGAGGCAGGTACAAAGGTGAGATGAACCCCAAATCATTCTGGAAATATGAATTTTCAAAAAAAATAAACTGCATACTTTTCCCGATCTTATATATAATTGCCAATGTCAGGAAGTTCCTTCTTATGACAAATAATAACCACGTGATGCATCTTGACTCCTTCTCTTTGTGTTTTAATTCAAATGTAGAACAAGTATTTTCCGTTTTACACATAGTATCCTAGATATTTTTGTGTAGAATGATTTTCTTTTCTCTAACTTGAAAAATTCAAATTTGTTTCATTTTTCTTCTGGGTCCACTTGCAGTGTTTTCATCAGTTTGATGATATCTGCTAAATGTTCAAGTTCTCCCTTTCATTTGAGCAGAGAAGCCCCAAACAGTATGCTGAGCCACTGGAAGGGGCTAACCAGTAGGAGAACAATGGAGCCATTGTTGTGTGGCACACTCGCTCCCCTCTTGGTCATGCATTCCAACCATGTTTGCCTTTTAAAACTACACTGCAGATTTCAGGTCGTCTGCCGCGCCTTATAACATGTAGCTCTTTTTCTGCTCTGCTTACTTCAGCCAATCTGTCCTCATCTTACAATCCTGTTTACTTTTTCTTTTCAGGACAAGAAAAGCGCTCTTTAAGACAGAGTGAAGTAAGTTTAGGGCAAGTGAAAGGAAATCTACCTCACATAGCGGGTTATAAACCTATGGAACTCATTAGTTCCAAAAGGTGGTGCTGGCAGGAAACGTAAATGGATTAAAAAACCTCTTAGCCAAATTTATGAATGAGAGCCATAAATGGCTACTAAGAAAACCAGGACTGTGCCTGAGTTTTACAATCGAAATCAGAGAGTTGCTCCAAGCCCTCCCACGGGAGATCTCTTGAGATCTGTTGAGATGGCTGACCTTGGGTCTGGCCCATGATGGGATTTCCTGAGCGTCCTGTGTCCTCTCTGTGCTTGTCTCTCCTCAGTCTCACTGGGTTCAGACTTTTCCAAGTCTGTTCTGGGATAGGCAACTTTCCTTTTGAAATAAGTTTTTTTTTTGAAACTTTTCCTTTACCGTTGAACCATCTGCCTACTACAGTGCCAATTATGACTGTCAGTTAGGGAATGGTGACGTCTGTCCAGTGGAAACTAGCTGAGATCACATTTGGATTTTAAAACGTAGATACTTTCTTTTATGTAAAGGCAGACCCTTCTATTTCCTGGGAATTTTCAGGCCCGAGACCATAAATAGCCTTTTTACTTCATCCTGTCCTCTCTCCTCAGTAGAATCTTCGTCCCATAACCCCTTTGCTTTTCCAAGATCTCTGTCTCCTGACTGCAGGGGTTCTCAACCTAGGACACTTTAAAAAATGCAGAGCTCCAGGCTTCATCCCAGACCAAATAAGTCATGATCTCTGTGGCTGGGGCTTCAAAATCATCCCAGGCTGTTCTCGGCAGTCACATGGTGAGCCTGGCCTCACCGGTTGTGTTAGGTTCTCTCCTCAACCTGAACCCTGCTCATTCTCTCAGTGTCACCTGAGACCTCATTCTGCCACGCCCCCACCTTCCTATGTTCAGTCTCTATTAGTCATTATGGTGAAGGTCACTGTCAATGATGTCATTGTGAACAATACTGGGTCTCTATGCTGTCTGCTTTCTCTATCCTTCCAACTGTGAACTCCTAGTTAAAAAAAAAAAAAAATTGCTGAAAATATCTGGCTGCCTGCAAATTCATGAGCGGTTCTCAACTTAGGACACTTTTAAAAATGCAGATGCTCCAGGCTTCACTTAAAGGACCTACACCTCCTTAAAGGATTTACAAGAACTTCACCTCCTTTTATTCACCTCTTCACTTAAAGGGCCTTCCCCTCCTTTTACTCACCTCTTCATTGACCTACCTGGCACCTCTCCAGATATAAGCTTCCTTCACACCAGTCCCTCACTTTCCTTCCAGGCAGGGGTGTCACATCTTTCCTTGGGTGAACACTGAAGCCAACCAGACAAAGCCACCCAATACCCTTGTCTTCATTCTTCCCCCATTCTCTTCTTATCCGTTGCTAAAATCTTCATGAAGAAAAATTCCCCTTCCATTTATTAAACACTATAGAGTACCAACCGTGTGCAATGCATTAAAATACAGTGGAAAAGACATACTAGAAAGCAATTAACAATAATTCATGGGAAAAGTGTAAATTCTTAAAAAGAAAAAAATCACTTAAATAAATTATAAGTATATAGGAAGGAGAGATCAATTTTGATTAATCTCACCAAAGAGGCCTATCAGCTCACATAGGCAGTGACATTTGGGCCAGGCCTTGAAGAATGGAAAGATTTTAGCAGTCAGATATTAGGCAGAAGGGCATTCAAATTCAAAGGGGCAGCATGGCCGAAGGTACCAGGTTGTGATGTGCTCTGCTCCATCTGGGAATAGTGAACAGCCAGGTATAGCTGGAATATGGCGTAGAAGGTGAATCTTTCTAAATATTTCTCCTTTACCAATACACTGACTCTCATTCGTTTTTTACAACATCTAAAAGCTGCTGCACACAACTGCCTTATCTGGTGTCTTTGGTCTTTTGTCTGCTGGCTCCTTTTTTAACTTCATATATACACATTTTCCCTGCCCTACAAGAAATATTTTTGACCCTGATATCTTGATACATACTGTGCCATTTCCTTTATTTCTCTGCCAAACTCGCAGAGTGTGACTTATACTTTCTTTCACTCCTCTTTCTGCATTCCCCACCTCACCCTGCTAACCTGGCTTCTGGACACCCTTCACCCAGCCCACCCCCCGGCTCTCTCCCCGGACCTACAGAAAGGCTCTGTTAAGGGTCCCCAAATCATTCTGACAAAACCATTGGTCAGCCTTCCTTCATTCTGTTTGGCCTCTTAGCATATCTGGCACTGTTGTGAGAGCATTTGTCTTGAAAGTTTTTGCATCTAAGTAGCTGGGATGTTGCACAGTGTTGGAACTGCTTCCATCTCTCTTCCACACCTTGATCTCCATTGCTCGCACTTCTTCCGCTTCCTTAACTGTGGATATCCCAAAACACTTTCCTCCCTCTCTCCCTCCTTCTTCCATTCCATCATTCATTCTTTCAGTCTGAAAACATTTATTGAGCACATGCACTAGGCCAGGCACCTTACTAAACACAAAGAAAAATTTGATCCTCTCCGTACACTCGTTGATTTTAGCGTGCTTTCTTTTCTTATGGCTCCAGCTTGCATCTCTATATGAAAAGTTTCTAAATCTACACTTTCTGCTGTGACTTTTCACCTGGACATTCATTCTGTGATTCCAGTTTCCAACAGATATGTCCTTTGCATCTGCTCAAAGACAATTTGCTTGAAAATACTCATTTTCTCGATGAAAATCAATTTCCCTGCCTCTCTTTAGTTGTCTCAATTAACGAAGTCACCATCTCACAGTCTTCTGGGCTGGAAAGCTGAGCATGATATTTTGCACTTATCTCTCAATCAATTTTGTACCCAATCTGTCCTTACATTCTGATTATTCTTTCTTAAGGATGCCTTTAAGATCCACTCTTACCTCTCCATTTTTATAGCCACCCACTTGATCCAGACTTTTATCACCTCGCGCATAGTTTACTACACAGACAATAATTGGTCTCCCTGCTTCCAGTCTCAGCTTCCTTAAATAAATTCAGCCTGCAAACAGCTGCCATAGTCATCTTCCTAAAACACCATTTGATCATGTCCTTTCTGGTGATGTTGCATGCCTGCCATATCACATCTCTTCTCTTTGGTCTAACTCAGGTTCTCCACAATCAGCCCCCTCATTTCAATTCAACTCAACATGCTTGTCACCATGGCTTCCCCAATATTTCTCCAAATGTATTAAGCTAATTTCTACCTCCATTTCCTTTGTTCCCCTTGCCCACATGCCTTCTTGATGTCTGCATGCCCTGATAGTAATCAGGTCAAGTCTCACACACTTCCTGTCTGTAGCCTTGTCTGGCTCCTGAAAATTCTAGAAATCTCTCCTCTCTTGGAAAGCCACTTACACTTAGAAGCTTTACCATAACACGTAGGACTTACTACATGCTGTCATTATGACACATTGTTTCCTGCCTGTTAATCAGCCCCTCCCCAAATCGATGGCAAACTTCTCAGGAGCACAAATTGTGTTGTGTTCTTCCTTTTTTCCTCCCAAGGGACCCGGTACATTTCTGATCCTATGTTATATGCTTAATATGTAGCATGGACTAATTGTAATGATTATCTTTTCTTCAATAAACTGGTTTAGATCAAAATAAAGACTTTACAGGGACAACAAGAAATAGTGTTTACATTGTATATAAGGGGGTCATTTTCTGCCCTACAACATTAATACCTAGTCTGCATATCAGTTTTGATGTAGATGCCTCCTCCTAACTCAGAAAGAGTCGGTTAAAAAGTACTCATTGAGCCTCTAGATCTAAATACCAAAGTATAGGAAATACAGGGAGTGGAAGAGCATGTTAAATGATATCCAGGTGGATTCACTCTGCCAAATGCAGACTGGAGAGTAGGACGGAATCTACAGGACAGGTGACCCTTTTTCTTTTTCAACAATAACAACAAATTGCAAGGAAAAACAAAAGATGGAAGAGAAGCCTATAGTCACAGTGTATGAGCTTCTTTGGATCCTAATTCAAACACAGAAACTTAAAAACTTTTTTCCCAAAGACAATTGAAGAAGTGTATCGTGAACACTGAGTATTTGTCATGTTAAGAAATTATTAATATTCTTAGATGTGATAATAGTATTGTGCTTATGTTTGCTAAGGGTCTTTTTTCTTTTAGGAATACATACTTAAATATTTACAGATGACATTATGTGATGTTGGAGTTTCCTTCAGAATAGGTGAGGCATATAGATGGAACAAGGATGGCCTTGTGGTGAATTGTTGAAGCTGAGTAATGGGCACCTAGAGATTCATTTATATTATTCTCTATACTCTCTCTACTTTTACATGTATTTAAAATTTCCCAAATAAAAAGATTTAAAAAGTAGTTGCTGATGTTAAACAATTCTTACTATTTTTGGTGAGACAGTGGTATTATGGTTATGTTTTTTGAAAAAGAGTCCTTATCTTTTCGAAATATCGACTGAAATATTAATGCATGAAATGATAAAAAATGTGGTCATTGAGGTCATTGTGTTTTTAAAAAATTATAGTAAAGCAAACTGTTGTCACTGAAAAAATTTCTTATCCCTGGGAATATATCCACAAGCCCCAAGTTGAGACACAATACTTTCGAAGGTTATGTAAAGCCTGTCCTATGTTTTACCTGTTTTTACCTAAAGATTACCCCAATATCCAATGGTGAGCTGTGCATCCTGTGGATGAGTGCATACAGAGGAGTAGAAATAGCCAAGCACTGGGTCGTGAGTAGTCGTAGTCCTTAGACATACAGACTTGTCACGGGAATAGTGGCTTTAAAAACCATTTGGTTATATTACAGTTAACATCAGCCTTCAATGATATGCACTGAGGCATTAATTAGATTAATCTAGATTTTTTTTAAAAAACGGCACAGGCTTTCCCCGATATCAATTTAATTAGTACGTTCAATCTTAGCCCTTTGACAACCTTTTAACGAAACACTGATTATTAGAAAATTTATCTGATTTGGAGAAGAGTCTTGTCTCTGTGATTAGGATATTCATGAGCAACAAAATGGTCATTAAGCTAAAATCAGATCGTAGCTGAAGATCTGGAAAATCCACAGGTTAGAAAAATCATTCGTGAACGAATGAGAATTGAGTGTAATACCAATACGTTCATCATTTCAAGTGGATTTCTGGAAAGCATGTAGTTCTCTTCTAGTCATCCTGAAGCTGTAAATGCTCATTGAACTTGACCCTCACACTGACAGTATCCCAACAGAAGTTAAAATTAACTGCACAACTGAGTAATTCAATGAGATCGTTTTATGGTCTCTCAAAGTTTCATTTGACAATATAACCAAAAGGAAATAAAACTTTGCACAGTTAACTAGGAAACATAGGATTTATCAGGTAGTCGTTCTGAGAGTATCAATCTAAAATGAATATTTTTATAAGAATGAGTCAGCAATATTGTTTAGCAGAATTGGAACTGAAGAATAAGATTGTTAATAAGTAATCATTTGTAAAGTTTTTAAAATGAATATGTATTTCTTTAGAACTTAAAAAAAAACTTTATTTAAAAAATATAATACCAGGGACCAGCCCGGTGGTGTAGTGGTTAAGTTCATGTGATCTGCTTCGGCAGCAGCCCAGGGTTCACAGGTTCAGATCCTGGGTGCAGACCTACACGGCACTCATCAAACCATGCTGTGGCGGCATCCCACAGGCAAAAAAAATAGAGGAGAGGAGCCGGCCCCATGGCTGAGTGGTTAAGTTCGCACGCTCCACTTCGGCAGCCCAGAGTTTCACCGGTTCGAATCCCAGACATGGACATGGCACCATTCATTAGATCATGTTAAGGCAGCATCCCACATGCCACAACTAGAAGGACCCACAACTAAAATATACAACTATGTACTGGGGGAACTTGGGGAGAAAAACAGAAAAAAATAAAAGAGAATTGGCACAGATGTTAGCTCAGTGACAATCTTCCTCAAGCAAAAAGAGGAAGATGGGCAACAGATGTTAGCTCAGGGCCAATCTTCCTCACACACACACACACACACACACAAATATATATATATATGTATGTATGTATGTATAATACCATGTACCTACACTGTCCAGCATGTTAGCCATTAGTTGAATGTGGTTACTGACCACTTGAAATGTGGCTAGTCCAAATTGAGATGTGCTATAAGTGTAAGATGCACACTGGATTTCAAAGACTGGGTACATAAAAAAGAATGCAAACTACCTCATTAATGATTTTATATTAATTACATGTGGTATTAGTTTGCTAGGACTGCCATAACAAAGAGCCAGCGACTAGACAGCTTGAGCAACAGAAATTTATTTTCTCACAATTCTGGAAGCTAGAAATCTGAGGTCAAGGTGTCAGCATGGTTGATTTCTTCTGAGGCCTCTCTAACTGGCTTGTAGATGGCCGTCTTCTCTTGTGTTGTCACATGGTCTTCCCTCTGTGTGTGCCTGTGTCCAAATTGCCTCTCCTTGTAAGGATACCAGTCATACTGGAGTAAGGTCTACCCTAATAGTGCCCTCATTTTAGCTTAATGACCTCTTTAAAGACCCTATCTCCAAATGCAGCCCCATTCTGAGGTATGGGGGTTAGGACTTTCAACAAACGAATTTTGGGCAGATACAACTCAGCCCATAAACACATGTCAAAATGATAATATTTTGGATATATTTTGTTAAATAAAACATTATTAAAATGCATTTCGCTTGTTTTGTTTTACTTTTTTTTCATGTGGCTACAGAAATGTGGCTTGCATTATATTTCTATTGGATAGGACTGTATTTTATATCTTTGGAATGTTAAAATGCTGTATCATCACCTGTTGAAGGAGTAAGAAAAAGGCATAGTTTTAAATAAATTTCTCACTTTCGACTTAATATCAGTTTTCGTACTCAGTCTTACGGAGGTATTGCTAGTGAGCAAAAGCAGTGAGATGATGTATAAAGAGCATGATATGTACGCAAGGAAAATTAGGTCAGAGTCCTGTTTGGATCTTACTGTCTTTATGATCTCGGGCACATCCTTTCCCCTCTCTGTGCTTTCATTTCTTCTCTCTAAAAAGGAGAGAATAATAATGGCTGACATTTATTCAGTGTTTGCTCTGTGCCAGGCACTGTTCTGAATTTCTACGCTAGTGGTGTTTAATGCACACAACAACCCTTTGAAGGGTAATAATGATGATAGGTACAAGTAGTACTCTATTTGACAGAAAATTGAAAAGATCAGTTAACCTGCCCAAGGTCCCAGAGTCAGTAAGCAATAGAACGAAGTGGTCTAACGCCATCACATCCTTTATTTCCTCCTGTGCTTCTGTCTCATGAGATTGTTCTCAGGACCAACCGAGATGGTATACGTGAACTCATTTAAAAATTATTGACTATTAATTGTTTTCTTTGTCCTTTTTCCTAGAAATATTACAGATAAAGCTGTTGTTTTTCTCTTTTGACCAAGAAATCTATATATCTTCCTTGACTGCCTGGTAATTTCAGAGCTAAGAGACTGTATCTGGGTTTTTGATGCATTATTGAATGACAGAATCTTCAGAAGCATTCTCGGAAGTCATCAGTTCTAGCCCCTCGTCTCACTCATCAGAGCTCTGTCATTTTCCAGCATGCCTAGAAGACTTTGCTTGAATTCTTGTAGTGAAAGGGTGCTCCCTAGTCACGTGACATTTCTGAATAGCCGTGACTGCTTGCACAGTAAGCTTAAATGCACCTTCCTTTTCTTAGGGTCACAGAATGTTAGAGCTGAAAGGGCCTCTGGAGATTAAATCAGGGGTCATGATACTCAGGTACGTACTGAAGGACCTGATACATTTGGTATCATAAACCCACACATGTTTATTGGCAAGATTGTAGTCCAATTTCTTTCTCTGCTTTAGAAAACATTCTCAAAGAAAGGGAGTCTGCAAGGGACCTTTTGAATTTTTTTTAAACCTAAGCTCATATTTATGAATTTTGTAAAGCTCAGATGTCATTTAAGTCACTTATGTCATTTATATCATTTATCTCAAGTAATGAAAATGGTTTACTTCTACTGAGCACTCAATGAATGTCAGGCACTGTGCTAAGTGCCTTTTCCACGTTATCTCATTTGGTCTCTATACCTGCCCTGCCCTGTAAAATGGATAAGGTGCTAATCTTACCCCTTTGTACGGCACAGAAATTAAGGCCTTGGGGGGCTGAATAACTTCTTAACTTTAACTTCACTAAAGTCACAAAGCTAATTGGCGACAGAGCCAAGATATAAATGTAGGTTATCTGATTCCGTAGTTCATACTCCTAATTGCTATTCTAAATAATCACTCAAACTGAAGTGGATTGGGTGTTTAGATAATCCATCTGAGTCAGGTGGATTTTTTTTTTAACTTGTATTGCAGAAATGCTGCAAATGTGTGTTTGATCCAAGTATTTTCCTTATAGTTTCCTTGATTTGAGAATTCTCCTACAGACTTGATATATTATTCATAGTAATATGGAAAATATAACTAAATATACCAAGAGTTTTATTGAAATGGTAGGAATTACCATCTGGATAATTTCTTTTATTTATTTTAATTCCTTTGTCATTTGAATCACATATACCACCTTGATGCTATGTGAAGCTATCTTTCTATGCTACCTTAAGCCATGTGTGTTCACTTTTTTTTTTTTTTGAGGAAGACTGGCCCTGAGCTAACATCTCTGCCCATCTTCCTCTATTTTATATGTGGGACACCTGCCACAGTGTGGCTTGATAAGCGGTGCATAGGTCCGTGCCCAGGATCCAAACTGGGGAACCCCGGGCCACTGAAGCAGAACACCTGAACTTAACTGCTGCGCCATGAGGCCAGCCCCGTGTGTTCACTTTTGAGTATCATGCACTTTCTATTTTATGCGTATTCTCAAATATTTTATAAGTGATTGAAGAATATTGCTAGAAATTTCATTGAATTATATGAATAATGTTGTCACGTCTCTTTTTGATTCATTTGGCCACCAACGTAGTAGGAAATTTTGTGATGAGAATTTCAAAGTGGTTTTACTCTTTAATTCAGAAATCATTATGTCTATTTTAATTTGAAAGTGTTTATATGGACTGAGTAGACATAAACAATTGGCAGAGAGAATATCATAGTACTCACTAATAATAACATTTCTAGGAATTTTGAAGCCATGTTCAGGAAAAAGGGAAATTTAGGGGAAATTATGAATACATATGTTTCCTTAGCAGTATTTACCCCTCTAATCTAAAGTTCCTGTGTTGCTCTGTAAAGGGACATCTTGATCTGCTCATAAGAATCGTTGTTTGGAATTGTAAACTCATCAGTGTTTGTTAGTGGCTACAGTCTGGTTTCTGCCCCTGAACTACTTTAACAAGAGTCTGTGGGAAGGAAGTTTTTAAGAGATCACATCAACTTTTCCTCTTACACTTCAATTAATATTTATAAGTTTTATTAACTCAGCCCTCAGTACAATCTCCTATATACAAATTTTAAAATAATACAGAATTTTTTCTAATAATAATTGCACTTTTTAATTAAATGTACCTTAGAATAGTTTTAATTTTTATATAAAGGCAGCCATACATTGCTGATCTTTAAGTAATCTTCCCTCTCTTAGTTTTTACCACTTCATGAGATGTAGAAAAAATGTAATAGCTGGAGCAAACTTCAGGATTACGGTGACACAAAGAAAGCTTTGTTTTCTATATATTGCATACTCCATATTGTTAAGGAGGCAATACGCACACACAGTTTCATAAGAGGGGTGGAGAGAAGCAACAAAAGAAAATAAACTCCAGATTCAATGGTTATTACTTCTGGCATTTAGGTCTTTGTCCAATCAATCTTATTTTCAATATCAGTAGTTTCAGTATCTTCAGTATAATTTATTTTCATCATCTTCATAACTTTCTGTTTTCTGCAAACTGAAAGTTTTCCCAAATTGAGACAAACTACATTTTAGTTTATTTCTTAATTGAGAATGAGTATTTACAAACACAAATGTTCTGGTTTTGGCATCTTTGAAAGTAGCTTTCCAACTGAGGCATGTACATGCTTCTGTTTGGTGACCCAGACAGATCTGGTCCAGTGCTACAACCAGAAATGTTCTACCTGGGGCCGGCCCGGTGGCACAGCAGTTAAGTTCGCACGTTCCACTTCTCGGCGGCCCGGTGTTCGCCGGTTCGGATGGCGGGTGAGGACTTGGCATCACTTGGCACGCCATGCTGTGGTAGGCGTCCCACATATAAAGTAAAGGAAGATGGGCACAATGTTAGCTCAGGGCCAGGCCTCCTCAGCAAAAAGAGGAGGACTGGCAGTAGTTAGCTCAGGGTTAATCTTCCTGAAAAAAAAATTAAAAAAAAAAAAAGAAATGTTTTGCCTTTGAATTTTGGAAACAAGAGATTTGCAACAGCTCAACCTGGCAGATTTCCTCTGATTTTACTTTCATCTCTCCTGTTAACAGAGATGAACCTAAATTTCCTAAAATGGCTTTTAGATTTTTTATCTGGATCATCTAGTAAGGCCGTTGGGCCCTGGAATGTCTAACAAAGGGGTACTCACTAATTCAAGTGTAGGGATGGCTGAAAAAGTTATCTTGAGGCCTTTGGGGAATTCTGCAGTTGAATCCAGATGGCAGCTTTATCAACTAGAGTGTTCAGTGGACCTTGGAGAAATTTCAAACCCTTGACTGTAGCTACTTCTCTACAGTCTTTATCATTTTTTTCTACGCTCTTGATAGAAGTAATGATTCCACCCAGAGTTGTAACATTGTGTTTTTAATCCATTGCTTTCTTTTCTTTTGTTTTTTACTAAGAAGTGTTTGCATGTAAATCAAGTGATATTGTATTGACATTGAACCTTTAAGGATTATCTACCTCATAATATAAAGAAGAAGTAAATTAAAGCCACTGCATCCCCATGCTGTTATTTTATTGTCTAGTGTATCTGTTATGACCTCCCAGGCTTTTTTCATAATAGTTGAATTTTATTGCCCCTGTTTTCTCTGGGACTTTATTAACTTTACTGTAATGCATTTATACTCATCTATGTAAATATTTTGAAGAACAAAACAACTGACAGATTTTATTTTATAACATTTATGATTCTTTCTTCCATATTTTTGTCCATCTTTCAATATTTATAACAAGACCCAGTTTTTTATTGCACAGACCTTATAACCTATTAATACTTGATTCTAAATGGATGACCTTTAAGAATATCTTCTAAACAAATAGTATGACAGATATAATGATTTAAAGTTTCCCTGCAGTTATGCCTTGTTAGATACTAAAAGTGGAATTCCTAAAGTAGAGATTACTCTTGTGAGCTTGGCCATTCTTTCCCCTAATCTTCAGGTATTATCTCTTACAAATTAAACCAACTGGGTTTTTTTCTTGTGATTGTAGTATTTGATTGCATGGGTATGTAAACATTCGTGATGTCACTGATGTTGCAGAATTAGCAGCAACAAAGGAATCACTCTGAATCAAAGAAGAGCCTTCATCACGATCAACATTATGAAGAATTGTTTTATGTCTATAAGATATTTCCCACAGGACTATATTTGGTCAACCTAGTAGCATTTGGAAATACGTTTTGTTTCACAGTATTTGTAGGTCACTTTTGCTGATGGGGTGAGCATCAACCCCACCCTAACCAAGAATAGAGAGGAAGTAATATTGTATAGTAGATAAGAGGGTGGATTCTACAATCAGAATACCTGTATTGAATTCTCACTCTACCACTTATTAACTAAGTGACTTTAAGCAAGAGAGTTGACTTCTCTGTGACTCAGGCTCTTTATCTATAAAATGGAAACAATAATAATGTCTACTTCATAAAGTTGTTGTAGGATTAAATTGGTTAATATGGATAAATCAGTTTGAAAACTACCTGAAATTTAAGTGTTTTTAGTGATATTTTTTTTTCATCATAGCTTTCAATGTAGAAATGTTGCCATATGGTGGAAGTTGGTCTACTAATTATGTTGAAGAAAAAAATAAAAATGTAGCCCATTAACTAGTATATGTAGTAATATACTAAGAAAACATCAGTGTAGTAATGGTATTCCCTAAGAATTAGTTGAGCATCATTTTAGTTCTATGATGACTTTCTCCTTTTTGTCGAGATTAACTGTGGATCTGCCACCAAGCATTATGATCCCTGCCTTCAAGAAACTTTCATTTTGCCTAGGGAAATGGACATTTATATACCTAACTAAGATACAAGACAAAGGATGAGACTACTGAACTGAACATTCAGATGTGAGGAGAAGAGGATGTTGTATTTTAGCAGGAGCATTCAAAGGTGTGTTACATTCACACTAACCATGAAAGATGAACAGGTGGAGTTGGAAGGAAAAAATTTTAGTCTGAGAATCCACACCAAGACACATTATAATTAAAATGTCAAAAAGCAGCAAGAGAAAAACAACTAGTCACATACAAGGGAACCCCCATAAAGCTATCGGCTGATTTTTCAGCAGAAACTTTACAGGCCAGAAGGGAGTGGCATGATATATTCAAAGTGCTGAAAGGAAAAAACTTAGAACCAAGAATACTCTACCCAGCAAAATTGAAGGAGAGAGAGAGTTTCCCAGACAATCAAAAGCTTAAGCAGTTCGTTACCACTAAAATAGCCTCACAAAAAATGTTAAAGGTACTTCAAAAGGCCATGACTAGAAATAAGAAAATATTTAAAAGAAAAAAGTTCACTGGTAAAGGCAACTATATGGTAAAGGTAGTGGATCAACCACTTATAAAACTAATATGAACATTAAAAGACAAAGGTAGTAAAATTAACCATAACTATGATAAGTAAAGGGATACACAAAATAAAAAGACGTAAAAATATGACATCAAAAACATAAACCATGGGAGGGGTGAGTAAAAATGTACAGCTTTTAGAATGCATTTCAACTGAAGTGACTTTCAACTTAAATAAACTACTATATATGTATATTGTTATAGATGAACCTTATGGTAATTATAAACCAAAAATTTATAATAGATACACAAAAAATAAAGAGAAAAGAACCCAAACACAACACTAAAGAAAGTCATCAAACCACAAAGGAAGAGAGCAAGAAAAGAAGAAAGGAACAGAGAACTACAAAAACAACCAGAAAGCAATTAATAAAATGGCAATAAGTACATACCTGTGAATAATTACTTTAAATGTAAATGTACTAAATTCTTCAATCAAAAGACATAGGGTGGCTGAATGGATTAAAAAAACAAGACCCATCTATATGCTGCCTATAAGAAACTCACTTCAGATCTAAAGACACACCCAGACTGAAAGTGAAGTGATGGAAAAACATATTCCATGCAAAAAGAAACAAAAAGAAAGCTGGGTTAGCAATATTTAATCAGACAAAACAGACTTTAAAACAAAAACTGTAATGAATGACAAGACAAAGAAGGGCATTACATAATGAGAAAGAGATCAATCCAACAAGAGGGTATAACATTTGTAAATATTTATGCACCCAACACAGGAGCACCTAAATATATAAAGCAAATATTAATAGACATAAAGGGAGAATTTGACAGTAATGCAATAATAGTTGGGGACTTTAATACCCTCCCTCCCCCTTACATTAAAGGATAGATCATCCAGACAGAAAATCAAGGAAACATCAGCCTTGAACAACACATTAGACCAGATGGACTTAATAGATACATACAGAACATTCCATCCAAAAACTGCAGAATACACATTCTTTTCAAGTGTACACGGCACTTTCTCAAGGATAGATCTTGAAATCTATCCTTATGTTAGACCACAAAACAGCTCTCAATAAATTTAAGAAAATTGAAATCATATCAAACATCTTTTCTAACCACAATGAAACTAGAAATCAATTACAAAAAGAAAACTAGAAAAAACACAAATATGTGGAGACTTAACAACTTGTTACTAGGCAACCATTGGGTTAAAGAAGAAATCAAAGAGGAAATAAAAAAATACCTTGACACAAATCAAAACAGAAACACAATATTCCAAAATCTATGGGATGCAGCAAGAGCAGTTCTAAGAGGGAAGTTCATAGCAATACAGGCCTACCTCAAGAAATGAGAAAAATTTCAAGTATGCAATCTATCTTTACACCTAAACAAACAAGAAAAAGAAGAACAAATACTGCCCAAATTTAGTAGAGGGAGGAAATAATAAAGATCACAGTGGGAATAATTGAAATAGAGACTAAAAAAAGAATAGAAAAGATCAGTGAAACTTAGTGCTGGCTCTTTGGAAAGATAAACAGATTGATAAACCTTCAGCAGACTCATCAAGAAAAAAAGAGAGGACTCATATAAGTAAAATCAGAAATGAAAGAGAAGTTACAACTGACACCACAGAAATACAAAAAATCATAAGAGACTACTGCAAACAATTATATGTCAACAAATTGGACAACTTAGAAGAAATGAATAAATTCCTAGATACACACAACCTTCAAAGACTGAATCATGAAGAAATAGAAAATCTGAAAATATACCAATTACTAGGAATGAAGTTGAATCAGTAATTTTAAAACACCTAAAAAACAAAAGTCCAGGACCAAATGGCCTCACAGGTGAATTCTACCAAACATTCAAAGAAGAACTAATACTTATCCTTCTCAAATTATTCCAAAAATTTGAAGAAGAAGAAACACTTCTAAACTCATTTCATGAGGCCAGCATTACTCTGATACCAAAACCAGACAGACACCACAAAAAAAGAAAATTACAGGCTAATGTCCCTGATGAAGATAGATGCAAAAATCCTCAATAAAATATTAGCAAACTAAATTCAACAATACATTAAAAGAATTGTACACCGTGATCAAGTGGGATTTCTCCTGTGGATGCAAGAATGATTCAACATCCACAAGCCAATCAATGCGATACATCACATTAACAAAACAACAATAGAAATCATATGATCATCTCAGTAGATGCAGAAAGAGCATTTGACAAAATTTTTTGTCAAATTTGTTTATGATAAAACATCTGTTTATGATAAAAACCCACCCAATAAAGTGGGTATGGAGGGAACGTACCTCAAGATAATAAAGTCCATATATGACAAACCTACAGCTAACATCATACTTAATGGTGAAAGATGAAAGATTTTCCTCTAAGATCAGGAACAAGGATGCCTGCTTTCGCCACTTTTATTCACCATAGTATTGGAAGTTCTAGCCACAGCAATTAGATAAGAAAAAGAAATAAAAGGGATCCAAATTGGAAAGGAAGAAGTAAAACTGTCACTATTTGCAGATGACATGATATTATAAATAGAAAACCCTAAAGACTTCACCAAAAAACTATTAGAACTAATAAATGAATTAAGTAAATTTGCAGGATATGAAATTAATATACAGAAATTGATTGCATTTCTATACATGAATAACAAGCTATCAGAAAGAGAAATTTAAAAAACAACCCCATTTACAATTGCATCCAAAAGAATAAAATACCTAGGAATAAATTTAACCAAGGAGGTGAAAGACTCGTACTCTGAAAACTATAAGATATTGATGAAAGAAATTAAAGATGACACAAATAAATGGAAAGATATACTGTGCTCATGGATTGAAAGAATTAATATTGTTAAAATGGCCATACTACCCAAAGCTATCTATAGATTCAATGCAATCCCTATCAAAATAAGAGTAGCATTTTTCACAGAGCTAGAACAAAGAATCCTAAATTTGTGTGGAACCACAGAAGACCCTGAATAGCCAAAGCAATCGTGAGAAAGAAGAACAAAGCTGGAGATATGCTACCTGATTTCAAACTATTCTACAAAGCTATAGTAATCGAAACAGTATAGTCCTGGTGTGAAAACAGACACATAGGGCAATGGAACAGAATAAAGGGCCCAGAAATAAACCCATGTTTAAATGTTTTCTTAATCTATGGCAAAGGAGACAAGAAAATACAGTGGGAAACGACACCTCTTCAATAAATGGTGCTGGGAAAACTGAACAGCTACATGCAAAAGAATGAAACTGGACCACTATCTTACACTGTAGATCAAAATAAATTCAAAATGGATTAAAGACTTGAATGTAAGACCTGAAACCATAAAACTCCTACAAGAAAACATAGGCAGTATGCTCTTTCACAGTGGTGTTAGTAATATTTATTTGAACCTATCTCCTCAGGTAAGGGCAACAAAAGAGTAAATAAACAAATAGAACTACATCAAACTAAAAAGCTTTTTCACAGTGAAGGAAACCATCAACAAAATGAAAAGGTAACCTATGGAATGGGAGAAGATGTTTGCCAATCATATATCTGATAAGGGGCTAATATCAAAATTATATAAAAACATACAACTTCATGTCAAAAAAATAAACCCAAATTAAAAAATGGGCAGAGGGCCTGAATAGATATTTTTCCAAAGAAGACATACAGATGGCCAACAGGCACATGGGAGGATGCTCAGCATCACTAATCATCAGGGAAATGCAAATCAAAACTACGATGAGATATCGCCACACCAGTAAAAATGGCAAAATGACAAAAAATAACAAGTGTTGGCGAGGATGTGGAGAAAATGGAATCCTTGTGCACTGTCAATGGGAATGTAAATTGGTGCAGCCAGTATGGAAAACAGTTTGGAGTTTCCTCAAAAAATTAAAAATAGAACTACCATATGATCCAGTAATTCCACTTCTGGGTGGAATCTGAAGGAAACGAAAACACTAATTGGAAAAATATGTGCACCCCTGTATTCATTTCAGCGTTATTTACAATAGCCAATATATGGAAACAACCTAAGTGTCCATCAATAGATGAATGGATAAAGAAGATGTGATACATAGATATATACCACATATCATTCAGCCCTAAGAAAAGAATGAAATCTTATCATTTGTGACAACATGGACGAGCCTAAAGGATATTATGCTAAGTGGAATTGGAAAGACAGAGAAAGACAATTACCATATGACTTCACTTCTATGTGGAATCTAAAACTCAAAAAAACAAATAAAACAAAACAGAAACAGACTCATAGATACAGAAAACAAACCGGTAATTGCCAGAGCAGAGGGGTTTGGGAGTGGGTGAAATAAGTGAAGGGGATTAAGAGGTACAGACTTATAGTTATAAAATAAATAAGTCATGGGGATGTAGTATACAGCATAGAAAATATAGTCAATAATATTGTACTAACTCTGTATGGTGACAGATGGTAACTAGACTTTTGGTGATCATTTCATAAGGTGTATAAATATTCAATCACTATAATGTACATCTGAAACAAATATGATATTGCATGTCAAGTATACTTCAATAAAAAAAGTTTTAAGCTAGGAGAACATCATGAATATCTAAGCATTTTATTCATTTGGACTCTTTAGGGTATAGGTAACAAAAATTAAATTCAACCTGACTTAACTTTAAAAAAATAACAAAATAGTGTACTGGCTGATATAACTGCACAATTCAGAGGTAGATAGTTCTGTTACAGCCAGTGCGAGGCCCTCAAATGATGTCTTCAAATATCTGCCTCCCTCCACGTCTCAACTATACTGTTCTCTGGCTTCATTTGCAGGCAGTTTCGACCCCTCTTCATTCTGAAGAAGGCTTGTCTTCAGACTTCTTCTTAAAAAGCTTTCATTCCAGCTGAAAGGAAGTTTCTCCTTCCTAATAGTTCCGGCAAATGTGCTGTGGTTGGCTTTGCTTGGTCACATGCCATCTCTGTCATCACAGAGGCCAGACTGGATGGGCATATAGAGTAGCTCAGCCCGACAGAGCAGTCTCATCTAACCACCAGGACTGAGAGTGGGGGAGAAGAGGCTTCCCAAGTTTATATTTGGTCTACCAACGGAGCAGGGATAGCAAGACCCTGTGATGGAATAGAGAGAATGACAATGGATTATTTTGGACTCATCTCTCTCCCTCAGAAAATGCTTTGAAGTGAAGATAAATCGTTAGAGCAGGACCAGTGTAACTCCCCATCACAGCCCTTCCTCATCTCCTCTGAATTCATACAGCACCTATACACTCCACCAAGCCATGTAACACTGAATCACATACTGCTTTATAATCTATAGTGAGGCTGTGTGTTAGTCAGGGTTCTCCAGAGAAACAGAACCAATAGGGGGGTGTGTGTGTATGGTTTTTATAAAGAATTCACTCACATAATTATTAAGGCAGGCAAGTCCCAAATCTGCAGGGTAGCTGGCAGGCTGGAGACCAGGAGAACTGTCGTTCCAGTTTGAATCCAAAGGCAGCCTGCCATAGAACCAGAAAGAGCTCATGTTGCAAATGAAGTCTGAAGGCAGTCTGCTGGAGAATTCCCTCTTGCTAGGGGAGGCCAGTCTTTTTTATCTATTTGTGCCTTCAACTGATTAGATACGGCCCACCCACAATATAGAGGGCAATCCACTTTACAGTAGTCTCCCCTTTTCTGCTGGGTATACATTCCAATACCCGCAGTGGATGCCTGAAACCAAGGATAGTACCAAATCCTATACAGCCACGTGCCACATAACAACCTTTCAGTCAACGACAGACCACATATACAACAGTGGTCCCATAAAATTAGAGCCATATAGCCTAGGTGTGTAGTGGGCTATACTATTTAGGTTTGTGTAAATACACTCTATGATGTTTGAACACCACCACAATTCTCAGAACATATCCCCATTCTTAAGCAACACATGACTATATATACTGTTTTTTCCTGTACATACCTGCCTATAATAAAGTTTAACTTATAAATTAGGCACAGTAAAAGATTAACAATGATACAGTCATACCTCAGAGATATTGCAGGTTAGGCTCCAGACCACCGCCATAAAGGGAATATTGCAATAAAGCAAGTCAAACAGATTTTTTTGTTTCCCAATGCATATAAAATTTATGTTTACAATATACTGTAGTCTATTAAGTGTGCAATAGCATTGTCTAAAAAAACCCAGTCTATATACCTTAATTAAAAATACTTTATTGCTAAGAAATGTTAACCATCATCTGAGCCTTCAGCAAGTCGTAATCTTTTTACTGGTGGAGGGTCTTGTAAAAAATGCAATATCTGTGAAGTGCAATAAAGTGAAGTAACTAATAATAAAATAAAACAATTAATACACTGTAATAAAAGTAGATCTTAGCAACCTCAGCATACGATTTTTTTCTTTCCTTACTAAGTCAAGAACTTTCACCTCTCCACTTAAAGGAGGCTTCTCCTTTATGACTTTCTGGCTTCTCTTTGGCATATCCGAATTGCCAGCGACACCACTCTTGCGCTTTGGGACCATTATTAAGTAAAATAAGGGTTACTTGAGCACAAGCACTGCGATACTGTGACAGTCAATCTGATAACCTACAGCTACGAAGCGACTAACGGGCAGGGAGCACATACAGCGTGGATGCGCTGGACAAAAGGATGATGCACATCCGGACGAGAGGGAGCGGGACAGCACGAGATTTCACCATGCTACTCAGAACAGCACTCAATTTAAAACTTATGACTGTTTATTTCTGAATTTTCCATTTAACATTTTCGGACCATGGTTGACCGTGAGTGACTGAAACTGCGGAAATCGAAACCGCGGATAAGGGGGGACAACTGTACTCAAAGTCCACCGATTTAAATCTTAATCTCTTCCGAGAACACACTCACAGAAGCACCAGAATGATGTTTGTGCCAAATATCTGGGTACTCCAGGGCTCAGCTAAGTTGACACATAAAATTAACCATCACAGATTGTTTTTACGTTTAGCCTCAATTTTATCTGTTTCCATTTTCTGGAGATTTTTCTCTTTGGAAATATTTCAGTTCCTGTTTTGCTATTTTAAAGAAATGTCATGATTTTTTTTTCACTAAAAAGGAACTTTGTATCAGTTGATTCTAATCTCAGTTATTTTTAGGAAAAGGGTTTTCTTTATAGCAGAGCTAAATTTTAAGCAAACACAGATATCTTTCCCAATAGTCAATACTTGAAAAATAATTTTGGCCCATTCAAAATTACTAATATTATCTAAAACCAAAAATGGTGGTGAGGGGAGTGGTTATTTTTAAAGGAACCATTTACATTGTTCTGTTTAGACCGTTTAATGTTTATATGAAAAGTTGTTGTTTTATAGTAAGCAAACTCAGTTTATGAAGATTGAAATTCCCAAGAAGAAATATTCATAGTTTTAGAAAGAATTCCTAGTAAGATTGTTTAAATAGCAATGTTCAGTAATGTGTTTAAAATATTTGATATGGGAATCTTTTCTTATCTGTTATATAAAGTAATACGGGCCTTTAGATAGATTTAAAGTTAGATTGGAATTTTATAACTTCTAGGAGGACCTCAGGACAGAGTACGTAAGTTTTCTGATTTCTCTAAGAATTTTCCTATCCACACTTCTTTTTGCTAGTTGCAGATAAAAGCAAGTGTTTCAGTACATCCTAAATGCAAATGCAATGACTGTCAGTTATATGAAGGAAGTCCTCCCATCCCTTATTCCTCCAAGTCCTAGTTATTCCTTGCTGTCACCATCCGAGTTATTTATTAGACTTATACATACACTGGCATCGACACGGGCATACGCTCTGTGAGGTAGCTATTGGGCTGAATGGGAGTTGAAAAAAAGATACAATGCTACATCAGAATTAAGATAGGCCTGTTGTTATTTTTAAGCAAGTATCTTTAAAATCCTGAGGGTTTTTTTATGACTGTTTAACTCTGCATTAATTTTACATAGTTTTGTAATGTTTATTTTGATGCTATTTAGAGGTGAAAATAGACTAAAAGCTATAATAACAGAGAATAAAAAGGTAATAACAAGTAAAGGAGAAAAGTCAAGGAAGAATAAAAATGAAAAGGACATAAGCAGATGAAGCAGAGTCCTGCCTGCTAACTTAGGGTTCCCCACTGGCCAACCTGGGTCAGACTGGGCTCAGCCTTTCCTCCTATATGATGGGTGTTTCTTGGAGATTGGAGATGCAAATCGATGCCCCCATTGCTTCCCAGCATTTTGACTACAATCATGGCCTGAATCTGTAGACACCCTCAGACAGAGTCACCAATATCTTTATACCAGTTGAAATGCAATCTGAATGCCACAGTTATTGATCCTGCCCAGGCGAAGAAGAGGCTCTACGTGGAGAACTCAGTTCTAGGAATCCGAGAGATCAGACTGTATAGCATCATCCCAGCTACCTGGAGCTCAGTCTCGGGTTTCTTCTGAAACAGAAACTCAATCCCTCAGGAAATGGCCTGGGTTGGTTTTCTTCTTCATTTGTTCCACAATTTTTATGAAGCTCCTGCCGTATGTAGGGCACCTTGCTAAGCACTGGAGATAAAATCATGAACATGTTTCCTCAGTTCTGGTCTTTGAAATCACATCCAACCTAAGGAGACTTAAGGTCCATGTCGAGCGTTGCCATCTGTGAGACTCCCCTGAAGCCCGCCGTCCTTGGGCTCATGGGCATATCCGTTGACTCACTGACTTATCTCTCACCGTGTCCTCCCTGCCAGAGGATAGGCTCACAAGCAAGGCGTGTGTTTCAGACTTCCTCTGTATCTCTCATAGTCCACCCGAGACACTAAACAAATATTTGTTGAATTCATTAATGAAAGACCTCTCGCGAAGCACCAGACTACAGCCTAGATGACCCTCAAAGGCTTTCTGGAGCTTGTTTCTCCCAGCTTTTTACAAGTTTGGTTGCCTGTCTTTCCAGCTTCTGCAAATTGGAAGTGAATGACTGGGAGTGGAGAAAGGTTTTCAGTGAAACATTCTCCGTAATGTGGGGCTGGACAATTCAAAGCTACAGTGCCATGGTAACAGTATTTTCATAATGACGACCTGACTCACTAGGAAGAAGTTAAATAATATTTTTTACTCTTCGTTTAAGGTAGTGGAGAATTGCATAACAATAATAAGATGCTTCAAAAGGGGTGAACATTGGTTATCTGGAAAGATGACGTGTCAATCTATAGATTATCATCCAGTGCTCTCCATTGGTGAGAAGAGACGCAGCAACACCATTAGTTCTATACTATGTTTATGTACACATTATTGCCAGGGTACTGTGGACATCTATTATTCCACTTTTAAAGAGCCACAGTCACCAGCTTTATTTAGGTGGTTTCGATGGTCCTCAAAGAAGCCTATGACATATTAAATAAGAGATGTAAGGAAAGGAAAGGAAAGAGACAAAAACAAAACATAGGAAAAGCAGACATCCCAGTCAAGTCCAGAGCTTGTATAATGGGTGGTTTAAGATATGGTTGGAATTACTTCTGATTCAACTGTTTCGTTCCCTCACCTGTTAAAGTATTGTCTTTAAAATCTTGTAAAATAGCCTGTTTCTTGAATACTGTGCAAATAGTTTCGTAAGAAAGTTCTATTAATTTTTTAAACAATTTCACATTTGCAGTGCTGAGTTGTTATTTTTTGATTGCTTAATTTGCATTAGATTTCTCAAAAGCTATTTAGAAAAAAAATTGCAATAGGAAGGCCTGTCCATTGTATCTTTTCAGAAGAAAGCTGGTTTTCACAATATTCTTCACATTTTGTAAACAGCATCAATGAATCTGCACATAAAAGGTTAAATGTTTGCAGACCACTCTTTTCTGCCTCGAAGATCAGAGACAAATTACTATTTTTATTTTACACTCCCTTGATGAGGATAATGATAAACAGCTGTCACTTCAGTGCTTAGCCTGCAAAGAATCCTGTTGCAATCCTATAATTTAAACAAAGAAAAAATACATAGTCATACACAGTATACATGCAGACGAGAGCACGATAGAGAATTTGGTTAGAAGTGGGCTTAGAGAGAAGGGAGCGTTTGTGCTCTGCAATTTCTCAGTTAAAAGAAAAATTCCGTCTATGTACATTTTTCCCATCTATCTTAGACATATTAGAAGGGGCAATTACTGCCTTATTTCTTTCTAAAATCAGAAAAGAAATTAAATTTGCATTCTGAATTCTGTAACACCCCATCATGTCCATGGTATAATCAGAATAGTTAAGATTTGCAATGCGAACACATGTCTATTAGTATTTCCAAAAGCTGAAGAGAATTTCAAATTGTTTTACTGGTTATTCTGGAACACTTCTCTCTTTTTTTTAAATGTTGAGAATTAAACCGTTCGGTGTTCTTCATACACTCTGACACCTTGCTTATTAATTACATCTGGTTTCAAAAGTGAAAGTCAGTATCTTTTGCATAGTCTGATATGCAAAAAGTAAAGCAAGGCTAAATGTTAAGAATAGTGTGAAGTGGGAAAAATCAGTGTTTCTAGGGGCCGGCCCCGTGACGTGGTGGTCGGGTTCAGCGTGCTGCACTTCGGCAGCGGGGGGTTACGGATTCAGATCTGGGCTCGCACCTACGTCACTCGTCAGCCATGCTGAGGTGACCCACATATAAAGTGGAGGAAGATTGGCACGGATGTTAGCTCAGGGCTAATCTTCCTCAAGCAAAAAAAAAAAAAAAAAAAAAGGAGGATTGGCAACAGATGTTAGCTCAGGGTGAATCTTCCTCAGCAAAAAAATCAAATCAGTGTTTCTATATGAAAGCATAGATGGTGATATAATTTTCCTAGTATTTCATATTCCTAGAGTTTCTTTTAATAAATACTATTTATTCTGCTTTTCTCTTTTGGCTCAACCATTAATTTTTTACAAATATCAGTACTTCAATGACATCTTTTTCCTAGAAACCCTTTTTACTTTATTTTATCTGTGAAACTGACTTCATATATTATGGATGTTTCATTGTTTCATAATACCTCTTGATTTTTTTATACCTAAGGAAAAAAAGAAATTGTTTTAATATTGAATTCTTCTTACATTTACTGAACAAATTTCAGCTCTCAGAGCCTCAGCATACTCTTCTGTGGGGTGACAATAACAATGGTACCCACCTCCTAAGGTTGTGGTGTGGATCTTGTAGGTAAGGTACTTAGCACAGTACCTAGAACACAGTAGGTGCTCAGTAAATGTTTCTAGGAGAGGTAGTATGTAGATGCTGAAATGCTATCACCCCCTACTGTTAAATACAATAGCAAAATCCCAGTATATTTCAGATCAGAGAGACAAACTGAATTGTGTTGTATCTATTATGGAGGTTTATGTTGCTTTATACAAAAGATGTTTTCCTCTCAAAGCTGTAGGTCATCCGTTCTCATTTATATACCTAATTTCAAAATCATTTTATCATCTTAACCATTATCAAATAGTAGTGGATTCTAATTCATCACCTTGGAGTTTCTCTGGTCTCCAATTTCTCTAACGAGCAGGCATTCTTGGAGACCCTGAAATGCACTGGGACAGCTTCCTTCATTTAGGTAAACACTCGTGTAGTGTTAACTGCTCCTCCTTCTCCTCATTCTCCAGTGCAACAGGCTCTGTTCTAGGTGCTGAGAAGGGAGAGAGAAACAAGGCCCTGGAGCCTAAGAGGAGGAGAAGCATAAAACTAGGCTGGGTATTAAATAACAAAAGTGAGTACAAGACACAGATGAAGAACAGACGTGGGAGGGATAGAGAGTCGGAGGGCCACTGGAAGCTTGTCTAGAAGAGCTGATGGCGGAAGGGGCTTTGAAAGATGAAAGGTCTTCACAGGTGGGAGGAGAGGCTTCCAGGCAACCGGACCAGCTTGCAGAAAACATGGAGGTGTTTCCATAATGTGTGCTGAGATCAAGCAGCTCTCTCACTCTTATTCGGAAAGAAAAGAAAGAAACTAGCATTTATGGAGTGCCCATGAGGCCCTTGGCTAGGTCATTTCATATATCTTATTCAGCTTCCCTAAGTTTTCCAGGGAAGTGTGTCCCCATTTTAAAGATGGAGAAGCTGAGTCTCAGTTACATCAAGCAACTGAAGTGTGGCCATGCAGCCAGTACATGACAGACCTGAATTTGAACCTAAAGTTTTCGCTTTCAACTACAATACTCTTAAAACATCACAGTAACCACTGATTCTTAGAATTTGGGCTCAGCGTGGAGTACATTCACAGTGGTTTCTAATGCTCTGCAAAGAAGTTCGGGAACAGGTCTGATTTTTTCATTACCGCAGCTGACCGTCCTTCCGTCACCTGACCACTTTATGGTCTTAGCTTTTTTCCTATTTATCCCAGGTCCGACGGTGCTTATATCACAAATTAATAATAAAAATAAAGAACAACACAAGACTTGATTTAATTCTTTCTTTCAGTGACCAAAGACCATTTAAAAGGAAATGGTGTAAGAACAACTGTCATTTTTGGCACTTCCAATCCTCTCCCCTGCTTTAGTAGCAGTAAGATGCCTCAAAAATGTCCTCCAGCTGTCACCCTGAAGCATGGGGTCATACTCTCAGGACTGGAAAATGACTGCTGTCTTTTAGAGTGAGCACATATTTCAACATTTTTTTAACACGTTGGATGTTTCTGAGCAAGAGAAACCTATATAAATGATTAGAAGCAATTTCTATCTTTGTTGTTGATTTTGTGGCCTACAGATATGCCTTTCACACATGCATATTGATTCAGAGGAGAAGCTTGTCATTTACAGATCCATTTAAGCTTGTTAGCTCAGTGCCTTGCCTAGAACTGATTGCATGATTGAGAACCTGGCAGATCAAAGTAGGTACATTTCCAAAGAAAAGTACTTCATGTCCACATTGGAAGCAATAAATTATTTCCTTTTTTTTTTTTTTTTGCATTCATAATTAAATCTTTCCAAATGCTAGAAAGTAGCCAGACCACTAACAATATTTGTATCATGTTCTGGGGCTTAGATGGTTCAACCTGACTTGAAATGGAGACCATTTGTTCTAAATTGATTTCAATGCCAAGCCAATAGGTCAGCCCTTAATGATGAAGATGCCATTCCAGCCCAGCCTCTTGTGGATAAGCCAAAATTAATTAACTCAAGTCCCATAGTATAGAAAACAGATGCTTCTCTCATGTTGCACAAATAAATTCTTTGTGTATAGATGTGTTCTGTTTTATTCAAAGAATAACAAGTTGGAAGTTAAAATTGTAGGTTTTTCGCAATGGAGCCAGCCTTTGGTAGTGATGACAGAAGCATGCATTTACATAACAAATTCCAGCAAGTGCATGGAGAAATGAATTATCCTCTAGATCTCTTATTTTGGCTTCAGGCCAGGCCTGGGAGATTTAGTTTTAAGTCTGGGCTGATCCAAATGCTGATCCATTCCAGAACAGACCTAGGAGTTCCGGAACAACAACAAGGTTATTTCTAAGGTCTGGAATCCCTGGAGACACCTCCCAGAGGTTTACATCTGCAGCCTATGTTTGGATTCAGTTCTCTGGCCAGCTTGCAAATGGCTTAAGATTAGATTGTTCTCTGGAGGTATGTTGTTAAGTGCACTGTTTATCTGGATAGTCATCTCAACATTCATTCAGAATTAGAATACTTGCTTTTCCTAGATTGTGGCAGGTGAAAAGTAGAATAATAACCGCATGCTTCTGATCTCTTTTCAGAATTAACGGATGTGCAATGAGATAAAGATTTTACCATCTAGTAGTGTAACGCCAAATACAGTAAATGGAAGTTGGTCATCTGATGATGTATGGTGTTTTTTTTCTTCTGAACGAATGTGAAATAATCCATGTTTTCGTTCCTTTCTGTCAGACTGAAAGTGATGAGAATGGCCAAGCAGAAAACTTTTCGATGGACCCGCAACTGGAGAGGCAAGTGGAGACCATTCGCAACCTCGTAGACTCCTACATGTCTATTATCAACAAATGTATCCGAGATCTAATTCCAAAAACGATAATGCACCTTATGATCAATAATGTAAGTGATTGTAAACTGTCTCATTTTAACTTCTAACCCATCCTAGTGTGGAAATTGCTCCCATTTTCTTGAGTTTCTTTGTGTTATTTTCTGGAGGGCTGAGATACCTATTACCCAGGTTCATCATTTTCCATTACAAGTGGTCAGTGACTGACCAGTGAAAGAAAATTTAGGAGAGAAAACATAAAACTTCGAGCTATGGTAATGTGGTATTCCCTGTTGGCTGTTTCCTTTAGAAGGGTGTGAATTTGCTTACATTAAAGTAAAGCAAAAATACCATAGCTATGGTCAGGGTAGAAATTAGTTGCAAAAACAGCAATAAAACCAGATGCTCTGGCTCCTAGACTTTAAGATTGAAGGCGAAAGATAGTGATTCTCTTCTACACACACATACACACATGCGTGAGAACACACACACATATATGTTATATGTTAATGTGACTTTTCACTTCTAAAACTACAGAATGCTATTTTAGCCTGGGAAAGGACTTTTTGCCCTGTTTCCTTGGATACAAAGTCAGCCAAGTTTCCTTTTCTAAGGCAAGGATGATATAGCCACAAACCTCAAAATGTCCTGCTGGACTAGCCATCGACTGATCTACATCCTATAGAATCTCTTCCTCCTCAAGGTTATTTTTATAGTAGTCAGGCTATGATACTTCAATCACGTGGGAGATTTGGTTCTTTTGGTGGCTACTTTATTAAAGTACAAATTACCACAAGTTATTTGTGAAATTATCTTTTAGATAAGATAGGTTATAATGCGGTGTTTTATAGCAGGCTTTTCTGAGACTTGAAAAGCTTTATTCCTAGTTATCTTCTAAGGACACCTTCTTACTTAAATCAATGATCTATTATGAGCATTTGCTTGGGACAAATAAAGATTACATGGCAAAGTACTGAAAAGAGCCCCACCTAGAAGTCGGGAGGAAGCTGGATGTTAAACCTGGTTCTGCAACAGACTGTTGACCCTAAGGCAAGTCACTTAACTTCTTTGCATCTATTTCCTCCATATGTAGAATGCTAATCATAGAAAAAGTACCTGGCTTAAGGATTTGTTCCAGAAAATAGTATATGTGGAAGGAATATAAAAAATATAATTGTAAGAAACTAATATGGCTACTTATCTAAGAACTCTAAATAGCCTTTATCTGTAACTCAAGATTCCTTTCAAAATTGTATTTCTAAATATGAAAATCCATTTGTTCTTCATGATCTACACCTTCCTTGACTGTAAGAAGCCCCCAGCACTCTGTGAAGAGTCGTGTTTTTAACTAAGTCTATTTTCCTGCACATTTCGTGTATTCAGACAAGGTCAGTAGGATGCTTTGACATAGCAGCAGCAGGTAAGCACAATATTGGAAATTTGGAAACCATGAATTGTATTCTTCTGCTTGGTCAATGGCCTGCTGTGTGACCTGAAGCAAATCATTTGGCCCCTCTGAGCTGAAGTCAGTCACTTCTGAAACGGCAGGAAGAACACTGAGCTGCCTCACAGAAATGTCAGAGAACATAATTAATGGGACTATATGCCATTTTGAAAAATATAAAGTACTAAATAAATAGTCTGTGTATTTTTAAAATTACCCTCTTAACTTTACTTAAATGAGTTCAGGTTGTTTTGCCGTGGTATATCCAGGCACTTGCTTATTTAAACATTCTCCTGATTAAGCATCATTTATCTTTCACTGCTTTACCGAGAGTCATTAGTGCTGCCATCAGTTCAAACGCTGCTCTGCTCTGCACAGCGTTAAATCATCAGCACAGGAAGTCGCGCTTCCTGTCTATAGCTGTGAGGCGTAGCTTGACACAAATTAGTTGAAAGGAAAAAAAAAGACCCTATTGCAAATCTATCCTACTTTCACCTTCTCAAGAAAAACATCCACACATCCACAAAGAAACGCCCGGGGTGAGCGCCCTCAGTCCTCTGGGTGTGCCTGCTTGCTTTCACGGTGACATGGCTGACCCCCCCCACCACACACACACACACACGGTGCTCCCCACGGAGGCGAGGCTCTGCGAGCTGTCTTGAGAGACCGAGTCATGAGGAAGGAGACTTAGTTAGGTCAAAGATTGAAGCACAGACTTAATAGGAATACGGAGAAAGCAAAAACATCCTGTAAGGCTGGATTCTTATGAAATTACGGTTGCCTTTGTTTGAAATTTAACTGTTCATATCTACCAGAAAATAGTTTTCCATATCTAGGATGATAGCATTTCTTTGCGTATTATGTTATCTTCTTTTTTACTATATATGTAAAAAATACAGTTTTTATATATAACATATATATTTTAAAATTATGTATATAATTATGTATGCATATGTAAAAATAGAAATCTCTTTTTTTAAACATACTCATATTCTCGTGGCATCTTAACGTACAGGGCGTCAGAGCCCTTTCTGTGCTTTCTGAAGCACCCCATCGAGTTCAAGGAACAGAGACACGACTGCACGGCTGTGTCGTGCCTGTGTGCTGATTTCTAGGTGCTTTACAGTGAAGAGATCTTCAAGCGAGGGAATTAATCATCAAATCACAACCAGAAAACGAATACTTTGACTCCTCATTCTAAATTCCATCCACTTAACCCTGCTGCTTTTATCAATGGCTTTGGGTGAAAAAGCTAGTTGTTCCTCCAGAACCGATAAATGCCTCACACGGGGTCCTCAGTTTGTGGACCATCACTGTGGAAAGCCGTGCTGCGGCCTCTCCTCTTTGATATGGGAAAACGGCGACTCTGCCGTCTGAAAAAGAATATGTTTCAGCCAACCTTCATAAAGTTCAGAATTCGGTGGGTAGTTTCCTTTGAAAGTTTACATTAAGTGTTCTGCCACTCAAGCCTCCATATGGAATTGTTTAAGAAGTTTAAAGCCAGCAATAAATGCCTTGCCTCAGACATACTGTAAGCCTTTGTCTATTGAAATGCAGCAGCTGTTTCATTGCTTAAACATACCAGGTAACAGCGGCACAAAGAAATAGCAAGTTTATGACAGGCAGTCGTTCTGGCCGGGCTACAGTCAAAGAGCAGAGTTTTGTCCAGGACTTGAAAGTTAACACACACATGACACCCCATGGCAAGCACATTTTGATGGCTGCTTCTCTGTAGCTCACCCCCCCAGAAGCTCTCCATCAGAGAATCGAGAAAGTGGATCCAGCTTTATTCTAAAAGTGTGCCACTCACTTTGTTCCTCGTATTCAAACAAACCCAGATAATACAAAATAGAATGTAAAGTTTTTATGAAACTTTTTAAGAACCAAATATGAAACCCAGAGGCATTTCACACTTGGCGTGTGGCTGCAGCCTGAACCCCTGGACCCCTGGAGATCCACAGGCACTCTCCTTGCCCATTGGCGCTTTGGTGGAAAATTAGTAACATGTGCCCTCGTTTCAAAACTTACTATGACTTAAATGTGTACTAAGTAGTGTTCTTTTAAATGTTCATTATTTGAGGGGAAAGTACATCTTAAATACCAGAGCATTGATTTGTTTCCATGGGTCAAGAATTCAGCATCCTGCTCAAGAAACAGAGCGCGACCAGGACCCAGAAGCCCATTCTTGCTCCCGCACCCCCATTGCTCCCCGCCAAGGGTAACGCTCCTGAGTTCTTACACGAGGGATTGGTTCTGCCTGTCCTTGAACTTCGCAATCCTCCAGGCCGTGCTTTTTTGTGTCTAACTTGTTTTGCTCGACGTTATGTTTGTGAGTCAAATGATTTTACTTTTTAAAGAAGGAAAACCTCGTTGGTCTCTAGCAGAGCTAAATCTCTGGGAAATGGAACGGAGGCTTAAGGAGAAATGAGAGAATTGTGAGATCTCAAAGAATCACACAGTTCTAACCAAGCCTCTCTCCAAAACTAAGCAAGTTTAAACTTCTCAATTAAATTTTCATATGCATATTGCCGTGAATGAGAGCCATCACTGTGTTCCATTCTGTGACCCTCCCAGCTGGAAACAAAGAGAGTTTAAGGCAATGGTCTCCTTAGGCACTGAATTAATTGTATGAAAAGCCCAGAAATGTCTCTTTTATATGTGAAGGCTTTAAAATGGTCATAGTAATAAAGACAAAGGAGGTTTAAGGTGCAAAAATCTTACAGGTTGCTAGAGAAGGGTTAAAGCAGAAAGCGAGGAAAACATGTGGAACGTTTTTAATGACCTCGCATTCCTTTACACTGAGCAGAACGACACGGCGCAGTAATGCCTGTTTATCCAGCCTGCAGAGTTTGAACTGGAAGGAGGTTTGGTGTGTGAGAATTTTTTTGTGAACCCTACAAAGATGTATAGGTTCTAAGGTGTTCTAATTAAAAGCATAAATGTTATTTCAAATCTCACATCCAAGTGTAATTAGGTATTTTCTAAATGCTATCATCTAAAAGGGATCCACTTGGCCTCTAATTGTCCTGCAGAATACTTGATTTAAATATTTGTACCGCTCACATACAGACTGCTCAGAAAGTCCCCAAAGTGTCTGGAAACTCCCCGAAGTGCCCCTACCTTTGTTCCAGTAGCATCACAAAGCTAGGTTAGCAGGAGGAGAACAGTCTTGGAAAAATTTTGCTTAAGTGCAAAATAAAATGTTAGCCCATGCTCTGTATTGAACTGTGTCACTTGCTGCCTGCACCATTGCAATGGCTTCCTCTTTGTTCCTCTGCCTCCACATACCTAATGCCAGGTTAGCCTCTATACTGTAACAAGAACAGCTTTTGTTTCTGGAGCGCTAACCAAATGCTAGGCATCGTGCTAGGCAATTTATATGCATTCTTTCACTTAATCCTCACAACAGCTCCTGAGGCAGCTACAACCATTATTGTCACTGTACACTCCGGGAACCTGAGACTCAAAGAGGCTGAGTTCTTTGCCCAAGAACAGTAAGTGTTGGAGTCAGCTCAAACTCAGAGCTCAAACTCAGAGCTGTCGATTCCAAAGCTACGTTCTTAACCACTGTGCCGTACTGCCGTTTGCTCTCATGCTAATGATACTCACGTTCTTTTAGAACATTGCCAAATCTTTTGGAGAGTGGCAAGTTTAGTGTGTAACATTTTGCTCTGGAAGAGTTGATTCACGGCAGATCTTTGATCAGAATGCTCAAACAGGCCTTCTTATTTTACTTTGTGGTTTGTTTGACAGTTGCTTCTTAATTCAGATCTGCTTTAAATCTATTCTTGGAAGGATCTTCTTTTAAATTGTGTTTAATAGATTCTAAGTGATACTCCAGTAAGATGTAAAGCTTCAAAAGAGCTTAACCCAGCAGACGGTCAATGCCAGCCAGGAAAGGCGTCTGGTTTGACGTCTGGACTTAACACCACCTATCCAAGTGCACACACACGCCCAACGGTGGAAGATTTGTGCAAATGTGCGTGACTCCTTGGGTACCTGCAAGTGTGTTTAGAAGTAAATAAATCTTCAAGGAGGGGAATGAAATATTCTTTAAGCCAAATTTACTGTCTTTCCTCCAAATCTGACTTGCCTTCTTGACTTCTGATGTCCTGTGTCCCCACTCACCCAAACCTCAGTGCTTGAGGTGTTTTTGCTCCTTTCTTCCTTGCCCTTCACGTGAAAACAGCACCAAGTCGGGGAGGTTTATCCTTTATAATGTCATTTATATATGCCCGCCTTTTCTATTCCACTGCAAACTTGGTAAATTGGACCCTTATCATCTCATAAATGATCTACAGTAGTCTTCTAACAGATTTCTTTATCTCCACTACCACCCTTCCAAATTCTTGTCCCGTCACAGCCCGATTAACTTTCTTAAAACTCTCTTTTATTGTTTCACTTGTTTAAAAGCCTTCCATGGCTCCCCATTGCCAAATGGATAATGTTCAAACACTTTTCCTTGGCATTCAAGGCCTTCACATCTGGCCCCAGGTTACCTGGCCAAATTTACCTTCCACAACAATTACACATAAATCTACTCTACCGGACGGTTGCCTGACTACATCTTGTATATTAGATTACTTCCTTGTTTGAGTCATTCTTGGTTTCGAAAATATGTGCAGAGAATACTTTTTATTTCACCACAGTGAAGCTATGATTGAGCTGAATTTTCTGATGAGAGGAATTATTTACATGTTTTGGTACCTTCAAAAAATCATGAAGCTGTGTGTTTTAGACCCTTGTCCTCTCCTGAGTGACAAATTTATCTACAACCCAGGAGTTCTGAGCATCTGACAGGTATTCTGTTGCCTTTGGCCTTTCTTAGAGGTATCCAGTGACTCCAGATAAGTGTTGGGTTTCTCTTTTAACAGAGAAACTGAAAAGCCCAAGTTGGTTTATTTTTCTAGGCTCGTTAGTTGGCATTCTTGCTGTGCCACTCTAAAATAATATTACTTAAACACAAATTGTCTTTTCTAAGCCCCCAAAAAAGTGGGGTAATGGAGTACTGGAAAGAGTGCTGGCTTCAAGTCAGAAGATTTGGGGTTCAACTTAAGGCTGTGTGACTTTGAGCAAATTACCTAAACTCTCTGAACTTCAGTATCTTCATCTATAAAATCGGGATAATAATACATGTTTCCTAAGTATTTGGTGAGAATTAAGTCAGATAGCTTGTGAAAACACTTGGAACATAGAATATTTCATTGATTCTCACATTCACTTTTTTCACTTTTAGTATTTCTGACATGGCGATGCATGTTATACTCAATGACATCTTGGCATTCTGTCATAGTTTAATTGATGATGTTTTTTCCTTTCTTAGTGGCACATAAGATAGGGGTCTGTCTTGAAATCCATGTTGCCTTAGATGTGATGAAATATGGTAGTTGATGCTCTCTCCATCAGTGCTGTGCAACACGTGCATCCACTCCATTCTCATCCTGCTACAAAACGCCCCTCCCCGAAGGCTTATGCATATTGTTCATACTTCAGTTTGTTTCTGTGTATCTGTTAACTATGGAACCTCACATCAGTCCTCATCACTGTTAAATAGCTTCTATTGTAAATTTCTAGAAAGCAGAGAGTGTATCACTCTTTTTTGTAAATCAACTTGCATAACTATATAAGGTTCTGTATTTAATAAATATTCACTTATTGAAGCTAATTCCTTTTGAGATGATGTTGAAATCTGGGGTCTTGATAGTATCGCAGTGATTTTGGTAAAAGCTAGGTCAAGGAATGGGTAACTTGTGTTGTTGCACGGGTCTCTTTACCTCATGGTTTCCTGTTGAAAATATTGCTGCTTACCTCCTGGTACCTTCCCTTGTCTCCAAGCCAAGCAGCCTCAGACATCGTGGAAATGCTTGCACAGCCAACAGGCCCTGTTCTGGCGAGGGCAGGGTTTGGCCCTCTTTTCAACTAATCTTTGTCTTCCTTTAGTGTCAACAGCCGTAAGACAGAGGGGAAAACTGTTACTGGTACCAGTACTGAGGGGTGCGGCATACTAAAGAAAAGAGCGAACAGATGCGTGATGCATCCTTTTCCCAGAGTGGACTTCTGTGGACTTTGTCCACAGGCTCTGAGCCAGTTTATCATTCGATCGCTCATTCATTCCCATTTTTACTTTTCTGTGGTGACCTTACAGGTTAAAGATTTCATCAATTCAGAGCTCCTAGCACAGTTATATTCTTCAGAGGACCAAAATACTCTGATGGAGGAATCTGCTGAGCAGGCTCAGCGCCGGGACGAGATGCTTCGAATGTACCAGGCCCTTAAAGAAGCCCTTGTGATCATTGGCGACATCAACACCGCCACTACGTTCACCCCAGCGCCGCCGCCGGTGGACGACTCCTGGATACAGCACTCCCGCAGGTAGGAAGTCAGCCCCTAACCCGAGGCCTGCCAGGCTTGTCCAGGATCATTTCCCGAGCACACTTCCCTAAACCAATATGAATGTAAAGAAAAAAGAGGAAAAACGAGACAAGCTCAGGAGTGAGAGGGTCAGACACCCCAACTCCCTTCAAAAACAAGCATGATACACCCTTCCACTAGAACGTTATATAGCCAGTAAAAAGAGTAAGGTCTTTAAGGCACTGAAAGGATAGTCAAGTTAATGTGAAGCTTAAAAAAAAAGTTGTAGAACGTTGTGTTCTATTATGTACAGAGAAGGAATTGAGAGAGAGAGAGAGAAAATATTGTAGAATATAGTTAAAAGGATGCGCAGGAAGCTATTGGTTGTCTCCACAGAGGGAAGGGGTCAGGGAGGGAAACTTCGTTTTCATCACATCCTTTTGTACTTTTTAACATTTGAAACATGTATCTGAGTTACCCAGTCAAAAAATAATTTTTTAAAAAGCAGTCAGGAAGTCATGAAATCTTTCTGGAAGGATGACCTCAACAGGAAGGAGGAGTGGGCAACCTGCTGTCGTCTCTTCCTCAGGTCGCCCCCTCCCAGCCCCACCACCCAGCGGAGGCCGACGCTCAGCGCCCCGCTCGCTCGGCCCACGGCCGGCCGAGGGCCCGCGCCCGCCATCCCCTCCCCGGGGCCCCACTCGGGGGCGCCCCCAGTCCCCTTCCGGCCCGGCCCGTTGCCTCCTTTCCCCAGCGCCAGCGACGCGCTCGGAGCGCCGCCGCAGGTCCCGTCCCGGCCCACGCGGGCCCCGCCCAGCGTCCCCAGGTGAGTGGTCTGCGCGCCGCGGACACGCGGGATGCTCTTCGGTTCTCTTCTCAGAGCATGGCAGACAAAATTTATTTGAAAAAGAAAATTGCAAACATATTCTCCTACACGTTTGCAGTTTTCACCCAGGAGGGTGATCGTGGGGGAATTGCTGAGCCTGCTGCACCATTTAAAAACCAATACGTGGTCTAAGCCTCTCCTTTATCAACTTGGCACAAACTAAATGGGACCAAAGAAAACTGGCTCCAAATGAATGATAATTTGGGAGCTGTTTGTAGAATGTGACAGAGAGCTTTGAAAGGAAAGAGCCGTGGCTGGGCTGTTGCAAGCTGTGTGTTCCCTAGGTCAGGAGAGAATCACCAGCTGAGGCCTCACTTTGTCCATTACCAGAGGAGTTCTAGAAAACCACGGACTTCAAGGAATGTTATCCATCTGCCCTCTGAACTATGACCCTTAAACGCAATATTTTAACTTTAATGTAGGCTGAGGAAAAATCTGACTGATTAATCTGCAATTGCTTTTGTAAAAACCATGCATAGAAATTTTAACATAGCCATCATGATTGCTGTGTGCAGTCACTAAACATGAATGAGACAGAACACTGTACGTTGGAAGAATACATTTTGGCATTTGTAAGCAGATTTTCAGGCTTAACTGTGAAATGAAATAGCTAATAAATAAGTGGAACTTGAAACCCATATAGTTGAAGGTGTAGTCTCACCTTCATACATTTGCAGTCAAAATATGTACAATGTGTATGATTAGAGATTTTGAAAATAGAAGGAATTAGGAGTTTTTCCTCAACATCAGAAATTTTAAAAAGAAAGAAGATTAGCCCATTCAGAAAGCTAATTTTTAAAAAATTCAATTCAGAGGGTTAAAATATTTGTATACTCTGTGAAGGAAAACCTTACTATATATGTGAACCATAAAAAGAGAAGCGACTTCTGCCCCCCATGAGGCCTGAGTCCCCTCAGCCTCTGATCGCAGAGCTTACATTGATGTTGATCTTCAGGCTGTCGGGTGTAATGAAGAGAAGAAGGGGCATCTTAGACTTGTAAGCAAGGGATGTAGTAGGAATAGCGGGGATGTGGAATTAGAAGATCTGGTTTGCCACAGACCTTGGGCAACTCAGTTAACTCTGAGCCAGGAGTTCCTCATCTGTGAAACAGGGACAAATTCAGCAAGGCCATTGCCCAAATCATTAGAGATGAGGTATTTGAGAGAATCTGATAAACTGTAAAGCACTGTGGTTGTTGCTGTTATCATCATTTTGGTCCTAATCAAACAGGACATATGTACTTTCAAATCTATTTTTTCTATATTTTCTAAAGAAATCTATATTTTTTCTCTAAACTCAGTAGGTTTGGCTTATCATTTAGTTGTAACTAAATTTGAGCTAAATTTCTAGTAATAATAGTAAAAACAGAAGCTCATATTTATTGTGCTTTCTGTGTACCTGAGGCACTGTCCTAAGGGCTTTGCAGGTACATTTTTGTTTAATACTCACTACAACCCAATAGGATAGGATATCATCTGTTTTACAGAGGAGGCCCAGAGGTTAAGCAACTTGCCCAAGGCTGCTCGACTAGGCCCTAATGGGGCTGGACTTTGATCTCAAGCAGCCTGACTAGAGAGCCCCGCCTCCCAGCCACGATACCATGGTTTCTCAACCTCGGCGCTATTGACATTTTTGTTGTGGGGGACTGTCCTGTGCATTTTAGGATGTTTGCCAGCATCCTGGCCTCTACGTACTGGATGTCAGTTGCAATCCCCCAGTCATGACCACTAAAAATGTCTCTAGACATTGCCAGTGTTGGGGGGAAGGCGTAAAACCCCCCTCCCCTTGAGAACCATGGCACCACAGTAGAAAAAAGACTTTTCCTTCCGTGTAAAAAAATATAAGTATTGGCATTGAGCCTCACTACAAGCAAGAGTAAATTATTGTTTTAGGAGACCTCAGATTGACTGGAAAAGTGTCTGCCGTTGTGCCTGGAAGGTATGGAGGCCACTGAGGGAGGGGTGTTGGGAGTGGGAAGGCGGGAGTCCCATCCAGGAGTCTTGAAGTTGGCTATTTTGTCTGTTTAGCTCTAAGAAGGAACCAGAGTAACTTGGTGGTGCCTGTCCTCGGGAATGAACATGCATGTCTTGCCTGCTCGCTTGGCTGCTTTACCTCTTGGTTTCAGATAAGCTGGCTTGCCAGTCCCCTTCAGAGAAATCAACTGTTGAATGATAAACTGGTTTGTTAAGCGGGGTGGAGTCGCCCTGGGTATCTGCCAGCAGGCGCATAGAAGGTAGCCGGGCAGGAATCGGTAGCCCACACTGGACAAGGGGAGCCACCAGGTGTAATGCGCCTGCACTTTATAAGACAACAGTTGTGTTCTTCAAAATTTCTAGAATATTCTCAAGGTCCAGACCCAGACTTAACTTGATCTAGCCTTGCAAAGAGTCTCAAATGTAAAACAGAAATGAGAAATCAGAGTAAAAGAGTAAAGTTGGTTGTTTTGTGCTGAGCCTTCAAGTTTCAGGGCCAGTTCAGCACACTGGGAGGGAAATCCCTCTGGGGGGAGGGGGTGTCACCTGAGAGAGAGCAAGAAAGACTCTGTCAGGATCCTTATGCCTATTAAAGTTTAGCTTTAGATGGAGAATTCTGACCACATAAAGTCTGTTTTCAATAAAAGCCAGAGCAGGAATCCTACCAAATGCAAGCCAGAAATGAATGGGGTTTAAGATTTCAAAAAAAAGAAAGAAAGAGAAAAAGAGAGAGAGACAAAAAAGAAAGGAAGGAAGAAAGAGTTGAGAGCAGCTCTTACTGAAACTTCACCTTGTTCTATTTATTTATATATTCTCTTTCCCTCCATGATTTGCCTACATTTTCTCTATTAAGAACTAAAAAAAGTTGAAATGCCATTATCCATCATCTCCAGGAAAACAACTCTTAGCTTTCTGAGAAGGAAGTTTGATTTTTTTTTTTTTCAGTTCTTTGCTTGCTTAAGGGCCCTTTCTCCTCTTTTATCTGAAACCAGAAACTCATAACGTGACAAGACAGCCCAAGCAATGTCCTGCCGGCTCCCTGTTGGGCTTTAGTATTACAAAGGCAATAACTGAACTTTTAGACGCAAAGATTCTGCCATTCGGCCTGTGCCTGCGTGTAGTTTTCTTCTAGATAATTCGCAACTTCATTAGCAGGTTAACGATTTTGACTTTTCAGAGCACATATACTTTTATTTTGACCCTATTAAAATGTAACGCAAGCACACTCGCAATTATACAGAAACCATGAGTGTTCTGCTTTTTTAAAAAAATTATTATATCTTTCCATTCCAATGTAAAGGAAGAGGAAGGAGAGAGGCTGGTGGAGTCATTTTTGGCCGAGCTTCTCTCAGCTGCTCAAGCTGTTCTGGTTTATGTGCAAAAAGCCTTTCAGAGAGGGAGCTGGAAATAGTGCAAACTGCATGCCTGTTTTAATTAATTCCACCTGAACTAGGGGAGCATCTCTATCCCAAAGAGACTCACCAGTAGGGATGCTTCTGTCATTAGTAAGCTGAGTGTACACAAGTCTGATCTGTGGAAGATTTTCTGTTGCCAGAATATTTGGATTGCCCCCTCCCCTGTCACCCCCAGTCAGCTTCTCTGAAGGGGCTAAAACCCAGTTTGAAATCCCAGGCAGTTGTGGCCTTGTTTAGCAAGATGATCTTAAACAGACATCACCACCTCTTTAGGGGCCCTATTCTCTTACTTGGAGATCCTAATCTTCATCAAACACTAATTTTAGGCCTGATGTAGCTATTTTTGGTTATAGCTTCTTAAAATTAGTTAATTGGGAATCACAGCCTTTGACATTAACAGAACAAATTAACTGAATCAGAGTGTGTTTTTCCTGGCAACAGCCGACTCTGGCATTATTTTACTCATTTGTCTTCTCCCCTTCCCTTGGACTAAGCTATTTTGCAACGGTCAAAAGGGGATAAGGGTGGGAGGAAGGGTCTCTATCCAAGGAAAAGCAAACTTCATTTACCTCATCACTCAGTCTTCTATTTAAAAAAATGTTGAAAAATAGCAATACTTTCTTTTAACCACCCTTGTCACCAAGTCGGATGGTGTCTTTTAAAAATGGCAAGAGTGAATCATAGGAAAGGATTTGGCTTTTACTCCAGCTCATCCACATGACAGAAACACAACATGGAAACCAAGAAATGCTCCACTGAAGGAGACTCTGCTGAGCCCCATGGTGAAGTGATGTCTGCACCGCAGGGCCCGTCCGTGGGTAGCATCAAGATTCTCCCAGGGCAGCCCACTTATGCCTGTTCCGTGACTTAGGCAGTTTCCCTGACTTTACATGGCCTGCCTCAAGAGTCTCTTCACAGTCCCACATTCTCAGCAATTCACTGCTAAACCCACCATTTCAAAAGATACATGAATCCCTCAACATAAAGAGAGAATCAATGCACTCATGTTGGTTTCTTTACAGAGGTAAAAGCCATTTGATTCTCTACAATTTAGTTTAATCTGGTTTTAAACATTTGACCTTGATGCCCTGCTGTGCTCTGTCTTTTTTACAAATTTTATATGTTGATTTAATTGACAGTTAACATAGAATCCCTTTCACTTAGGGATATGGTCTCCTTGTTTTGTTTTGTTTTTTTCAGCCAGTCCCCCAAATTTTGAGTAAGGAGAAACCCACAATTCTTATGAGTATGTCTTTGCATCCCTAACATCAAGGTTTGGTGCCATGAAGGATGAAGCTGCCGAGCCTTGAAGTCGTGGGCTCAGGGTACACGGACAATTAAGCAACTTATGTGACTAGCCTGAGTCTGATTTCCCCTGCAATCATGTATTGGAAACATCCCGGCTTCCTCCTTCCTCAACAGCCCTCTAAAAGTACTTTCTTTTAGCAGCTGAGTGTCATGTGGACAAATGAATTTGTCTTGTGATTTCTGATTTCAGCCATGTGCTTTCTGTTTTCCTCACCATCCTTCCCCTTTAAAGAACAAATAAATAAATATATGATTAGGTATTCTGATTTTTCAGGGAACAGTTTTTATTTTTAGTAACTAGATTTAAAACTCAAGCAAAGATCTTTTTGGGGGGTGAGGAAGATTGGTCCTGAACTAACATCAGTGGCAGTCTTTCTCTGTTTTATATATGGGATGCTGCCACAGCATGGCTTGATGAGTGGTGCATAGGTCCGTGCCCAGGATCCGAATCCACAAACCCCAGGCTGCCAAAACCGAGCACACGAACTTGACCACTACACCACTGGGCTGGCCTCAAGCAGAGATTTTTTTTAAAAAGTATAATGGCTAAGAATAGAAACAACTTTGAGGTATCTTTCTGATTCTTAATATTTAAGGCATCTCATGAGGCTACTATGTTTCAGATTTGTTACTGAAATCCCAAATGTAATTAATAATTTTTTGAAGTTTTAACATGTGTTGTCATAGTGCTTACTATAGTTTAATAAAAACAGAAACTTTGACCACAAGCTGTTCATTAAAGAAAATGTCCACTTTAATTTAAGCCCCTCAATTAGACATCCCGTCAAAAGTCATTCAAATTCCACAGTGATGCTGGTTGAAACATAATATTGCACTGAGGTGAATCGATGGTTAACGTGAAAGTTTTTCATTCTTCGGGTCTTGGTTTCAATCTGGTTTAAGTGAAAGTAAAATTAGTCTGGTGGTTTCCTTCTTGGGTCTCACAAACTTGACTCTACCTTACACAAACATCTCCATCCTGCAGCAGGTAGAATGACTGGCAGTCTGTTTAGGTGAGGCCCAGGAACAGCACTGCAAGTGTTCTAAAGATCAGAATTTAGGAGCTTTACAGATGTGGCAAGGTAGACTTCAGATTGTCTTTCCGTTTTCAGTGTGTCCCTTATCCTGCTTTCCCAACATCCAGTGTTGCCGCATGGTAAGAGGAAAAGGAAACTAAGAAAGGATCTACATGAGGCAAAGTACACACAGCATAAATGCAGGCAGGCGGCAGGCAGCGTAAATATAACAATATGCCGCTGTTCACCAGTGCTAACTGGCATTAAGTTAACCAAACACACTGCTTTCACGTCTTATGACAAATAATAGCAAATGGGTCTGTCATTGTTCTCTTTGGGGTTCTAAATTGCCAAGCTTCAACCATTGCAGGGAAAGGCTTTCTGAGTCTCAGGGTACCCAGCCCTGTCCAGAGTTTCACCTGATTGATAGAGGAAGACAGCCAAGACAGGAGTCTGGCAAAGGAGCCACTGACCAGTGAAAAATGCACAGTAAATGATTATTATTCTTCCTGTGGCAAGTCAGCAGCAAACTGTCACCAGTTGGAATCTGCTGAATGTTCCTATATACAAGTTGATGTCAGCTCAAAGAAAAGAACAGAAAAGAAAAAAAATTCCACCCAGTTTAAGCAGACAGACACACCCAGGCTAGTACTTCTATTTCATGGCTGCCCTCTTTTGTCTCCCTTGCTGTAGGAAAAGAATGATTTTACAGGGAAAAAACCTTCCCACTCAGACAGTTATGGTTAGATGGCGTGTTTATCAATGACTTCAGAGATTCATGGCACAACATGATCCATGGCTCTTTCAGCTCTAAATTTTATCCAAGCAGCAAACTGCAAGAATAGGCTGCTGGGCGCTTCTTCCTTCCCTCTGACTTATCAGCTACTCTGAAAGATTAGAAAGGAAATTTAGCTTACTAGAGTTGTTTTAGCTGATAAATAGCCAGGAAATTAAACGTGAACATGGAAATGCTGCATCTTTCATTCAGAATGTGCTTTAAATGCCTACCTCCAGCAAGATGAGAGAGAAGTTGAGGATTTAGCTGAGGGCTTGATGATGTTTGGCTGCTTGTCATAACTTTATTGCTGCTTAAACATAGAATTTTGAAATGCCCAAAATTGAAATCCTTTTGCTTACTCAAGCCAACGTATTGTAATCGTTGTCTGGGGGAACCTCTGAATCTAAACACATATTTGCACCCTTTAGTTGCCAAATGAAATCCATCTGGCTTACCAAGTGCTGTGGCCAAAGGAATATTACACTTTTGGTCTGGCCAGTATTTTTAACTGTGGCGGGAGGGGGGTGGTGTTGGAAGGGCGTTGGGTTTGAGAGAATCTGCGTGTGTATTGATGCCACATTACCAGTATTTAGATGAAGTTTAGGTCACAGGGTGACTCTGATCAAAAATAGAATTCCTACCTAGGGCGAAGTCTAGAGTCACAAGGAATTGAGGCAGCCTCCTCATGGCGTGGCACTTTCTTTTCCTTCTGGCTGCTTTTCAGGTCTCAGAGCCACATGATAGGCAAAACCACAAATAGCAAGTGCTCTGATTTCTGGAATTATTTTTTAACTATTCCCATAAACACTAGGAAATGTCCACCCCTGTGTTCCAGTCAAAATTATCAGCTCACATGAATTGTAGAAAGAACACATTCCATCCAAGGATCAGAAAAAATTGCTTAAGCAAAATGGCAAAATTCTCAATCACTTATCATCAACAAGGCTGGGCCTGCTTGACTTCAACTCCTCAGACACATGGAGAATTCCAAATCTTCATAAAGTCAACATTTTCCCCCATTGGGATTAGTTTAAACACAGAGAAATAGGATAAAGTGTAAATAATGTTCTCACTGCTCTTATGAGAAATGTGAAGTTAATATAAAATTTAGAAATAAGCTCCATTCCTTCCCTGCTTTTTGTGTGGAAGGGCTGAGGAACCAACTGAGAGAGAGAATAAGGTAAGACCTGGATGATCGCAAGCTAGATACCCCACCCCAAGGGAATCCCCAATCTTCTGTTTGAAAACCAAGGGGAAGTGAGGCCGTGTGAGAAGAAGACCTCAGGTGGCTGTGAACATAATCTGGGAAATGATCTTATTTTACAATCAAATATACTAGTTGCCTCAAGCATGTAAATATTACCTGTATTAGGTTTCAGATTTCCATGAGGCAGCATTTTCTAAATTTGTTTTGGTCAGTATATATGACATTCATCTAGAATGAGACCTCTTATAAGAGTAGGAGATGAGAAAGAGTTTCAAAGGTATTTTGCAGCCCAGAGAGTCTAAGATGAAATGATTCCGCTTGGGAACGGATATTTATATAAGAGATATTCTGTATCATGTATTTTCTAAACTTTATATTAGGATTATTCTCAAAGCCAATTTTAAGAATGAGTGAAATTTTTCCCTCAAATAAATCTCCCCTTTGTATTGTGCTCAAAGGCCTTTGTCAGAAAGTCTGTGCTCTGCTCTGCCTTTAGACCACCACTCATGGAGGAAAAGCTATAAAAACCAAGGAAAACGTCTACTTATTTTTAAAACAAATAGAATTTCTTTTTGCTTCTTAGTAGTGTTGGAAAATATTTTAATGACTAAAATAATAAAACTTCATGTGAGGCAAAGTCTACCTTAATTACTGCCTCTTGGGGTGGAAAATTAAGGAAACATTAGTAAATGTGTTAACTAGAGAAACCACTGCAGTAATTTCCCTCCATATATCTGGGTCTAAAGTCAAAATAAAATCCATGCTACACATATCATTTGAAAGAAAGCAAACTTGTAGTGTTAGCTCTTACCATAGCTCTTACTCAGGACTGAAATTAATAGACCACAAAAGTCCCTGTGACTATCAGTAGAATGTGATGAACTTACCCTGTATTTCAGTTTAGGAATCTGTAGTGAGGGATGTTGATATGATTGCTTAATCTGTTTTAATATTTCAAACACTCTAAATTACCCCATTACCATCTTAATACTTAATACTTGAAAGTGAATAAGTATATTGAAAACTCATTTTAAAGCACAATGTCTTTGAATAAACATGTTGAAATAGTGTTTCTCACTTTTGCTTAAAGCTTTGGTGTGTGACTGATGACATCTTATAGATTTTCTTCTTTTTTACTATCCCCCCCTCCAACCCAGGACCTTTTCTCTGTATGTGGCTATCTGATAGATAGTGTTCATTCGCAGTCTTCTAGGGGCCTGAGCAACACGTGGGGCACGCCTGCCAGTAACCATTGTTGCTGTGTTGTTCCAGAGTCCCCATCCCTGCGGAGCAAGAAGTCTCAGTAAAATATCCTTGAGGGTCACAAGGAATCTTTGCAATTTATAAATATTTTCATAGTCTCCATAGACTGTTCAGCTTTCAGTTAAAATGTTGTTTTTTGTCATTAAAGTTTGCTTTTCTATTTTTTCTGTGAATTTCATACCATGTATTAGAGTGCATTTTGAGATGTAAAAATCTCTAGCTAGACTAATGAAGGTAGCATCGACCATGGTCTCCAGTTCAGAATGTTAAGTCAGACAAGCAAGGTTTCAGAATACGTCTCTTTACTGCATTCTCTTGCACTCCTGCTTCGTCGCTCATCCTCCTGATTTCCCTCGTGTCTCATTTGGTCCCTGCACCCAAGTATATAGGACAGTCTTGCTCTAGTTGCTTATGCCGGACACCTGCCTTCTAGCTGTGTTTGGCAGGCCAGAAGGATGAGGTAATAATCAGAAGAAAATGTTCTGGTTCTTTGGCCTGATCCACGCACAACATTATTCAAAACAGTTTTCTGTGAGTGAGAACAGGGTTACTTTGAGATCCCTTGGTCTAATACTCTGTAGGAGTGTGGAGGAGCAAAGCTGTAAAGTTTTTTTATCCCTTCTAGAATAATGGAAATATAAATCGTATCTGCCTTTGCCGATCCTTTCAGTGATGTTCACAGACAGATGGATGTAGAGAGGAGAACTTTTCATTTGTAAACATTTTGGCTTTACTTTCCCCGAGTTCAGCCGACTTCTCGAGCACAGCTCCAAGGTCCTTACAGCATTGTTTTCCTAAAAGCATATTTTTTGAGCTATTTCTCCAGGATGATGGCAGTTTTTGTAAGACAGATGCCTAAAAGACATATGGTTTTCATAGATTTTTTCCGTCTAGACTAGCTTTATTTAGTGACTTTTGGTCTGAATTGGTCTAGTTAAAGTTTCTGTAGGAGCTTGTATAAAAATTTAAAATGTGGGCATACCATTAAGGTGTAAAACAAAAAGTTTGACTTCTTATTGGCAAGAGATTAAAAGGGATTGGTTGAAAATTTCCTTCAGGTTAAGCAATTCTGATCATCCCTTATGCCCACTCGTCCGTTCCACTCCCATAACACTGTCCAAAATGGAAAGGCTTACCCTCAAAATCCGATAACTGCTAAATTCATATACTTCTCACTGTTCTCCTGCGTGAATTCTTTGTGCTCCAGTGGATGAGTGTGTGTGTTAGAAAGCTCTAATTCTTTCTGCAGACTCCTTACATGGCCCAGGGGACATACGATTCCTTGCCCTTTTAGCACCAATTTTTACAAACACAGCATTTCCCTTATTTTAAAAAAGCGCCCAAGAAGCCACTGAGTAAAGGAGATGGAACATTCTGCAGTTTTTGTAATGCTTTCAACCACCGATGAAAATTCCGTTTTAAAATGCGGTTTTTGAGCCAGTGTCAAAGACTCGTTTAGAAACAGTGTGACAGTTTAAGAGGAAAAGAATTACTTCTGGACCTGCCCAGAAATCGGCCTTTTGCTCCCTCCTTGGTGAGCTCAGGCCGCAGATCCAGTCTCAGATGAACAGCATCGGAGCGAGGAGCCTCGTGGACGCAGAAAACGTGGACTGTGCTGTCTCCGCAGGGTCATCCCTTGGCCTCGCACCCAGCTTTTAATTGGACTTAGTCGCATATTTGTTCACTGACATGGCAGCTTGCAAGGCACACTGGCTCTCTGTTTTTCTGTTTGCTTTAAACTTTTTTGTTTTTAAACTTTGAGCTCTAAGGCATGTTAGAGCTCCTCCTGCTGGAATTTTTCATCTTTTTTTTTTAATCACTGGGATTGTAATTAGTAAACGGTAACTCTGTCTCCGTTTTGCACTTGGACTGACGGAAGTGACAGGGAAAATATCACATGGTGCATTTAAAACCGGCCTTTTAATTCACCAGGTGTCACAGTCAGGCAGAAATGAAACATTGGCGCAACGTAAATCTTTCCTAAGTCTTCCAATTCCTCTGCTCTGTTTTTTCTGTTACAAAAATAAAAGAAATTGGAAAGTGAGCTTTTCCATCAGTATTTCTATTTACATATTTACCCTCTCTGAGCTGAGGCCCCAGGTCAGATACTCGTGCCTGGAAGTTTCTTGCTCTATCAGAAAGGGGCAGAAGTCTTTTTCCAGCTTTCCAAAGCAGAAATGAATGTTAGACTTCTGTACAGAGATTCAAAGTGTTGCCTTTTCCCTCCCCATCCTTGCTTCTTTTTCTTCTTCTCCCTGCTTTGAGATGACAAAGGAATGTGTATCTCAAAGTGGAAGTTTGCCTCGCCCAGTAGCTTGTTCTTAGCACCTCCTTCCCAGCCTCTCCTCCTTCCCCCAAATGGTGAAGTTGGCCAACCCCTTCCCCTGGTGCCTGGGGTGGGAGTGAGGGGGAAGGGCAGGGAAGAGGACAGAAGATGATGAAGAGGGTTAGAAATAGTTTTACCCCAGCTACCATCAGTGGGACTAGGTTTCTACAGCATGTAAGTTCTCTGAGATCTCTTTGGGGATTTCTCAAAGGAGAGAAAAAGAGATGGGGGGAGGGAAGAAAGGAAAGGAGGAAGGATGGAAGGAAGGAGGGAGGGATGGAGGGAAAGAGGGAAGGAAGGGAGTGGAGAGGGAAGGGAAAAAAAATAATCAAACAGGACACTGCCTAACCTCATTCAATAGCCATGTGCATGTAAATCGGTTTAAAAACCACATCCTTTCTCTCGGTAGTTTTCTCAACACTGTATTCCTCTTACCTTCTGCTTCTCAGCATATCTTTTAGTCTTTTCCTCTGCCCAGCTTATGTGTTGTCAGTGATATAATGGAGAGGTTAAAATATAAAAAATTAATCTCAAAAGTAATGCTTTTTAAGAACCATGTTTTAATCCAACTAAAGACCCTCTAAATTGTCTGTTCTATCAATTAGGACTTGGAGCAAAACAAGTCGTTCTGACACTTGTGATAAAGAATAAGACAACGCTTGATTTCTCAAACTGACAGTACTTTTCTAACTTCCCTTCCCTTACACATACGCTCTCCTATTCTGGGAATGCTAGTCCCCTCAACTTTCCCTGTTTTCTGGAAGTCCTTCCGACCTCCCAACCTCCTTCCAACTCCAGGCTCAGACCCCGTGTCCCTGAAGCTCCTGAAGCAGAATCCCGTCGTAGCACGTATCCCACTGTTGTCATTGTCTACTTTCTCTCCCCATCTCAACTGGAAACTCCTGGGCAGTGACTGGCTTTGTTTCTGTACCTCTAACTCTTCATACAGCGCCTAGCACAAAGACATGGTGTGTTGAGGGGATGGGAGAAGACACAATGACTTGACGTGCAATATTTAATCAAAATATATTTTGAAATTAGCCCAATATTTAGTGTATTTTAAGAAACAACTTAAACACAAATGCTTTCTCTCTCGTCCTATTCTGTTGAAAACCTTGCCTGGATGAATGCTATTGTAAAATTCTTTTTACAAGTCATAAACTGAGCAGTCGCTGTGGGCAAATCGTTCTTTAAGCTGCCTTTTTGCTGCAACCACAGAAGTGAGTATATTGTACCATCTCTAAGGGTGAAATCCGAGTCAGATATTTAAGACAATGTAAAGAAAGTGTGGCAAGGCAGATTATATCACCATTTATCTCAGAGACTAATTTATACAGCATATTATATGTTTGTATCATCAACTAAGAATTATGGACTGTTTTTCTCCTTATATTCTCATTTCAAATTCCATGAATTGATTCATAGTTTTCCAATGACATATGTTATAAAATCATGGGTTCATTTTCACAGGGGAAAGAAATACTGGCTCTAACATGTAGCAAGAATCATATTAGAGAATTCCTTAAACCTTTTAAATGAATTCCAAGTCCTGTGTTCTTTCCAACATCTACAGCAAACTATTCTTGGACAGTCTGTTACTAAGGCTGAAAAGGCCAAAAATATGCTGGATAGCATCCTATAGTATTTTTGATAATAAATTACAAAATATTATCTTCCACGTGAACAAAATCATGACTGTTATAGCATATTCCTGAACTTAGCTTTATGCCTTCTAGATATATAAACACTGTTTTTTGAATAAATGTTCGAAATAAGAAGCAATGCACGAATACAGTGCTGAAATGTAAAATACTATGTCCCATAATCTGTTCTCTCATAGCAGACGTTCTCAAGAGGAAGTCCTGGGTCATAGTTAGTTGCCTTTCCATTTCACCTAGAGCTGCACTCCTGTCTGATTCCTTGCTTGGATCCGTTCGCTGGTTCATGTTCGTTAAACTACCGGTTGGGACACTGCCCTCTGCAGGTGCTGTAGCAGGCTGTCAACAGGATGAGGAGTAATCTCAGCTCACGGGAAGTTTATAATGTTGTTCAGATGATAAACTATGTACACATGCCTCAAACTTTGTAAATGATGCAAGGATTAAGTAACTCAAGAGGATCGTGAAGAAGTAAGGCATTTCAGTTCCCGGAAGGGAGATTCTGTGGGCACCCGCCAACCCAGCTGGCTGAGGCCTCCACAGCCATTTTGCCTGGAGCCGCTCTGGAGAGGAGCTCAGCAGAGCCCACTGTGGGAGGCGCTCTTCATGATTTTAGAAAACTCACAAGCAGTTTCTGGTTTTTGTCCTCTTTTGTTTAGTCTTCTGAGAAATTCGCCAGATGTAGCCAAAAAAAAGAGAGGTGCCTTGCTTCTTGTGGTCTGTAGACAAAACCCTTCATTGTTTTTTTGACCTATCTCATCAATAAGATAAAAAAGTTGGGCAAGTTGATGTCAGATTCTAGTGGCTCCTAGAAACCTGAGATGCATAATGCTCCCATGATCCCAAATGTAATTGTACGTAAATTGAATTTTGAGACAGTTATATTTTAAAGCTTCAATTATATTTAATAAGTAGAACTTGTGGTATAAAAGAAATATATTGCACATCCTTTTTTGATGCAAATAACTACCGTCTAAGACAGATATCGCTCCTCTAGAAGTATGAATCTGTGTATATCTTTCTTTGAAGGTTTTCGTTTTTTAAAAAATTTGGGTCCACTTAGCTAATTAGGCTGGACTTCAGTCACACTTTCTCCAAAGATGAGAGTTTGGAATGGACATTTAGAGAGGCTTACTTTCTCTTACCTACTACCATTTTCATAAACAAATACAAGCTTCCCCAAGCAAGTAGTTACTCTTCTGGTGATGACTAACAAGAAAACTGCCATAGGATAGTATCTTGGTCTTTACGAAATAAACCTAAAACTGATTTGACCCATATGTAAGTCTAATTCACAAAGGTATCAAAATATTCCTACAACCATTTCTTCATCTTTCTTAAGATTTTTTCCAACACTTTCTCTTTTTTGCTCATACTTTGTCTGGCAGGTGAATTGAATTGTTGACAAAGCAAGGTCAAAATAATTTATTATGCCTTAGAACAGTGGCTTTCAAAGCACAGTCCCAGCAACAACATCATCTGGGAACTTGCTAGCAATGTCTCACCTCATTAGAAACTCTGTATGGGACCCAGCGAGTTGTTTTAACAAACTCTCCAGGGAATTTTGATGCACAGTCCAATTTGAGAACTGTTGCCTTAGAACATGCCAGTGTAACTGCCCAATAGAAAGAACCTTGGACAGGGAATCAGGAGATCTTGGTTTAAGCACAGGAAAGGAAAGACACTAAGCTACATAGACCCAGTCTGACTCACACATTAACCAGTCAGATCTTTCCCACTTCCCATCCTGAGGAGGAATAAGGGCAGGGGCAGAAAGACCCAACCATTTCAGTCATCAATATTATGCTACCAGGAAGCAAGAAGCTAAAGGTGATTTCCACCCTCACCCCCCACCCCACCGCTGATGTACCAATGCAGTTTGCCCTAGTGAACTCTCCCCCAATCCCTGTCAAGATTGGCCTCACGGCATGAGTCCTGAGAATCAGCTAACCCAAAGAAGAGCAGATGAAATTTAGTTCTTCCATTCTTAGAAGACAATCAAACGAGATACTAAGACAAATAATGCATTCTTCTCTCTTATCGGTGAAGCCAGTTTCTCCCCTCACAATGCCACCCACCCTGTGTGAGGATTTGACTTTCTTAGAAAATTTGTCATTGTCCAAAATACTGTAAACGGTCCATCCCTGCAGCTACAAATGCAACTTCAAGTCTTACATCCTTCCCTTTGATTTGAAAGCAGAAACATGGCACTTCTATCGTAACCATAAACCGCCCACGCACAACACAGTGTTTCAATAAACACTAAGTGATGCAAGATGCTCCATTTCAGTATAATGGATTACTTAATGAAACCCATCACTAAACAAAGCAACTGAGGAAAATTTGGTACAAAACAAATAACTTCGCTTTGCCCAAAACAAACTGTCTTATGAGCTGAATGTCTTTGGAAACTCTTTGAATGGTTAGGAACTGGACCAATGAAATTAACCTCAACAGTAAACCTTAAATGTTTTTTGGTGTTTAAGTTGGCAAACACCTTAGCATTACTCATTAAGAAAATTCTCAATGAACTACTTAATACTCCTCTTGAATTGCTTTCTAATAGAGTTTTATATACAGATTATTGGGGGGTTATTATTTTAGAAATAAAATGATGCTGGTTTCTTCCAGAAGGTTTGAGGGACTCTTTAGGAAATTACTAAATACATTTACGGGTTACTTTAACCTGAAACTGGGCATATTTTAAAGATGTCATAATTGTTTTGAGAGAACATGATGGAAATTTTATCTTTCATTCTTTCTGTCATTAACTCACCACACAGGTTTGCAGTGCCTGTTAGTGTAAGGCCTTAGGGCTTCCCTTAAAGAGTCCACAGTGGATGGTTTTCCTGATTTATTTACTTGAGAAAAAAAATGCTATGATCCAAAGACCATCCTAAGTTATTTGATACGGTGGTGAATCAGACAAACAAAAGGTTTGGCACATAGCAGAAAGCTGTATTCTCGTCTCCTGCTTTGCCTTCTTCCTGCAGTTGCCCACTGCTCTTGTCCGGCTCTTGTCCCATCAGTGTGGTGCAAGAATTGGAGGAGGAGATTACTGAGAGTTGCTGCGCCGTCAGAGTATTTAAATCTTCCTATTCTCTGTCTTCCCTTCAATCCTCACCACTTAATTTTTAGTTTCTTTAACCTCATTATAGACCTACATTTTCTGATGACTTTCAAGTTTTATATGCTGCAGTTAAAATCATATTTGCCCCTGCATTGACCACGTTATAGTATTTTCAAGCTCCCAGAATATATTCTCAGAGTCTGAATTACAAAATTTTGCCCTATTTTTTCCACTTAAAGTGGGATGCTATAGTAAAACTACTTGCAGATTTGTCTTATCCCACTTATCCTCCACTGTGAATAGATTCTGAGTTCTTAAAAATCCTGTAGCATAATGCACTCTACATAGTAGATATGCAGTAAACATGCGTGCAGTGTATGACTGGAAGGCACGTTCCAGATCCTCGAGTCTGTCTCCTGCATCGTGGATGAGGAAGCTGAGGCTTAGAGAACTTTAGTTGGTTAATGATTGTACAGATTGGCAGATGGAGCTAGAATCCACATCTTTTGGCTTCTGATCCAGGACTCTTTCTGTGTAAACTTGTTGCCTCAAGTATAAGCCTCTGACCAAGGCCTCAAAGTGTTGCGTGCCTGGCCTTGGTGGACCTGCTCACCTTGACCTGGTCTGTACTCTAACCTGGCTAAACATCTCTGTTTAGGCACTTTTCAGTCATTCACTTGTCCATTATTTAATAAATATTTATTCACTGCCTTCTAATCACATTATACTAAATGCTGCATACACGTAATAGATACAGAAGATGTGGTCTCTGCTCTCAAGAAATTTGCCATCTACTCGGGGAGACAGGCAATAATCTAGTAAATAAATACATAATTACAAACAGGGTTAAGTGCTATGAAGAACACAAACATCATGAATGATGGGGGCATGGTTAGAAACTATAGGATAGTCAGGAAGGGCAGAGGGATGACATTTAAGCCAAGAACAAAAGAATCAAAAGAGAATTCAGTTTGCATTCCTTTCTCTCTTGGCTACAGTCCGTGGTCAAAGCTGTCCCACACACATGAGACAATTCCCAACCCACCACACCACGCTGTGTCCTGCCTTTCACTGTGTTTGTGGTTTAAGTTCTACTTTTTTCAAATAAAATCCCTTAATTAAACTTATCCCATTATTGAAACTTCTGGTGGAGATTCCCTCCTTCAAGCTCAAATTCTGGCCAACTGTCACTCCCCTGTAACTGCTTAATTGCTAAGAATACATTTCTATAGATTGTGTGACTATTTGTCAAACTCTCTGAGGACAGGGGACCTATTATTTACTATTCCAAACATCTACTGAAGAACGGAGCAGTCAAATACTCTGTAGGTAGAGTTTCCAAAGGTCTAAATCCTATACGTCAGTGTAGCTTATTTTTTTGGCAAAAGCAGTGATTTACTAACGAATGCCTTTGTATAATGTAAAGATCAGTGGATATCATGAGCATTCATTAGTTGTTCCTCACTTGTAGGAGTAACTTTCATTTATTCAGTTGTCAAACATTCAGTGGCTGAATGACAAACACTGAGCCAGACACGCAGAAATACGAAGATGAGTAAGACAGCCCATTTCTAATCAGTGGAGAGAAACATATAACCCTAATTAGGATTCAATGTGATGATTATTAATAGAAATATATTGAGATGCTATAAAAGCAACTGTATCAAGATCGGGGTCAAGATGGGGGAAAGTGGGTCAGAGAAAATTTCACTGAGGTGAGTCTTGAAGAATGAATAGCAGTTCCAGCAGATGAACAAAAGGACATTGAGAACGTAACTGCATGTAACACCATGCCGAACACCGTGTGAAACAAGTTAAGTGGATGTGACCTCTGGCCTCTAGAACCTTCGTGTCAAAGGAGAAAATGATGCAGGTTCAAGATTCAGGACAGAAGTTAAATAAATACGGTCATTTTAAATGAAAATGAGGAATATGCTAGTGAAAGGGCGTGTGTTTTTGCCTGGTCGTAAGTAAAAAGGAAATTATGGGAGGATTTTTCCCAAAAGGGAATTCCAAAACATTTCAGGTGGTCACAGTAGCCAGTAGCCTTTATGCAGGAAGAGGACTTATTTGTTTACTCAAATTAAAAAGCTAGTATTGATTGGTTTAGTTGTGTTACTGGGCCTATAAAGTATCTCTAATTTTACTTTCAAAAATGGAGTGTCTGCTTCAAATGAGACCAGTGTAAGAGGTTAAGTTGGAATGCCCCTTCCCAAGGAAACTTTTCCTCTGAAGCCTCTGCAACATTTTTCGGGTACAGGAAGCAAAAGGAACTCTATTAATGTCTAGGCGTTTTTGCCTAAGTGGTCAGTATTTTAACCATTAATCAACAATATATCTTTTGCTTTGATTTTTTCCTTGACTGTCTAATTTTATTTTATAGCTTTGTGATTTTTTCAACACAATTTCATAATCGTTTCCTTTAACTTTTCTAACTTCACTTCTTCATACCTGAGAAAGGACATTTGATTTGATCCATTTAGTGTTCAGCACAGAAGAAAATTCCATGCCATCACTATAATTCCAGAAGGGGTCTTGCTGAAAAAAATCAAGGGAAAGTTTTATCAAGAAGAAAGGTTTCAATGTGTAGAATTTGTTGAGTTTTGTTAGTTATAAAAATCACTCCCCACCATTCTAACATATGAAGGCAAGTACGCACACAAAAAGCTTATTAATCCCTTTAGGAAATAAATGTCAAGGTTCAGGGAATAGAGAGCATTGCTTGGGAAAGTTGAGATACTTGGGTACAGGGATATTTCATTCTCTGGACTTTGTTTATTCAGGAACCTCTGCTCTCAGAAACACCATTACTATCAGAAAGTGAGCAAGGCTACTACTACTAAGGAAACTTTTAGGACCCAAAATAGGAACTAGAGCTCACGCAGTTCACTTACTCTGAGCCTGTTTACACTTATGGTAGAGAACTCTCAAAACCTGGATTTTCTGATTTTAACTTTTAAGTTTTAACAAAGGCAATGAGAAGTGATAACGTGACAGGGAGAAAAAGAGGAAGAATATTTCATAAAGAGAAATAAAAATTCGAACAGAAACCCATCTGTTTTTGAGGCCTAATACACCTTATTACATCACGTGTCACCTAACGACAGGGATACGTTCATTAGGCAATTTTGTTGTTGTGCGAACATCACAGAGTGTACTTACACAAACCTACACGGTGTACCCTACTACACACCTAGGCTACATGGCCTAACCTTACGGGACCACCATCGTCTATGCAGCCTGTTGTTGTTACGTGGTACGTGACTGTAGTTTCTGAAGCGAAGGTAACAGTGCAGTTTACTCTATGTAATCCTACTGTACTGGCAGAAATGTGCAGTGTGTTGTAGGTGGCTTTTAAATGATTTAATATTTTTATTAGTATTGGGAGGGATGGCTTCAGTTTTGAGAAAAATTTGCCTAGGAAAAAATACCTCATTTTTGTTAAAAAATGCTGAGTGAATAAAAGGTGACATTGTTAAAATCATTACAGATGGCACCCACCCCTGCTGGCCTGTCTGTGCATGAGCATGTGTGTCATACGATGGCTCTTTCTCAGTCTTTGGGACAGCCTTCTGTTAGATATTCTACTTGTTTCTTTACCTTTCTCTTTCTCTCTTTCTAGCCGGAGACCACCCCCATCACCAACTCGTCCCACTATAATCCGTCCACTTGAATCCTCCCTGTTAGACTAAACGAAGTATCTGGCATGGCAATTAATTACTAATGAATTATGCGAAAGCAAAATATTTGATAACCCTTGCAGTAAGTCATGAGTAGTCGCATGTGTGGACATCAGTAGGCAAGTAACCAGTTTTACTAATGCGTTCATCACTCATCCTCATTGCTCACGGATGTCAGACCTCTGGAGTTTGACTCTTGAAAACTGCTGACCCTTCAAGGCTTTGTATGTTGTATTGACCAAGGTAGGTTTGTATAGCAGCCCTCCACTTTGGGGACCATTTGCCTACCCTGGCATATATTTGCAATTGCTTTGGACAAGTTTCCCAGTTTACCTACCAAATGTAATTCTTAAGCGATCTGAGATGGTGGGCTTAGACCTAAAACATACCTATTTATTTTCCCACATTCTGTTTTGGCTGACAGAAATTATGTGTATTGCTAATGTTTCCACCTACTCCATAATTACCTATTTAGAGCCTCTTTCCTTCTTCTTTATTTCATAAGACTGCTAGGAAGTGATTTTTAAAATTAGGATTCCTTAAGAATAAAACTTTTCCAGAAGCACAAGGTAGTTTGCGAAGGAAAAGTGAATGCATTGCTTGCTCTAAAGAGCTTCTCATGCCCATGTGTTTTGCTTCATGCTAGAAGCACGTTCAACAGCGAATCAAAGCTTGTTTTTTGGTAGTCAGTCAAAAGATTTGGCTAGTTAGTTTAGAGTTCAAGGAAGAAGCAAAATAGCACATCTCTAGAAGTGTCTGGAAAAAGGTAATTCCTTTATTCACTTCTGTACTCAGTTCCTCATAGGTTACAGTGAACGCTGACGTGGAAAATGTTTCATTTTTCATATTGACCTAATTTTAGGCATGGCTAACTACACTTTGAAACTAACTCTACTTTATTTTTTTATTTATTTGGTTGGTTGGTTGGAGCAAAAATATTTCTCTCTTTCCATGCTAAAGTGTACTTCCTTTATGTAAGAAATTTTCCTACCTTTAAAACAGTTTTAATGTAACTTTCTATCCATTCTAGGCTTTCTGAATAAATCTTGAGCCTTACTGTAGGATAATCATATTTAAAGAATTGAACCTGGAATGGAAGGAAAAGTCATTTAGTGAGAGATGCCATGGTTTAAGAGCAGAGCTCACTTTTTCACGGTTATACCACTTCAGAGTTTCTATCCAGGTCATTCCAGAAAATGGCATTAAGACACTTAGATCTAAAGCAAATTGGCGATTTCTACCATTTCTGAATTTTGCAAAAGCCATTTAGCCTGGAGGTTAATAGTTCAGTCTTGAGGCTGAGTTTTGGACTACCTAGGACCTAGGATTAGCATGTAGGAAACAGCCCGAAGCCAACAGGAATTTTGTCTGTTAACTGCGCCCAGACAGCAAACCAAGCATTCACTGAACAGTGGCGTCCCACGACACTATTTCATATTCTACGGAAGTCAATCAGGTTTCACCAACTGAAATGTCTCTCTTTGAAAGCAGCAAACATGATTTGTATGTTAACTTAACTTTAATTTCCTGTGTAGTTTATACCCAAAGCACACACTCATAAAGTATGAAGTAAAAACTTGTAACCATTATTAAAAAGAGAACTTGCCAAGTTGAATGGCATTGTATTGAACTTAGTCTAACAGGTTACAGCTAACTCACTTATAATAGGCAAAAATCAGAGAATTTAAGATTTATGAAAAGGGCATTTCAACTTTTAAGTTACAAGTGAGTGTATAAAGAACGTCACGTCCCCTCAGTCTTCTCATATGTTATTTTTTCTCATTGGAAAAAAAATTAACTTTTTGTGAATGGAACAGATGTGCAAGATACACACTGGCTTTAAAAATAATGTCACAGCTAAATGGAAATATGTTAAATAAACATCCATAGTATAATAAATAATCTATAGTGAGATCTTTTCACAAAATTCCCTCTTTTTAAGATTCCCTTTGCTTCTTCCTTTGAGTTCTCTACAATAGGCAGCTAAAGGATTATATACTTCAGGGTTTGGCTTCGTGCTAAATGTGGTTTTGCGTTTTGCTGTATTTCAAAAATTTCCTTCTGTTAAAGGAAAATATTGTGGATAACCACTGGTGTATTCTCAGATCAGCACAAATCATGTCAAAGAAAATTGGAGATTTTTTCCAAGTTTCTTTCCACTGATCTTATGCAGTCATAAACAATGGCATTTGTCATCCTTGGCTTTTGCTCTCAGATTATAATCCCAGTGTCACTGTCCCAGTTGTCTCTGTTTGTGGGTCCATTTTTGTCCTCTTTTACTTTTAAGTTATTTCTAATAGAAGCCAGCCTGGAATTTCAGCAGTCATGTTGGAGAATATTTTCAGTTTCTGCAGTACTATGTCAAAGGATTGGTATTAATCCCATTTCCCAAAGAGTTTGCATTTTACTGAAACGAGATGTCTATGTGAATGAAGTCGGAAGCTCTAGGATGTGTGTAGTTTGAAGTGCAGTGTTTATATCAGGGCTTAAGATGGGAATGTTGCTTAATGAGCTTTCCAAGTATTTCCCATGCCACTTCTAATCTTCCATGTGACTTCCTCCTAATTGATTGCTCTGATGTTGTCTACACAATAGATGTAGCTCCATCCTGTCTAGTATAATAAAATAAAACATACAGTGTTTTTAGGATTTGGAAAAATAAACTGTATATGTTTATTTGATAGGTAAATCTATTTTATTGTCACATGCTATATCTTGCATGCTTATTGACTAATTGGAATAACCATTCACTCAATTGTGGACAGATGATTGAAATAGTATTGATTTAGAACAGATATATTGCATTTCCTGAAATCGACTCCCAAGATTACTCTTCTGAATATTGCTTTTAGCTGTGCTTTGTAACATAAAAGAGCAGTAGGGTCTGTTGATTAGCAAATTGCCTACTAATTCAGATACAAACTCATTCTATTCCCAAACATTATAAGGAAACCAGTACCTGTGACATAACTATAAGCCTTCTGAACTTAGAATTAAAAAGTAGTCATATAGATTAATTTTATGACTTTTTAGTATAGACTGTAGCCATAATTCTCAAATATGAAATGGGACCTAATACCAGTATGTGATAAATGTTGATGTTTTCTGTGTACAAACCCATTTTCTATGCATGTGTCTATATGTATACAGTATATACATAGTAAATTTGTTTCTGTAAGTATCTGTACTTTGTGTCCTTTTGGGTAGGTGGACTTAAGAGCACTTGTTCCAATGCTGCAAGCATGAGTGTGATTGTATGTGCATTGTACATAGATGTTACGTATGGGTGTAAATATGTATACATGTGCTTTGTATGTGTGAGTATAAATATATTTTTTAAACTGTGCGAATACAAGAGGTAGCTTTGAAGGATCTGCCATAGGACGTGATAACAGTGGTTCATTTCTGATAACGTACATGAGGTATGCAAAAATGTCTCCACATTGTGTTCATGCTGAGAGGCACAAAGCTCAGAATTACCATGACGACACGCTAGAGAACATCCACAAGCATTTCTATCTGAATCCACAGCAGTGCTTTCAAAGAAGAAATTACCTTGGCTAATACAGTTTGATAAGAAGAGTAAGATCTGGAAACCAACCTTTAAGATCTCTGATTAGAATTATAAATTATCCTTGAATTGCTGAGCTGAGTCTTGAAAAGCTAAGTCGGTATACATAGTCATTTTTTCTCTATGGTAAATGTCAAAAAATCAAGTAGAGGTTTACAGCAGTGTAATAAAAGTAGTGTATATTTCTGAGTAAATTTGCTGAAAATGCAGGGGAGAAGTCAGCTAATATCTCAGAGGTAGGTTGTCCATCCACTTTTTCAGGTAAACATTCCTCATTTGGCACACAATGTGATTATTTGAAATTGACAGGAATCTCCTTGACATTGAGCATAAAGCCTAAATACTAAGTCTCTGAACTGTGGAACTCAATGAAAGAAGACAATACGTGAGACGCGAGCCATGAGTTTTGCATCATTTCACAAGAGGACTGCTAGCTGTGAGCTCCGAGTTAGAATAAAGCTAGATGATTTCAGAGAAACAATTATTAGTGGACTAGATCACTCAATCCCTTCCTAAAAGTTCCAATGTGTCTTCTAGATAATCTTAAGTCATCCTGTCTAAATGGTATGTTTAAAATCATGTGGTGCTCTGTATTGTGAACTTTAAGAATATTTTGAAGCATATGTAGTACTTGCACTGCTATTTGTATATATGTGCAAGAATGTATGAATGTGCGAGAGCAAGAGAGGAAACTCAAGGGAAAGTCTCCTGTTTGTCTTCAGACCTGTTCATACCAGTATGTTGGTGAGGCGTCTCACCTTTCTGGTCTGGGGTTTCACACATGGCTCAGCTCAAGGCATTTGTTTCTTTTGAATTTTTACCCTCAAAATCGTTAAACTTTGCTGATTATATAATGGTTTCAAAATGATGATAAAAATTACTCTATCTAACCTCTTGTATTGTCTGCTACCAATTTGACAAAAAATTTTTCCTCCCAAGCAGAAATTCCACCATGACTTGATTTGAGTTTAATGTCATACGTACGGCCTTCGTTTTGCTTGCTTGTCTCCATTTCTTGTCTCTCTCTTTTCTGAATCCAATTCCTCTTTTGCTTTTTTAAGAAGAAGCAGTGTACAGAAGCAAAATCTTGTCTTCTCTGTTGATTCTTTAATTAATTTGAGCCAGAATGCTTTTCACTGTCTTCTTAGCACTTTCAGGATTTCTTAATGCTGATACATGGATGGACTCTGTGAATGGAATTTTTGAAGCAAGTTCTTAAAGCCTGTATCATTCTTGAAGGTCACATGTACCTATCGTGAAAATGTGAAGCTGTATTTCTGAACCTGAAATAAATGATCACATTTGAAGGACTTCCCCCTTCCTCATTCTTGCATATGTTTGAGTTATGTCCATGCACATCAGTAAGATCTGAGACTTCTCAATATTTATAACTCTTTTGATCAAATTGGCCCACAATTACCAATGTGGAAAATGATAGCATTTGTCATTACTGTCATTAATTTGGGGAAGGACAAGATTTTTAAAGGAAGGAAATTGGACAAATCAAAGGCAGGAGAGTGGGAGACATTTTTTGCCTGATCTGAAGTCACTGTGGTTACAAGATTAAAGGACACAAACCTTACACACCTGGAAGATACAATATGACACTTTCCAAGAGGTACTGTGGTATTTTGCTATTGAAAAAGGAGCGTTCGTGAAATACCCTCGGAAGTAGAAGGAGGAAGAATACTCTGCCCAAATGTTAGGTCCACAGAAGGCATTTCTGCAGAAAATAATTCAGCTCCTGGTTCAACAGTAGGCCTCCATTTTTAACTCACTGGGCATTGAGGGGAGAAGTTACCTCTTTCAGTTTCTCTAATATTAAGAGAATGGAAGAGTGTTCGCTATTACTAGTTACATACATCCTTGTCCTAACTGAGTTTCCAGAGAACAGAGAAAGACTCTTCGTTACATGAGTTTTGTTGATAGGCCCCTTATCAACATACACAGTCCAAGATTGTGCCATCCAAATCAGAAAACAATAAAGGAATGGGAGGAGAGAAATGTTGGCTTATTTTCCCTCTGTGTTCAAGATACACTCATTGTGAAAAGATGAATTAGAAGGCTGTTGTGTTAATTCACACTTTCTTGTTGCAATTTCTTTCCTATATCTATACATCTTCCATGAGTGGAGCCATCAGTGCCTTCAAAAGAACCTTCTTACTGGAAGAGAGAGTCAGGATGACAACCATGCTGTATAGTTGTGTTGTGTTGTGTGTGTGTGTTTTACTGCATGATGCTATATTCAGAATAGTTTCTAATGGAAATTACCAAAACCAAAGGACTTCATTGTAACTACTTGGCAAATTTCCATTTATATTTTTTAAATGGTTCTGGCATCAGTGTAAATATCTGCTCAATTAGTTTTCAAGACTCCTGTTTTTCTGCTGGAATCTTTAAATTTCATACTGAGAGATGTATCTGGTGTTTGGGTTAGATGGATCTCGTACCCTATTTCCTAGTACTTCAACATACACCAGGCATTGCCACTTCTAGGACCATTTATTGGTGTTCTTTCACACTATGGCAGGCTAATAATTGGAATACACGCAAGAGATATTGGCTAAAACCACAAGCTTAATTCAGAGTTTCCCAAAGTCTATTCTATGAGATTTTAATGCTTGACACACATGTACACCAAGAATTTCTTGATTAAATATACTTGGGAAATGATGACTAAAAATTAGATGTTTCTTTACTGGAAAAATTTACAGAGGCTTTACTACAGATTGCACTAACCCCCTAAGAGAGGGTTAGTGTCTACGTGTGCCTCAGACTTATTGGACCGTCAATGCTTTGTTCATAGAGCATCTCACAGGACTAGTGCTCTGAGGGACATTCCTTAGGAAACACAGCTTCGGTGGCTTCAGGCCAAAGGGAAAGGCACTGAGTAAGATTATCCTAGGACAGACTGTCACAAACACAAAGTTGGCTGAGAAAATCAACTGTAAGAGCAACCAGAGCTCCCAGCTTAGGACTGTCGTCCTGGAGCTCTAGTGCTTTGTCGTTGTAATACCTGAGACCCCAGGGGAAGGTCACATAGGGACAGGAGGCGCGAAGGCAGATTAGAGACACACATGCCATGAGTCTTAGTAAGCCTTGTGGAGGACTCAGTTTTCAATATTACCTTTCCTCTCTCACTCTCCAAGAAAGAGCTCCTCTAAATTAATTACATTACCCCCATTGTATTCCTGCAAAGGAAGGGATCCAGGTTGATTTAAAATTAAAGATCATCAGAGACAATTGAGAAGAATGCTTATTATTATTGCCTTTTTTTGTTGCACTTCCCAAGCCTCTAGGCTCACCCACTGCTCTGGGATGTTACCTAAATGATGGGCAGAGAAAGCAAGCAGAGAATGCTTTGTGAGATTGCAACAGAAAAGAAACAAGTTAAAAGGAGGACCTTCCCAGGGATCTTGCACAGGAATGTCACCATAGGAACAGATTGCAGCATTGAGGTAGATCTGAGAGAATGTGGGTAATTCAACATTCTTCTTCATAATTGAGTCTTTTACATATGAATTATGCCCATTTTCCATACACAGCTTTCCGTGCTTCCGTACCTTCCTGTTTTGGGCAAACAATTCTATGAGGTTATTTTTCAGAAAGCTTAAGAAGGTATAACCTGAATTATAATCTTGATTAGGTAGATTTGCTTGTATGGTGAATACTAGTATGATGAGCTTTAAAATTTGTTAGCAACTCAGTGTTCCAAGTCAATGTTCCAAATCAGTGCTCCAGCTTTCATATCAGAGGCAGCAACAGTATGAGGTACCTTTGTAGCTCTTCGTATAAAAAGCCCAAATATTTTCAGCACCTGCCTTCAAACACTTCAGCATCGGTAAATAATATAGAAAATTCTGGAAAAGAAATAGTAAAAACCCAAACTGCCAAGATGCACGATAGAACTAACTCTGAGCCACTGTATGGTGCCATCATCAACAATGCTTTTTTGGCAATGAGAGGGAAGTTAGATAACAGGATAAGTGAAGAGGAAAAGAAAGGAGCTGTCCGAGGGGATAAATGTCACTCTGATGTTTGAAGCAAACATTGTAGCTCTCCGTGAAATATATTCCAAGACATTAAGTTTCTGATCCTGTTTCTGGAGTAGAACACCAGACTCACTCAAACAGGAAAGTGCTTTGGCATATGCTAACAGAATGTCCCTTCAGCACTGTGGACTTGCTGTTCAGTTTAATGGCTCACCTCCCCACCCTGCTGAGGTAATTAAAGTGTTCCAAAGCCCCTTCAGAATTCAAAAATAGTTTCTGTTTGCTGGGCAGGTGATAAATCTCATTGAGGCTGACAGGAATTTAATTACACTTTCTTCATGAAAACACCAGGGATACCCATTACCTGGATCCCTAAAACTGAAGGCTTGCAGACCCCCCGCAGTTGAAAGGTTACGTACCAATAACAAGTTCTTCATCATTTAAATGGATGGGAGGCCTCCTGAGTGTAGCCAGCTTAAATTGGACCAAAGAAAAATTGGTCTTGGACCTTGGGGCACGTAAGATCGTTTGTCACCGCTGCTCAGAAATAGCTCGGTCAGTTTGGCTCCATTAACATCTCATAGAAGATGAACAAGAAGTTTGTTTTCGTTTTTGTTTTTTTGTAGACTTCATTGCTCCACTCACTGAAGTGTTACGAGAGTAAGATGGAAGTGAGTATGTCATTGAACACCTGGATGAGTGGCTAAAAAATAGTCCCACAGAGAGTAGGGTACCGAGCTAACCTCACAGTCCCATGGCTTGCTGTAATGTTGAGTTCATTACCAGTCCAGTTAGAAAGAGGAAATTAAAGTGTCGACTTCTGTTGGAAACCCAGTGGGAAAGCTTCATTTGGCCTGCTGTTTTCCTACTAACAGAGCTGCTCGTTGCAATGGAGAGTTTACTGTATCTTCTCTAACAGTAAGTCATCCAGAGAGGCCGAGGTCAAAAGGAAGCACAACTCTGGACCCTTATTTCACAACCCATGGGCCTGACAAGATGCAACCCAGGCTAGAGATGTGGGGAAGGATCCAGCAAACCAAATCTTATTTACCCTGGACCCAGTTCAGAATAAATCAGCACTTCAGTTGCACCTAACTCTGAGACAGAGGGAAATCCTACAGAATGCTGGGGCCACCATGGACCAGACCCAGGCTCCGGTTTCCCTGGGCCTAGAAAGGCTATCACATGAGAATATTCACCTGGAGCAAATTCTTATTTACAAATCCTTGTCTCCAAGATCGACACTTAACGTTTTCTGCATTGTAATTGAATTGTTCATTTGATCTCATCACCTTCTAATTTCCTTCATCTTAAAAAAATTTCACCTGTCACGCTTCTGTATCAGCTCTCTCTCCCCCTATGGAGTTTTCACAACATTTATTGAAATCTTTGGAAATTACCCAATGTCACAAAATCAGGGTTAGGAAACAAATACTCAAGTTATAAAGGTATTTGGCTCTAGGGCTGTTGCCAGTTCTCCTGAATATGATTTCATGGATTTATCATTTCATGGTACAAAATAAAAGATTTTGGAGTGGGCGCCAATGGATCATACCTAGCACCCTGCTGGGAGCCGAGGAAAGTCCTGAGAACTGCTGACCTTGCCGTGTGGTATTCCCTCATTTCCCCTGCATGCCTGCACGTCTCTGTGTCTGATTTGAATTTTACTTTTGTGGGATATTTTTGCATGCTCTTATTTGGATTTGTTTTATAATTTACACATTGTTTTCTTCCTTTGCATCTGTGTTTTTCTTTTTGTTATTTTGTTTTGTTTTGTTTTGTTTTCACTAGGCGACCCCCTCCTGCCGTTCCAGGACGACCATCCTAACCCCCATCATTCATCTCCTTTTGTTTCCAACAACATGTCTACCATGGTATTTAAAAGCCTCTCATTTGCACTATATTGTCATATGTACATAAAAGCTTTTATTTTTGATCCATGTCTATAATAAAAACAAAGTTTATTCTATATAAAAAAAATGAAATGTGTTCTGTTTCTTTTTCTAAAGAAGACCCAAATTTATTGAGTTTGCTTCAGCTAAAACCAGGTAAGGTGAAAAATACATAATTTGATCATTTAAGGAGCTTAATTGAAAAAGATTGATTTTAAGTTCTTAAAGCATGGCAATTTAAGATGCTATTTGGTGGAGAATAATAATCCATCTTCAGTTGAAATGTCTGTCCAATAAAAGAGTGAAAAGATGAAGTAAAAATTCTGGGTGTCTAGAAAGGCACAGAAGACTGAATAATTTCAACTTGCCTCCAGGTATCCCATTAATAATTATTATTGTACCAAAACATTTTTTCCTTTTTTTTTTTTTAACATTGGCACCTGAGCTAACAACTGTTGCCAATCATTTTTTTTTCTTCTTTTTCTCTCCAAAGCCCCCCTAGTACATAGTTGAGTATTCTAGTTGTGAGTGCCTCTGGTCATGCTATGTGGGACACCACCTCAGCGTGGCCTGATGAGTGGTGCCATGTCCGCACCCAGGATCTGAACCTGCGAAACTCTGGGCCGCCAAAGCAGAGCGCGTGAACTTAACCACTCAGCCACGGGGCTGGCCCCTTTTTTCCTATTTTTATTATTTTTCTAAACACTCTTGTAGGAGATAAAATGTGTAAGATTATGGAAGAAATTGTAAGTCTTAAATACATAAACCTTACACACTCTATTGGGGAAATGAAGGGAAAAAAATATTATTCAGAATAAAAGTTCAAGGCCACCTTGACAAGAAAGATTCTTAATGATGTCAGGAAAGTACTGGAAGAGTGAGATCTATATGAGTTTGGGGGAAAAGAGAACTTTTTTGTACCTTAATCCTCAAATGGTAATTCCAACATTGAAATCTTAAGCTATCATTTAAAAAAAATCCCAAAGATTTATCCAAATAAAATGTTTATTATTAAGGTGATATAGTATATCCTGCCAAATATGTGCTCTGAAGCCTTCCCAAAGGTTTGAGATCTAATTTAGAATTTTCTTTTTGAAGATTTACATGGTCTAAATTTGAATTTAAATGTAACTCCTCTCAGATGAGATCACTTCTGAATGTACCTTGCTTTAGCATATTAAGACAGAAAACTATAGGACAGGAAAGTAAAAAATTCTTCATCAGGAATTGGTGTCCCATTTCCTTCATGTCTCACCTGGGCAAAGAGAGGCCGCATAGAAGATGTGGGCAGGAAGCCCCAACTCAAAAATGGAGACCACTCACTAACAATGCTCTTTCTTTGGACAATCAAAATCTTTTTTAAGGACTACACTGTCCACTCAAAAATGCAAAACTAGTTTATTTCTCAGGTTAAAAATTTCATTCATTACATTACACACAATTACATCCATTTTTACTTGTATCCCAGGTCATGTGACTGGGCGTTAGAAGCACTGGAAACTAGGAAAATTCAAAGGTGTCAAAGTAGTGGGTCCCCTGAAGCTCAAGTGCACCTGAGGGGACTGAGTCGATGCAAAATAATGCACAGCCTGTGGTCTTTTGCCCTTCCCTTCACCGTCAGTCCAGGCATTTGATTTTTAAATCAATATTCTTATTGGATAGCATTCTCATCCAGTAACATTCTCATCCCCACAGACGCAGCATTCCCAGATTATTTCATACCACCTCCCCAAACAAAAACAGAGGTTGTCAAAAGGAAGGTTTTCACCAGCTGTCTTTTCTAGTTGTTTGGTACTTTTCCAATTTGTCTTAAACATGAACTTATTTTTATATGCAGTGTTACAGTTTACATGTTAAAATCTTACAGTGACCTGATGAACAATGAGAAAGGAAAACTCAAGTCATAGTGGAATGAAATGATTCCCTGGTCTCCTCAACAGAAAAGTGTGGTCCTTTCCTCACATTTGATAGGGGAGAAAAAAGGGGGAAAGTCGGGGGAAGGAAGCAGCCTGGAGTAAAATGAAAGTACGCTAAGGTTTGTTCATAGTGTTTCTGTGTTTCATAGTATACCCCTCCCCAACACTCCCTACCCGCAGGTCCACCCTCCATATCTGATAGAGGGTTGAAAAAGTACAGTGTTCTTCAGAGTTGACCATAACTCAGGATCATCAGGAGGAACAAACTATTACGCCTTTAATAAATATAATATTTCTTAAATATTCTCAACCCTTTATGTGTACATCGAACATTTCTTGAATTTATAATAATGTCCTAGTTCCTGGGAGCTAGATAATAAAAAAAAAGATAAAGGTAGCTTACAAAATAGCTAAAGAAGCAATTACGGTACAGTGCTATGAAAGGAGGAAATTTCGGTCATTTTTCCAGGGAGAACTGTTACCAACTTCAGTGCTGAAGCAGCTGTTTGAGTTCTAGAACCACTTGACCCAACGCAGTGCTAATGTTCTAGAACGTGGTGATTTGACCTCTGACAAAGAAAAGAACCATGGAAGCCATGTCAGCCAATCAGAAACCACACTTTTCATTTCTAATGGAGTAGTCTAATACAAGACGCTGAATCGCATAAGTGTTGGTTGAGAAAAAGACATAGTAGTTTGAAACTGAAGTAGTCTCCAGCTAGAAAAACCCAGGACATCCAAGAGATGGAGAAGAGAGAAATGAAGGTAGGAAAAATAAAACTTCCAACCCCTTCCTTGGGGAGTTTCACTGGTCAGTAAATGTCTGTAAGCCTTGGGGACCACGTGTACTCTGCGGGATGTTTTAACAAACATCCTGGAAGCTGAAGGCCAAAAGGAAGTAAGGAAATAGCCTCTGCTGTTCATTTACAGACAAGGGTCCTCTCAGTGGGTTTGGAGCTCGATATACCTCAGTTCTCTTTATCCCAGAGTTCGACAAAATGTTGTACTTGCCAACATCTGTTTTATAACTCAGCATTAAGTATGATTAAAAAAAACTCAGAAAATTGATATTGGAATCTTTAGTCCAGGTCCATGAGATTCTGAAGTAAACCTTTGCAACCATGAATCCATTTTAAAAACGTGAACCTCACCCACAGAAGGATTGTTGAAAAAGAAAATGCTTCTGTAGCCGTTTACAATACTACAGGGTCTATATCTGAATAACTCAAACAGAGCTCATGGTACTACCCATTTAAATGAGAATGTCCCACTTGAAGGGACATGCCAGCTGCCTCCGCTGCCATAATATACACCTGCTTTTCTTTGGGTTTTTTATACCGCAAGTTACTATTGAATTGCAATACTGTCGACATATGAAGGTGGGATTAGGTGGCAGGCTATTGGATGAGTCAAGATATACACTGCTCTTCCCATACGGTTTTTAATCAAAATAAATTTTACAGTACTTGATGTCAGGTCCCGATTTTCAGCCCCAGTTCACATCCTCAATGAACCTCATGAACAGGAGCCACGAGCGGGTGCCTTAGCAAACCCCAAGGGGCCGAAGAGACTGAACGATCCTCACGGCCGTAGTGAAGTCACTGAAGTGGGTTCTACCTCTCAGACAGAGTACATTTTTGAGGCTCCATATAACACTATCAAAACACTGGTCTTTCAGGCTCCTAAGGGCTCTATTTTTTTTCTCCCAGTTCTCATCTCCGTGGGTAGGTCTCAAAAGGCAATGGAGAGCAAGCTAGAGCCAAGGAGACAGTTCCTTCTGCCACTGCCTTTTTCTCTTTTAAAGACAAAAGCTACATCCACAAAAGCTGCCTGGGGCCTAAAGATCTGCTTATTTTGCAGTTTAAAAGGAGTAGGAGGCCCACTGTGTTCTCACTGACCAGAGTCCAAATGTTCCTTGGGCCCTGCACAAGGCCAAGGGGCCGCCCCGGAGTGGTGAGCACGGAGCCAGCTGGAGCTTGGGAAAGCAGAAGCAGCAGCTCAGAGCCAGCTTTTACAGAGGCCCCAGGGACCACAGTTTCCCTTGACCTCTGCCTTGGTAAAATCAATTTGTTCCATCGTCCCAATCACAGTATGGTCAAGGGATTGTAGGGCCGGTCTGTTTAGGCCACAAGACCTTGAGCTGCTCCTGGGTGTCATTTGAACCCAGGTGCCAATTGGTGCCATATGGTGGCAGAAAAGGCCATTTGCCTTTCCAAGCCCCTTCCTCTGGCACTTTGGCTGCTGCATTACCTGCTGGGCGTGAGGAGGCACCAGCACCATGGTGTTGCCAGGCCCCTGCTGCTGAGCAAACGCTGGGCAGTGGGAAACAGATGCTCTCTAACCAGCCTATCTCTGGGGGATCCTCCCCTTAATCACAGTAATACACCTGCAAAGGAAATGGCATTTTGGTTTGGTTGGTGATTGCTATTGTTTCTCAAGGTAAACAAACCAACATTAATTGCACCTGTGAGTTGCAAAAGAAAAAAGCCAAAAGCATGGGCATGGTCTAAGCCCGCTGGCTCCAACAGGTCTTCAGCTGTTTTCCCTCTGCCGCTCCCCGCAGCTAAGCTCTCCAGAGCCCTCCCAGCTCTCAGAGGAGTATGACATGGGACCTTGGTCAAACCCTGGCTCTCCCCTAAGTTCTGATCACTTTGCCCAGAATCAAACTTTCGAGAACACCACAATTGGCACTGTCCCCTGTTGGAAGTTTGCACAGTTCTCAGGAAGTTTGTCTCATTATCCCCAAAAGGCTCTTGTCAAAATGTGCATTACCCAGAAAATTAGTACATTAATTCCATTAGCAAACTATAGTAAGTTCATGATGACATGAGGAAGCCTGCACACTAACACCACAGCTCCTCCAAGGTAAAGAAGAAGCCCCAGAAGTCCCCCCCTCCCGCCCCACCAGCTCTCACATTCTCACCACCATCTGCCTTGAACCCACTGGGACTTACACTATTAGCCCTTTCTCAGCCTATGTTGGTCATCCAAGAACCCCTAAGCCCTCCACTGCTAGGCTGCCTTCTTCTCTGCTCTCTATCTCCATTCAGGTCTGTACATACCTAGTCTGTGCACCTCTCCTACCCCTCGCCAGCTTCTGAAACCCTTACACTGCACCCTCTGTAATTCACTTCCCATGATCAGCAAAATTCCCTGTATCTTCAACTTATTCTCCTGATGTGTCCCTCACCTACTTTCTCTGACACAACCAGATTCTCCTCTAAGGGCACTGCTTCGCCTGCAGCCTTCGCAAAAGTTGGCAGCTTGTCTCCCGCAGGCCTCATACTGCTGAGCCTGAAGTGGAGTAGGGATCCCTGTTTTTATTTTTGTTTTCAGACCGTTCTTCCTCTCTCCTCCCTAAAACCCTCAGCTTTGAACCGCATGGCATCAGATTATAGCACATACCCCTCATTGTTGTTTTCACCTAACAACCTCCAGTCAATTTTCCATTATTTCTCAATGATTTTAGCTGCTGTTTCACTGTCACTCTCTGCAGTACCACACCTGTCTTAATTCTTGGCGATTTCCACATGTGTGTAGGCAATCCCTCCAACACCACACCCCATCCCGCTTCTCATTTTCTTGACTTCACTCCTCCAATGGTGTTGCCCTGCTCCCTAGCCCAGCCACTCACTCCCAAAGTCATAACCTTGTCTTTATTCTCCGAGCTTCACTTTCCATCTTTCTAACCCCTTGGACCTCCACTTCACTGGCCTTGTCCCTGTCCCTCACCTCCCTGTCCTTCACCCCCTCGAGGTTAACCCTCCTTCTTACCCAACTTAAATGCCAGGGTCAATCATTATAATCATGCCCATGCATATATACCTTTCTCCCTTGTCCTCCTCTCAATTTGATAAAACCACCCCCCTGGGTATGTTCAACTCTCCATCTCCTTTGCTTTGCACCCATGTAGCTGTACATGGTCTGGAAAACAGACACACAAACTAATTGGTTTCACTTTAAATTCATGACCACTACCCTCCAGTGAGCCCTTGATGCTGCTGGGCAATTCTTCTGAGTATCCCTAGTTCATTCACTCTCCCAGCATCTCCCAAAACTACTTCATACCTTCTCTCCTCCCTTCATCAGTTTCTCCCTTAATCGCACTCTCAGCTGACCGTTTGCCTCCTGCTTCCCTGGAAAAATTGAAGCAATCAGAAAAGAACTTCCAAAGATCCCCATCCCTCATCTGCCCGCTTACAATCTGCTCACTTCCCAGCATCTGTATCTATATACCCCGCCTTCCACTTGTTACCATAGTTCAACGTTCCCTGTCTAATGCCAGTCCCTCCACTTGTGCGCTGGATCGCATCTCTTCTCATCTGCTCAAGAATATCATGGCAGCAGTTATTCCCTTTCTCACATCAACTATCACTCTCTGCTGTTTCATTTCCGCCAGTATACAAATGCACTATCGTTTCTTCCAGCTGAAAAAAATAGTTTCTTGTCCTCACCTCCCCTTTCAGTTTCTGTCCTGCTTCCTGGTTCCCCTTTGAAACAAAACCTACAGAAAGTTGCCTGTACTTGCTGCTCCAATTTCTCTTCTCTTATTCTCTCTTAAACTCACTCCAAATAGATTTTTATTCCCACCACTCCACCAAAAGATTCTTCTTTTTAAGGACACCAGTGACCTCCTGCTTTCTAAATCCAATGGTCAATTCTCAGTCCTTGTCTTATTGACTTATCAGATTTTGATCTGCTCACAGCTGATCACCCCCTCTCCTTTAAGTCATCTGCCTTGGTTTCCAAGGACTCTAAACTCTTGATTTTCCTCCTGCCTCAGTGGTTGTGCTTTCCAAGTCTTTTTGCTTGTTCTTCTTCCAACATTTTAATTTGTAGTTCTTCGTCCTCTTCTCTGTCTAGATCAACTTCCTTGGTGATCTCATCCAGTCTCATAACATTAAATACCATGTATACGCCAAGTCCAAAATTTATATCTCCACCACATACATTGCTCCTAAAATCCAAACTCCTATCTTCAGCTCCCTACTCAACGCTCCAGCCTGTTGTCTATGTCTGTATGTCTACACTCAGCCTATATGTCTATAACACATATCATATCCTACATGCCCCAAGCTGAACTCCTCCCCAAAATCTCCACCCACCTCCCTTACATCTAGTATGTTAGGAAGTCCTTGACTCTACTTTCAAATTATATCCAGAATGTGACTATTTTTACCACTTCTTCTGCTATCACTCTGTTCGAAGCCACAACCAGTTCTTGCTTGGACAACTCTAAGAGCCTCCTAATGCTTTTTCCTGCTTTTACTCCTGCCCCACAGCAGCCAGAATGAACCGTTCAAAACGTATGTCTGATCACGTCCCTCTTTTCCTCCAAGACCTTCCAATGGCTCCCATCTCAGAGTAAAAGCCAAGGTCCCTTCAATGGCCTGTAATGTCGTACATTGCATCCTCTCTCATTCTCTCTCTAGCCTCATCTTCTCTTCTCCTTATTCACCCCACTTCAGCCATCTTTGCTGTTCCCCAAACACGCCAAGCAGTCTTCCGCCAAGGCCTCTGCAGCTGCTCCTCCCTCTGCCTGGAACGCTCTTCCTCTGGGAATCTGGATTATTTGCTCACCTCCTTCAAGTCTTTGGTTAAATGTTACCTTTTCCGTGAGACCTACCCTGACTCGCTTATTTAATACCATTGCTACTTTCTTCTTTTTTTCCATAGCATTTATTGCCGCCTGTCTATTGTCTGTCTCCTCTTGCTACAGTGTAAGCTCTACTAGTTCAAGGACCTTTCCTGTTTTATTCATAGATACATCTCAAGCACATAGAACAACATTTGTCATATAGTTAGTGGTCAATAAATATTTGTTGAATGAATAAATTCCTGAGGCCAAACATCATAAAATGTGAAGCTAGAAAGTGAGTAGAGATAGGCTTCAGTGGACAATAAATATTCTGTTAAATGTTGGGGGAAGGAAGAAGGGATAAAGGGGATAAACTGCCTCCCAGTCAGCCTTTGGCCCTGGATGCAATTCAGCTGTCAGAAAAGCAAAGTATCAGCCCACACTGGCAATATAGCCTGAGGCGAGTGACTGGCTCACTCTGAGCCTCAGTGTCGTTAACTGCAAAATGAAAATAATACCTCTATTACAGGATTGGTATGAGAAGTAAATACGTTAATGTATATAAAGTGCCTGACGCAGTGCCTGGCACACACTGGGTGCTCAAAAGTGTACCTATTATATCAAATCCCAATGAGCTATTTATTTCCTGAATTTGTGGGGACCTCAGTGTAATTTCCCAAACCACAATTCAGCAAGAATTCCAAGGCCTTTATTGAATTTTATTATAAAAGGATTATTAATAACTTCCACAAGATGGCACTGTGTCCCAGCCCTGTTTCCCCACATTCAGTGGGTTTGAAATATTGTAAACTCGTGTGACTGATGCCCTCTGCTGGCTTGTTTTTGTTTTTCTTGACCTTGAGCCTCTAGCTTAGAAGATATAAATGATAGCTCCATATGCTCAGCATGAATTCTTAAATCCAGAATCTAAGCCAGTTGCCCAAAGGCTCGCTCAGAAGTTTACAGTACTGACATAGTATACAGGCATGACATGGACATCAATTTGGTTACCACACAGAACCACTCGGATTCCTGCCAGCCTTCTAGCTACAAGCCAACCATCTATCAGCCACATTATGCCACAAAATAAAGCACGCCTGCCACCCTATAGCTCTACCTCTCCTTGATCCTTCCATCCCAACTACAATCCCTGGTACCATTTTGGAGGGATGGGCAAAGCTGCCTCCCTTTTCCTCCCTCCTTGCTCTCACTTGCTGCATCCACCCTTCAGCCTTACCTATAATTTATCCAAGTTATATGACAGGACGCAGAGCTGGGAAGAAGGGGTGCAGAGGGGAAAAGGCAGACAGCTTCTTCTGCAAACAAGTATTTGACAGATTGGGATTTTAATTCCAATGCTACTGTAACCCTCTCCCCCTTGCCTTCCCACCTTTCCCCCACACACCCCATAATATTCTCTGAATTTCTAAATCATTAAGTCTACTTGCATCCTTTCAGTGTGGTTTAAATTTAAGAGACCGACAGCATCACTGTATTTAAGTGATGAGTAACTTTCCCAACAACTCTCACACTAGGTCATACCAATCGTTATCCAGACCTGCAGCCCCAGGCCAGAGGCAACCCAAAGAAGCATGCCACAGTGAGCCATGTCATGCTGCACGTAGCAACACTTGAGGGCTTGGGATTTCTTAACATCTTCTTTCAAAACATTTACGGCTTTTTTATTTGCATTTTTTCCCAAATCTTTTTGGAATCCATTTATATTCCTGGCCTGTGAAACTTCTTAGAACTCTAAGAACATGCAGAAAGTATATAAAATTATATTTTCATTTGTCTTAAACTTGCCCTGCTCAAATTTCAAAGGGTGTCTTCTCCTCCTATAAGTCATATTTGGTGAGCAAATCAACATTAACTTTCACCTTTAACAGTTTTATAGGCAATGACTGTCTCTCTCCATTGAGCCTTCCTTCCAGGCTGTGGTGTTGTAGTCTCTGATGAATCCATTTTCATGGGGCAGCTCCTTTCCCTTTGATTCTTACCATTTTGATTTTCCAGTTATCCTTCTGTGATCCATTTCTAATTCCACTATAGCCTGGTTGTGAGGCAACCAACTGCACAATGAATTCCAAGTACAAAAGCACTGGATTCTGTTTAGATCGCAATACCCTTCTAGATTATGCCCAGAATTTTGATCCAATGTCCTCCAGATACTACCTATGAAACACCTTAGTCTGGGTGTACTGTCTCGGGTACCACAAACTTAACATGCTCCATTCTTATTTTCTTACTACTTCACCTCCACCTGTCCTCATTTGTTTTTTCATAGTATAGTTAATGGAACACAAATCCACTCAAGGCAAAAGCCATCCTCTATTCCATCTCCCAGCATAAATTTACCAAGCTCTCTGAAAATCTCTCTAATCAGGCCCCTCATCTCCATGCGCACTGTCACCACCCTTAGTCCAGACCCGCGTTTTTCACTATTGACACAAGAGCTCCCCACGCTCAGCCTCTGTAGTTAAGCCTGAACAAAGCTGCCAGAATTATTATATATAATATACATATTTCATATATATATGAAAGTGTGTTTGGTGGGAATCTTTATATCCCTTTTCAAAAGCTGCTTAATTTGCTGTTGACTACGGGATACAATAATTCAAAGTATTCAGCACTCTCAGAACTCAATCCTTCCCACCACAGCCCGTCTATTCTGTGTTTCTCTCCACCGCCAGGATGCATCATGTGCACTTCGGCACATACTGTGCATTCTCCTCAGCCTGCCCCCACCTTTCTATCGGAATTGAGCTGACTGCCTTAACCTCACACTCACATCCAACCCAGAACTCCCCATCCCCTGCCACCTCCACACTGAACTTCTACAACCATGAAGTTGAATATAATCAGGCCCTGGGCGCCTCCAAATACTATACAGTGTGACAGAGAAGAGCTGAAAATGACAGCACAGGCACATTAATTCACCCCAAGGAGGAACTATTCTTGAAAGTGGTTCAAATTTGGGGAACTTTTTATACGATCCAGCCATCCCACTACTGGGTATTTATCCAAAGAGCTTCAAGTCAGCAATCCCAAAAGTCCTATGCACCCCAATGTTTATTGCAGCACTGTTTACAATAGCCAAGACGTGGAAGCAACCTAAGTGTCCAGCAACAGACAAATGGATAACGAAGATGTGGTACATATATACAATGGAATACTACTCAGCTGCAGAACAGAACAAAATCATTCCATTTGCAATAACATGGATGGACCTTGAGAGAATTATGTTAAGTGAAATAAGCCAGTGAGAGAAGGATAATCTGTGTATGACTCCACTCATATGAGGAATTTAAAATTATGGACTAAGAACAGTTTAGTGGATACCAGGGGAAAGGTGGGGTGGGGGGTAAGCACAAAGGGTGAAGTGGTGCATCTACAACATGACTGACAAACATTAATGTACAACTGAAATTTCACAAGATTGTAACCTATCAATAACTCAATAAAAAAGAAAAAATTGGGGGAACTTTTTGCTCACTGACATGGATGCAGTTGCTATGTGAGTTCCCTAAAGTTGGTAACTGGAAACCCGTACAAATAAGGCAAATATATTAAAACATAAAAAACAAAAGCACAATTTTATACAACTCTTTACTACCTTCAATCACTAACCCCTGGCCCTGTTCCTGATGTGGACTATAAAATAATTATGAGCCAGTTCTGACCACTCTCAGGGCATGAGAAGGATAAACCCCACATAGCCAGGAGGTGGATGCTTTGAGCTCCACAAGTCACTCTCCAAAATCCTTCTCTCCCCATCGGCCAGTGTCCTTGGGACAGTGACAGCGATCAAATTGGCCTTCGGGAAAACTACCCATCCTAATCCTGAAGCACTATTCTCATCAGTCCAAATTAAAACAAGAAAAGGATGTGAGATGGCAGAGCTGAACACACTAGTTCACAATCCTATTCAACACATTTTTGAGAATCTATGTTCAGAGAAATAAAAAAACATTACTTCTTAGGAATACTGCTGCCCTGATGAAATTTCTGATTTGAAATTAACTTCTAGTGAGAAAGGATGGTACAGGAACTTGCCACATATGAATTATTTCATGAGGGACCAGCTATTCTGGGATGCACCTGGTGCATGTTGCACTGTCTCTGCTCTCTTCAAGTCTTCTTACCTATCAACTTAGTAACAACAATACTTAACACTAATACTGCTGTGTGTCCAGCATTCTTCAAAGCTTTTGCATATATCTCATTGAATCATCACAATTCTAGAGGTAATTACTTCCATCCTCACTTTACAGATGAAAAAGCTGAGACACAGAGTACTTTGTAACTAGCCCAAGATCTGATCATTTACTCCCTCCTTAGATAAGCTGGACTGCTCCCCGTGACCTGCAGTATAAAGCCCAAATTCCTGAATATTCAGACCCCTAATTGTTACTCAAACCTCTCATTCCAATTTTTCCTCAAATCTCCACAACTCTGAACTCCCATTAAACACTCCCACTTTGTGCTCTGCTAAGAACACATGGCATAGTGGCAGTCACATGCAAGTGTGTTTTTTGGCCCGACTTGACAGAATTTACAATTAAGTTTTGTATTAAAAATCACATTTACATGAGATTTCATTTGAATTTTATTTGAAATTCTAAAGATCCGAAGCCAGGCCCAAATTCTGACTGGAAACATTCAGCTGGGGCAGAGCAGCGGCTGCCCGCACTGGACGGGGCATGCTCTCTCCAGTTTCCCAGTTGCCATAAGTCACACAAAGTTTGCTAGCTTCACTTGCTAATATTGCCGACCTGGCTCCTAAAGGCCTTTGCCACCATCCTTTGCTTAAACCCCACCTAACCCATAGGACTAAGCTCAAACACCGCCTCCTCTAATAATATTTCCTAATTACTGCAGCTCAGTTTCACCTCCAGCCTCTCTGAATTCCCCTAGCATTCCACTTGCCTATCAGGACACATCACTCTCCCCCTTGTAGTTAGCTGCGTACATGCTTCACTAAGAATGAAGAAGAAACTCCGAGTGAAGGTTAAGTGACCAATTCTGAGACCTCAGGCAACAACTCTGGACCCAGCATCCAGGGCTCTAGGATTCGGGCTCTAGATAAATAACGGAGCCTGCATTAGTCCACTGAAAAGGCAGAGAGAAGCGACTTTATACACACACAACACATACACACACACTTACTTTTATTCTCTCTTCACTCTTCATGCCCCTTCTGTCTGCCCTCTGCTTACAGAAAAATCATGGACAACTTGATGGATGTGTTGTTATTTTTTTAATAAATAGAAACCACATCACTTCATTTGTTACAGCGAATGGTAAAGGAGAGGCAATAATTCAAAAGGGCCCCAGAAAGCTTTTTCATCCGCAAAATAACAAAGGACAAGCACCTTTGCCACCCAAGCCTTTGGTGAACTTTTCTTTTGATCTCTGTCCTCCTACCCACATCAGTATGCTGCTTCCAGAATCACACACTGCCTTCAAATCTTAGACTTTTGGGAGGCTCGGCTATCAGCTTGTCTTAACAGTGGAATGGAGGTCCCTAACTCAGCTGAGGAACCTGGACAAGTCATCTTTGATTTCAGCCTCATCCCAAGGACCATGAATGTTTTCTTTAAAAAGCTGCAGGCGAATGAGGTAGAAAGGGCAAAGACATGAGATGGAAAGCAGCAGAAGGGCAAAGAGGATGGCTCCCACAGCACTAATGGACAGCAGGCCTCCCAGGGCTGAAAACGCAAAAAGCAGTGTGACTCCCACGTAGCTGCGAGGAGTACATGCCTTCAGTTTCTTCTGTAACATGGGCCACAGGGCAAAAATCTGGATGGCAAATGTCACCATGATGAAGGCATGCAGGGACCGGGGCAGGCGTGAGGCAAGGCAGACAGAAGCAAAGATGGCCATGTTCAAGGACAGTGTGCTGGAAACAATGGCAGCATTGGCACCGTAGTCGAAGAAAATGAGGTGGCCTAACAGCATGAAGACTGACATGGCATAGATGGTGTCAGTGCTGACAGACTCTGTCAGGGTCTTCAGCACTGGGGAAAAACCATACGTGAAAGTAATGAAGACTAAGGCACTCTTCAAGTCAGCCCAGCGGGTCCGCCTACTCTTCTTCCGTCCCTCACCTCCATCAATGAGATCAAACAAAACATAGCCAATCAGTGAGGAAGCCAGGCCAGTCCCAAAAAGCCAATGGGGGGCCAGAAGACCCTCGTCCATATACCACCAGATAACCACGAAAACACAGACACTGCACAGCTGCTGTACCACCACACTGGACTCAAATACCACAGCCCAATATTGGTATTTCCGGGCATAGATGTTTTTCTGGAGCTCTTCCAGGAAGCGCCGGTCCACGTAGTTATCAGGAAAGGGCTGTCGCTCGTACAAGATCTTCTGCCACCTGGCCTCTTTGGTGTTAGTTACAGGTTGGGCGTACATTATCCTTTCTCTCACACTCAGGCCAGTTCAATCTCCCTTGCAGAAGTCCATGTGGTTCTTGTTCTTTATAAAGTTTTGAAATAAGACCTCTCTGGAAATTCCACGCTGTGTTGTGGTTGATGTTGCACCAACCTTCCCTCACTTTCAAAGGCAGCAACCCAGGCTAGGCCTGCTATGGAATTTGTTCTCTGAGGCAGGACAACACAGCCAAGTTCCTGCAAAAAGAGAGACTATGAACCTATGCAAGTTGTGAAACGTCACAGGTAGAACTGAGTCAAAATCAAACCAATTCAATTTATTCAGTCTAAGCAAAATGTGTGTGGTGGCCTTTTTATAATTATGGATGCTCAAATTTCATTTCAGATTCTAAATTATAATCCCTTGGATGATAATAGACATGTTAGCTACCACTTACGGAGTGCCTACTCTGTGCTAAGTGCCTTAGATAGCATCTTGCATTTAATCTCCACAACCCTCCAAGTTAGCAGTGGCCCACTTTAACTAGCAAAAAAGGTGAGATTCAAATTGCTGAGACAACGTTAACCCAAGTTAACAGCGGTAAGTGGTGGAGCCAGATTCAAACCAAATTTGAGCCCAAAGCTTGTGCCTCCATCATGCCTCCATCTAAACCAGTTCTTAACTCAGGGGTTCACATATCCCTGAGGTCTACGGATGGGCTTCAGAGCACCCCGAAACCCTCCCTATCTCTGCATGCTTGTAGCGGCAATTTATGCAAATTTCTAGAGACAGTATCCAGAGCTTTTATTGGGTTCTCAAAGGTCTCTATTATTTTTTTAAAAAAAGTTACGGTCTAAAGACAACAGTAAACTGCACAACACAGGTAACAGCCAAAACCAAGGACTCAGAAAAACTAAAGATTCCCAATCCTTTAACTGAGTTTGACATCCTTTAAAGAGCCATCATCCTACTTATAACGGTGAAACTCTAGCGAGGATCGAAGGTAATGATCCCTCTTTCACAATGAGAAAACTAAGAGTCAGAAATACCAACGTCATCCAGCAAAGCTGCGAAGAAAATTCCTATCGTCCGACCTTATTTCTTCCATGGAGACCACGGTAGGTTTGCTTCACAAGCCAGACACCCTGGGAGCCCCCCTCACTGCAGCAGAGCCTCCAGCCCCGGCAACTCACGGCCGTCCGCGGGGTCGCGTCAGGGCTGGGGCGGGGTGTCCCCGAGGCGCCCTACTCACCGTCCCGGGCCTCCCCCGCCCGCCGCCGCCCCTCACCCAGCCGTGGGCCTGCGGGGGATGGCGGCGGAGGCGGCCGGGAAACACTGGTTCCCACTCGGAACCCACCTGCCCGCGAGTTCCCAGGGTTGCGCGGCCGGGGAACGGCGCCGCCCACCTCCTTCCCCATCCGGGGCGCCGCGGTCGCGACGGCGGCCGAGCACTTCCGGGTCCGCCGCAACCTCCGCGGCTAGAGCGTCCTTCCTCGGCCGGCGGGCCCGCTGCTGCCCCCTGCTGACTGCTCCCGGCTCCTCCCCGGGGACCGAGCGCCCGGAGCCCAGGAAAGCAAATGCCCCGCAGAGAGGCGAGATCTGGCGTCCGGAGGGCAGAGAGAGGGGCTAGGCTGGTAGAAGAGAGATTCTAACGGCTGCATTTATTGAGCTCCTATTTTTAAGTCAGGCCCTCAGCTAGGGACTCCCCATGCATCCGGTGTTCATTGGACACAGGGTCACTGAGTACCTACAAGTATCAAGCGCTGTTTTAGTGCTCGTGATGCAGCAGTGACCAAACAGACAAAAACCCCTGCTCTCCTGGAGCTTTCTGTCTTGTGCATTGACCTGTAATGACCTGTGATGATATCCTTTCTCACACAGAGGACACAACAGGCTCAGAGAGGTTGTGATTTGTCCATGCCACACAGCTGGGAAGTGGATTAACCAATATTAATATCCAGTTGTCTGTAGCTTCAAAGTGTGGTTCTTTCCTCTGTCTCCCAGAAGGAAGGAGGGTGTAGGGCCCCGTGGCTGAAAACAGCCAGAGACTTTGAATACAAGGTTGCTAATATTCGGCTGAATTCATGGAAATATTAGAGGTTATATCAACAGATAGAAGTTTATTAGAAGCAAGAGATATAGTAGAACACAAGATATAGTGGACGCAAAAGTCAGAAAATCTGAATCCACTTAACTAGCTGTGTCATGGCAAATCACACTGTATTTCGATTTCTTCATCTGTAAAATGGAGATAACACTATTTGCTCTTAATGGGAGAGTCAAAAGGGTCCGATGTAAATCATAAAAATGTTTTATAAAGGGTTGACTGCTGTATAGCTGCTGTTGGCTTACTTTGGTCATCGTAATGATGACAATGGCCAAGTGCAATGAATTCTGTAAAATGATCTCTTTCCATTTCTCTTCAGGTTTCTGTTCCAAAATTTGGCAAGATTCCTTCGTTTAGTGAGGCTAGCCTCATCAACAAGCCATTAGTGCTCAGCCTCCCCAAAAGGTAACAGCTCAGCCACTGAGGGTGCGGGTTTCAAGAAAGGTCTCACGAAAGAGGATTTCTCAAGGGTTAGGGGGTGCTTATCAGAGGGGCACATCTGATCAGCTGAGAAACCCAAGACAAGTGCTCACAAACCAGAAGTGGCCAGGGTTTCTCAGAGAACACTGAGCAGCGCATAGGCCTGGCTGGAGGAGATATTTCAATTCACCTCCCTCTCTACCACCACCACTCAACAATACAAGAGAATCTTGCCCCTGGACACCACCTCTCAAAACTCTTCTATCGTCCTTGTCATCTTACCTATTCTTCTCTCCTTAAGTTTGAAATTTTCGAATTTTAACCATCAAAAGTCTAGAACCATACATTCCCATCTTTATAGAGTAGGACCTGCCTGTTTTTAACCCTGAGACAATCTCCTCCAATCTCACGAGTCCCACCCCTTCCTAACAAACTGCTATGGAACATGTTCCTGTTTTTCAAAATTGAGGGAGTTGTGTGTAGGGAACATTTCAGAGCCACCCCTGGAAATAACTGGGTTTCCTCATTCCTCCCCCATTTTGGTCCCTGGGTGTGGTGATACACCCTGCTCTGGGAAGGGGAAATGGGAGGGAGGGTGAGTGTGAGTTAAGGTGAAGGGGAGAAAAAAGAGGAAGACCAGGGAATGGGCAGGCCAGGAGGCAAGTCCTGGGGCACCTCCTGGATGAAGGGGGGCTCCCTGGCCTGTGCAGCAGTCTGCTAGAAAGGCTGCACACTCTAAAACGAGTTTTTCCTCCTGTTGCTAACTGTCATGTATCCTCCTGCCCACCGATGAGTGACTCTCCATGAGAGACGTTCCCTCCACATCCTCATTTCAATAACACATACGTTTGCTTTGTCTGCTGCACCATTTAAAAACCACATTCTCAGTAAGCAGCCAGATGATTTTGTGTATTTTCAGAGCACTTTTGAAGTGGTGGTTGTTCGGTTCTGTTGTTTTAACATAACTTTGAATATATCCAAACTCTAGCTAACATCTTAGTTCAAAGCAGGCAGTCAGAGATTCAATAAACCCAAAGGCTTGTTTATTAAGTAAAAACGCAATGATGGAGTTCTTATGAAGAGTTGTTAGCACTTCAAGGATCAGCACGAGGAATGACAGTTTAGCATCTTTTAATTGGGGGCAGGGCGCAAACTCACATGACAATGACAGTCGGATGGCATAAATGAATAGAGCTGACCAGAGTGGGACTGCAGTGAAGGGGAGGTCACCTCCCTTCACCAGAGGGGCCAGTCTGCCCTCTACCCTCATCAACGTGGCTTGCACGAAGGTAACTCCAGTGGTCAGATCTGCTGGTTCTTCTAATACCAGAAATCAGAATTTTTATGTGAAATAGCTAGTGTCTGGCATCTAAATAGGGTAACATCCCACTATCCCACCCCACCATCATGCCCATTAGACCAGGCCCTGCAGCCAGGAGCAAAACATCCCTTGAATGGCTCTCTTGCTCCTGCTCCCTTGCTCCCTGATCATATAAGCCTTTGGTAGGAGGTGAGGAGGGGGCTGGGGGAAGTGGAGGGGCTTGAAAAAGGCAGGCTCAGAACACCACTGGGTGCCCTCAGAACCTGTTCCCTTTCACAGCCAGGTCCTGGGGTGGCAGAGGGGACAGCCTCTCAACAGTCAGCTGGGAAGGGAAGGGAAGTTTTCGCTCCAGCCAGCCAAGCTTGAGCTAGTCGCAAGGAGAAATTACCTAACACAGTCGGGGAAGCTCCGCTCATGTCTATACTGGGAGGATTCGGGCAGCCATTTCAACCCTTGTTAAGAGAAATGGCCTTCCCTACCTCACAAGAATTCTCAGACAACTGGACAACACCTGTGAGGTGCCTGAGCTTTCAGAAGGACAAGACAGAAATGGAAAATCTATTGAAAGGGTAGTTAGTTGAAGTATCAATTCTTAAAGGTTAGAAACTCCTCATCTGGCCAAAGCTCTGGGTTCCAAGCTGTTTATTTTTGGCAAATCCCTTTTCTGAGACCTTGGTAAGAAGGGTCTAAAGGTGCTTTACATATTACCTAACACAGAGAAAGGAACACTTAGTGAAATGTGCTCAGAGCTCCCCCATGGCAAGCTCTGGAAACAGCCCGCGGGGTGGGGGGGTGAGACCTGGCTCTGAAGGTCAGGATGGGCACAGACCCACTTCCCTGGAGAGGACTCGCACAAATTGGCCTGACTGCTGCAGCCACACTCATTGCCAGTCCCGGAAGCCCGCAGTTGGTACTGAGATCCTATCGATGTGCCATTACTGTGTGCTAAAGCAGCTCTAAAGGGGCCTCTGGTCTCTCCTGGTCGCGTCTGGGTATCAAGTCCAAGGCAGGCTGTTCACGCATCCAAGTCAAAGGCAGCGAAGGAGCTGGGCCAGCCCTGCCTCCCTGCCCTCCCAGGGCCCAGGGAAGTGGTGAGGAGAGATGAGACAATAAATGCCTCCTGGACACCGAACCTCTTCACAGCCCTTTGTTAAAAATGAACAATGGACAATGAAATCTTTCAGAGAGGAGAGGTGTTCTTGGCAAAACCACGCACTCCGAGTTTCCATTTCTTGGATGCCAGGGGCATGCACGGAGCTGTACACACAGGCAGTTTATGATGGCCAGCCCCCTGCATGCCTTGGCCCCTTATACCGTAATAAAATGAACCACACTGGCCAGCAAGGTGGTTCACCCTGTGGGGAGAACTGGTGTTACCCCCGCAGCATCACTGCTTCACCTGCTGACCGGAAAGAAAGAATGTTCTGGGGGGAAAAGAGTAGTTGGAGGGAGACGTTCCATGGGAGGAAACGGGTGGGTTGTGTGAGTGTGCAGGGACATGGACGCCGAGAAGGCAGGCGGGGCATGGACGGACAGGCACTGTTAGACATCAGTAACTTCCCTGCAGGCCTTTTCAAGAGGGAGATCTGGGGGCATTCCACCCGTGACACATCTGCTTTCACGAAGAATTGTTTTCCTGCCTTAATTTGTACACTGTCTCTGACGACCCACAGCTGGCATTGGTTAGTTCCACACAAGGGGGACAAGAAGCCAGAGTGACTTAGAGGGGAAAGCCGTCTTTTGGGAGCTCTAGAAGGGCGGGGACTGACTCCTCAGGGTGTCTCTCGGGTTCTCTCTGAAACAAGGGCCTGACTCTTCAACCCGAGGAGATGGTTCTAACCTGCTCTTGTTCTGATTATTCAGATCTCCTCATTCCTCTGCCACCTTTCTGGTTTCATCCAAGAAGGATATGAATTTGCCAATAATGTTTCAAGTTCCAGATGTCTTATCTAAGGTACTCAATTTGCTTTTTAATTGAAAAGAAACCTATAGCTAGGATGACATAGAATGTGACCGCAAAGGCATTTCCTATTTCCTTAGCACAGCCCAGTGCCTGGAACATCATCAGTGTTGGGTAGATATTTGCTGGATGAACTATCAGTCACGGAGGCCTCACCCGGCCCCCAGTGCTTAGAGCATCTGTCCACTACAACTCAGAATAAAGGCATGAGGTTAGAATCATCAAAAGGAAAACCAAAAACATTCCTATTGACGAATCTGCCCTGAGACGGCAGGCTGTGTCCAGAACCAGTCCGAGTTTCTGGAGTCTCGAAGCGCCCCTCACAGCACCACCGTAAGTCCCTTTTGTCTCCCACTTACAACCCCCAGACCGTGGAATTTCACATAACAACTCCTCATGTCCCCTCCACCTCACACAAATCAGCCACGACTGGCTGCTGAGTGACACTCTGTGACTGTGCTGCAGAGGGTTCCCCAACACTAACGGTGCTTGTGAAGTCAGCACCTCCCGGCGGTGGGGAGAGAGGGATCTTGGGGACGGAGCAGGCTCTCCGCGGGCGGTGCATGGAGCCGTGTTCCTCACGCGCTCAGGGACTGTGAGCCTCAGTGTTACACGTCACTCACGTCAGTGGACAAATGCTGGCGGAGCCCTTTTTGTTTAGTTTAATTCACAGACGGGTGAGCAAGTCAGATGCGGCCCACAACGAGTGGGCCGACCGGTCAGGTGCACAAGCTGCAAAGAGCATCAGAGAGAGGGGCGGGGGCGTGCGGGGGAGGGGAGGGAAGGGGAGGGGAGGGGCCACCTGCAGGTCGCGGGAGGGGCGAGCAGACAGAGAGCGGGAATGCAAGGATTGAGGAGTGGCGTCTGCCCTGGATCTGGAAGATATTATTTCACAGGTGGAGAGCAGAGCCAGGGGGCAAGGACACGGAGGCTGAGCGCGCAGGAAGTGCCTGAGGGCCATCAGGGTCCGGCCTTCCATGGAAGGGAGCCGAGGGGACGGATGGGCCCCGCAGAGCGCAGAGGGCCAGAGGCCGAGCGTGGGGGAGGCGGTACGGCGTTCAGCACGGTCGACAGGTCTGCCGGCAGCACAGGCCGGCGGTAGGCGAGGGGGCCCGGGGAGGCTTGAGGCTGAGCGCAGCTGCCGCGGCGCCAGCAGGCAGCCTCCATCCGGGTCTCCGATGTCCCGTTTCGAGCGGGCCGGCCCCGCCCCAGGCGCCCCCTCAGCCCAGGCGGGCTCTGGCTCTCCGAGCACCGGGCATCCGAGGCGCGGTCTGCAGGCAGCCGCGGGCCGGGCGGGAGGGGCGGGAGGAGCGGGCGGAAGGCGTTGATCGTGCCCGGGGCCTGCGAGGGGGCCACCTTCTGCCGGGCTCACGTTTCATGGCTTCAATGCTCACGGTGGCCACGAGATGGCGGCCGAGAGCAAGTCGCTTGACCAATGGGCTGAGCCCGGGAGCCAGTCTCTGGGCCACCCAGGGGATGGTAAATCCATTCCTCCTCCTAGGGAGGGAGAACCGGGCTAGCTCACTCTCACGTTTACCCTCGCCCTGTGGGGGCTGACCCTCCGCCAGTGTGTGTGGGTCTGTGTGTGTGAAAGAGCTGCTCATCCAGTTTGGAAAGGCAAGCAGGTGTAGGGAAGCGAAAGTTTACCTTTGCTGTCCTAGGGTTTTTGGCCATGCCTGAGAATTAAATCGACTGAGACAGAGTAACAGGAGAAAAGCACACACATTTATTTAGTAGAAGTTTTACATGACAGGAGAGCCCTCATAAGGAAATGAAGACCCAAATGTTTTTACACTGGGATGAGCAGAGAGAGGCAGTTGTGGAAAAGTAACTCAGATAGATGGGAGGCTAAAGGAAGATAAGAATTATTTAAACAAGGTCTGTTTGTAGAGACTTCTCTCGGCTTAAACTTCTTGTCCTTGATGATAAGAATGTTGCTTTCCTCCGGGTGTAAGGAGGACGTCTTCCATATGGGGTTTCATCTCCCATGTTTAGGAAGAGCAGGAGGCGGGTCAGAGCACCATTCTTGCATCTGCTGTTTTTACAAAGTGCCTTGAGCTCAAAATAACCCGTATGCCGAAGTGGCGTATTTAGGAGAGGCGTACTCTGCCGCTCTTCATAGGGAACCTGGGATCCCTATTCTGTTGGGACACCAGGCGGGTGCCTCAAGTCAGATCTTTGCCCGTCACACAGCCCTCCTCAGATCCCAGACGAGTCAGCTGTGCCCATGACGGCCTGCACATGTATGCTGTGAGGTAAACATGGCCTGCGCCAGCGGCTGCTCTTTTCTGGAATGAAGCTTTGTTGTATCTCACAGGACCGGGATGTACTGTGGACACTCTATCTCTTCCTTCATCCTCTGAGTCAGGGGCCTGCTAAGAGGCTGCCGACAGCCCTGCAGCCAACTAGAGGTCCTGGCCCCTGGTCATAGGTGCAAAGGTCCTGCCACCTGGCTCCCTTCCTCCTCACTGTCACAGGTCAAAGGGCAGAACTTTGAACATCTGCATTCCAAGTGGCTTTCCTCCCCTGCCCTGGAGCAGTCCCGTGCAGATGCAGGTGTCTGTGTGTCTGGAGCAGTGTTCCCTGATGATGAGACAGAGAGACAGAGAGGAAACAGGCTCAGAGACTGAAAGACAGGGAGAGGAAGACAAACAGCAAGAGAGCAGAAGCTCAGAGACACACAGAGAGGGAGGCGGACCAAAGTCCAAAAAAAGGGAAACAGAAGAGGAGAGGCAGAGCTGACAAATAAGAAAAATAGAAAACAGAGACCAAAAACTGAAGCCTAAACATCTCCCACTAAACATCTACTGTGGGCACGCTTCTTTATCATACATAACCTTCACCGTAAGGGCATCGACTCATGACTCCCCAAGATGCTGTGAAATAGGAGTGTCATCTCATAACTGGATAATTGAGGCCAAGAGGGGACTTGTCGGAGCCCCACAGCAGAGCAGAGCAGCTATGTGTGGGCAAGCTGGAGAAGTGCAGCTGGAGACCCTGGGCCCCCTTTCCTCCTTGCTGGGTTGGGGATAGCAGAGCTGGAGCCCCCAGTTACCAGTGGAGTATAAGATGCCGTCCGCTCTCCGTTCCTGCCCCCACTCCCTCTCCACTCTCTTTGATCTGGGTTTGTTGTTCCAGCCTAAGAAGCCAGAGTAAAGATAAGAGCGTCATTTATGTTGCTTTTAGCAGACTTGTGACCAAAAGCCCTGGCTAAAGACATCACGCCGTAGCAGAGAGGTGGCTGGGAGAGGGGAGGAGGGCAACCTCCAGTTTTCTCACCGCTGAGAACTTGTTTTGTTATTTCTGTCTCATTGACTCTCAGTTTTTGAAAGCTCGTGACCACCAAGGAAACTACGTTGCATATTCCTAAGTCCTTTCCCTGTTTATATTGATCAAACACATATAACCAGAAAGGAAGTGTTTAAAAGGAAGTAGTAACACTACTGACCTGAGATAATGATGTAATAGAAACCAGGTTTAATAAGTCTGGATGGTAGGTACATGGCTGTTGATTATTTCGTGTACGTTTGAAATTTTTCCTAGTGAACGATAAGGGTATTTTAAAAACTATATTCAGCTTCACTCTTCAATTGGGATGGTTGGTATTTTCAGAGAGCAGGAAAATGTGTCATTATCATAGGAGGTTTTTTTTTTTAATATTGTACATAGTTTTCTGAGCACCACTTTTTGGATTCCAAGGGATATAGGAATCATTTTACTCTCATATGGACCCTAAGAGTCCACTCTCCCCCTGAGGAGAGGTAGTGTTTTTTTGACTCTTTATCCAAACAACTTTCTGGCTGACTGAAACTGAATAGATGTGCTGTTGGACAAATCTCTTAGCCTTTCTGGGCCACAATTTCCTCGTTGTGTTTGTTGAAAGAGTTGAGCTAGGTGACCCACGAGGTCTCTGTCAGTGAATGCAGGAGTGGAAGGGAGAAAAGGAATAGAGGTATTGAAGGGCAAGAGGCACGGAGGCAAGTCTGTCAGTGCTCCTCGAGACGTGCTTGTGAGGGCTATTTTTAAAACCACCATTTGGTGCTTACATTTTCAGGTTTTGGTATGTAGACAGGTGTGTGTGAGAGAGAGAGAGTAGGGGAGGGGGAAAGAAAAGTGGAGAGAGAGAGGGAGAGAAACATATCTCTCCATTTCTTTACCAAAGATTCAAGGAGGCCAAGGACTTGGGCCGTGAGCCATATCTTCGGAACATTAGCAGATACTCACTGCAAATATTAAAATGTTTCCAGTTGTGAAATGTGAAGAGCAGGCTTTGGCTTCTGGGTCCTGGCTGAAATTCGCACCATACCTTGGCCAGGCTACAAAAGATTGCTCTCACGTTTCTGTCACAACTGTTATCTGCTGTCCTGGGGACAGCTGCTTGGGAAATGAGAACCCCATTAACACGTCAGAGCTTCTTTTCTTGGTGAGTTGGACTCTACAGATGATCAACCAGGGGGCTGTGCTCTGAACCACTGGCCGGTTCACGCTGCATTCCTGCTGCTGCTGCTGAGATGGCCTTAAGGAAGCCGAGAGTGGGAAGGGAATACTCCAGGAGAAAAAGGCCTTGGTCTCAGGGCTGGGAAGGGAAACCAGACAGGAGAGAGGAAGCTGAGGCCTAGAGAACATGGAATCCCAAATCATTTGCACAGTTTCTTTGTAGACTGTCAAAAGCAGGACTTGCCCATCACAGCTGCTTTCCGTGTTGTGTAAATGCCCCCCCAGTGCCCTCACCCTCCGCTCCAAGTGAAGAGGAGTGGAGTGGCTCTTCCTGGAGGCCGGGCTTCAGCTGACAGTGAGGCTCGGGTGGAGTCACTGCCACATTCCTGGCAGAGATGACTGAAGCCACACATCAAAGACTTGTTTTACTCCTCTACATGTCAAGCATGGGCAGGATTAGAGCCCTCTGTCTTTTTGGCCACAGAGTGCATCAGCAGCAGAGGATGGGAGGCACAGAGTGTTTATGTGACTGACCGAAGTCACTCAAGTCGCTCATAGAGCCAGGACTGGAACCCAGCAATTTGGGCTCCCAGCCAGTGCCTTTCTCCAACACAGCGTATAGGGTGAATTTGTTGCACACTAGTGTCCCATGAGTATATATGTGTGTGTGTGTCTATATCTATACCCGATAGTTTAAAATGCTTACAATGACTCATTCATTCAACTAACGTGTGTTGAATGCCTACTCTGTGCCAGCTTCTGTGATAGGCTCTAGGAATACAAAGATGTGTGAGACACGTTCTTGCTTTTGAAGAACTCTCAGCCTAGTGGAGGAAACAAACATGTTTTTTAAAAAAACACAACAGTACAAAAAGCTATATCAAATCTATGAGGACCTCAGAGAGGCAGGCACCCAACTCAGGGGGGTGGGAGGCAGCGAAGTGGTAGGAGGGTCAGGAGAAAGATTTCCTGAGAAAGTAATACATAAGGTATGTCTTAAAAGATGAGGAGTTGACAAGGCCAGGTAGGGCAATATAGAAAACATTTCGTCCTTCAGGTTCTGAGAGATGACAGTCGTCTTGTTTGTGGGACTCTGGAGTCACATTCATGGTTGTCAACAGCCTGGCAAGATCCTGCCATGCACCTTGGAGACCTCTGGTGTATATTTGCTAGTCGATTTGCAATGATCTCTGTGATTCCATTCCCTGTAGGGCCTAGTAGTAATCTTATGTAGAAAGCGGAAGTCTGGAAAGGTGAAGGAATCAACTGCAGGAAAGACAAGAGTCTGCTTATAACTCTGCTAAAGACAGCCCTACACCAGGGTTCTCCCACTCCCACTCCGCCTGTCCAGATCCTCCTCATCCTTTCAGACTAAGTGCAAATGCCACTTCTAGAAGCGCTTCTTGATTCCTCCAATGGGACATGGTCTCTCTCTTTTCTGAAGGCCCAGAAGTATTGCTTCTTCTATGATATCTCGTGTGTCCAACTTTGAATCACAGTTTCAGATAGGTGTCTTAGGCTTAGAAACCCAAAGATGTGAGGGATGGAGGGAAGAGCCAGGTCCCAGGAGATACCATCCCCGGAGTATCAGGGAAGATATGGTAGAAAGTTGAATCTGCCCAGAAGCAGAGGAGTCAGCACACACGGGCGCTTCCTCTCCAGCCTCTCTTCTTACTCCACCCCTCCTCCCACGAGAGAGTCTGCCATTCCAGGCTATCCTCAGGTACCTGAAGCCGATTTTCGAGGTGATTCTTCCATGTTGTTGCACAGTGTTTCCCAGGTGGGAATGCCCTCCCCACTCCTCGCTCACCCCACCAACACCTACCAAGCATTGCCTGCTCTTCGAACCCTTCTCAGACCCTTCCCTCCATGCCCCATCCCCCACCCAGGTGAGTTCAAGACTCCTTTCGGTTTCACTGTGGCCTCTATTTCTATCGTAGTAGTTTTCACACCATCATAATTCTCCGTACACAATCTGCTGGTGGTGACAGCTTAGAAGCTGTGTCTTATCTATCTCAGTGTCCCCAGTACCTGATGAATGGGCAAACAAATGAATTGGTATTCTTCCCTGGTCTTCCTTAGGGCCAGAAACTTTTGTCTTATTCATCTTTGTGACCCCATCACAGCACCCTCCACGTGGTGGCCTCACAATAAATGTTTGTTGTTGAATGAATGAAGCTAGTCATTCACACTCATACTTCAACATACCAACCCACAGCATTGTAATACTGAGTTGATTCTTTTTAAATGACCTATAAAAATGAAATGCATGTTAAATATTTGTCAAAAGAATCCACTTTGTCCGTAGTTTTCAGTCCTCAAAGTCCCAGTAATGCCTCACGCAAGCGCCATATGTCTCTCACAGGACGAAGCTCCTTGCAGACCAGTCTGGCAAAGGTCACCTTAGGGGCACACCCACGCACTGTACGCCACATAGAGTCCTCCTCCTGTTCCGCACACGTCCCAGGGCAGCATGAACGGGGCAGGGCGCAGATGTGCACACATGTCACTGTGGTAGGTCAACGAGCTGATCCAATGGAAGGAGAAAGCTTCAGTTCTGAGTGATCACCTGTTCGTCCCTGTGGCCCTCCTCTCCCCCATATTCTACACTTCCTAGGAACACATCTCATGACTCTGATGTCAGTGTGAATGAGGAAGGATCAGAGAGAATCCCCAGATGGAATATTAACCTCAAGTTCCCGTTTGCTCCCTAACCAAACTTTCATCAGAATGCGAATGAGAACCTCATGTTCAGGTGTAAATGTTCCAAAGCCCTTCCTTCCACCCTTTGGCAGAAGTAAAGTCAGAAAGAAAGCAGCGTTTGCAATGAGCAGACAGGATGCCCCCAGCCTCCCTGCACTGGTCATTTCTTTGCCCTGGCCGCGGCAGCCTCTGTTCCCCGGAGGAGGGAGGGCGCTCAAGACCCACACGCCAGCTCCAGTACTGTTTATGGCTTAATCTATGGCTCTCAGGAGGTGCAGAAGGGCCAAGTGGTGCTGGACAGTGTATGCTTGAGAGCTGATGTCGGACCAGAGTTAAAGCGTAAGAGAAGGGGATAACGCTTGGGAGAGGCCAGTGAAAGGAGTTTTGCAGAAGACAAGTCATCTCTTCATTTTTCTTAGACTGTCAGAGGTCCTCAGCTACTCAATACAGTGGAGACTTTGTGTGAAATGGGGAAAATGTGCCCCCTATGAGTCAGTGCAGCCCCTCAGACATGGGTGCTCAGGTTGGAAAGATAGACCTCACTGGATTCCAGCCCCCAGCCTCATCCCCCTCTGCCAGGTGTCTTATACCTATACCATTGTATGCAAGGGGCCTGAAGCTTCCACTTAGTCTATGGCTCACCCCCTCCTGCCCAAACCCTCTCTGATCCTACCAGCTGCAGTGAAGCCTCGATTCAACCTCCACCCAGAATGGGGCTGAGACCAGAGTGTCCACCTCTGTTTTATGGAAGGAATGACTGTTACCTCCCTCACTGCTCCACCACCTTCCCACTTCATTGCTACCCCAGATACCCCACCATTTCCTCATCTCTGTCTGTCTCTCTTCCCTCTCAGGCTAGGAGGAACCAGGGTGACCCCATGCTGATCAGAAACAAGCAGCTGTGCTCCATGTGTCGAGAAATAAAAACGGTAGGCCAGGGGGATATCAGAGATGGCATGGGCATCCCAGGGCGAAGCACTGCCTTTTCCCCACCAAGGCCCAGTGGAGAGAGACAATAAGGGGGCCCCTTGCAGGGAGAGCCTTGGTAAGGGCTGCAAATGAGGAGCTGCTGGCCCTGGGAACACCATCATCTGGCACTGTATGACAAACTCTCCATTTTCAACAAACCAAAGATGAACCAGGGTAGGTTGGGCCAGAGGGAAGAGATGAGATGAGCCCCTTTGCTCCGGGTTCCTAAGGTAACTGCAGCTATAGAAGTGCAGGGGGTTATGAAGCTTCTTCTGCCCCCTTAACATGTCCTCAACACTACACACATGCACACAATACAATCCACCTCCACCACTGTAGCCGGGAAGCAAGCAGCTTAATCTTTGGGTTTACCATTAATTCAGTCAGGAAAAAACTGGGGAGAGATTCTATAGTACTTTCTAGCTAGTGGAGGTGTCTGTAATTGGTAGTGGGGATGGTGAGCAGAGGGGAGTAGGAGGAGAAGAAAGAGGATATCAAAGGGGTTGAAGGCACTAAGGACAAAGCTCTGTCATGTGTCAGAGTTGCTGAAGAAAGAGGCCTGCTTCAGGAGGGTGCTGTACAGGTCAGAGGTAGGACTTGGGGTGGTTTAAGGGTTAGGGTTAGGTTGGTCAGGGTAAGCATCAAGCTTGGGTTGAAGGGTAATTTAGGTCAACAGTTTGGTTTAGTGTAGGGGTTGGGGAAGGGTCTCCTCAATTGTGCTATCCTGTGATTCTCCTTTGACTCAGGGAGGAAGGTGGGGCTGGAGGTGCAATAAGAGGAAGGCAAGGAGCAGAAGAAAAACAGGAGACAGAAGAGAGGCTCCTTTGATGAGTTCCTGGTGAAAGTGCTTCTGACTAGTAGGGTTATGGGTTTGTGAAATTTTTGTGTGGGCTTTGGAAATTTAACTGAAGCTACCGACAAAGATGGACCTGGGTGTTACAATCTGTGTTCATGTTCTACGTAATTAGGATCACAGTGTTCACTATTAGCATTGACTGGAATCTGGGATTTCTCCCGGGCTTATTCCTGGAATCACCATGTCCACATCTGGAGTGCGCTGACCCCGGGCCAGTGCTGGCCTCAGCCAGCTGGCTCACTCAGGACTTCAGCAGCTGTCCTCTTTCTCAAGACCCCCTCTCTGACCTTCGCCCTTGCCCAGGCCTCGCTGAATGAAACCATGTGCTATGGTTTTATTGTTGGCTGCAGATTCCAAAAGGAAGGGCCTCAAACACAAAAGTGCCCAGGGACCATACCCTACAGCTGTCAGATCGGGTGCACAAAGAGCCCAGTGGGAAACTACAGAAAGTTGGAAAATAAGTGTGAGGTACCCTTACTTCACTATGTAGAGTGGCACCTCAACTTCCTTCAGGGGAGGGGGACGGCACATCTGCTATAGTCACTGAGACCTCCTCCTTTCTCAGCAGGGGGTTGAATGGAGACACTGGGGAAGATATAAAAAGACTCCTAAAGATAGAAAGAACTTCCTCAATCTGATAAAGGGCATTCATGAAAAATCCACAGCTAACATCATACTCAGTGGTGAAAGACTGGATATTTTCCACTATGATCAGGAACAAGCTGAGCCGTCCGCTCTTGCTATTTTGTTCAGCATTGTACTGCATGTTCTAGTCAGGGCAGTTAAGGTGAGAAAACAAATAAAAGGCATCAGATTAAAAAGGAGAATGTAAAACTATGTTTGCAGCTGACATGATCTTATATAGAGAAAGCGCTAAAAGATCCACAAAAAAACTATTAGAGCTGATAAATGAGCACAGCCAAGTTACAAGGTGCAAGATCAATAGACAAAGATTAATTTTACTTCTATATATGGCAATGAACAGCCCAAAAACAAAATTAAGAAAGTAATTCCCTTTACAATAGCAGCCAAACATTAAAATAAATTTAACAAAAAGAATACAAGACTTGTACATCAAAAACTATAAAATATCATAGAAATTAAAGAAGACCTAAGTAAATAGAAATAACCCTATGTTCATAGATTGGAAGACGTGATATTGTTAAGATGGCAGTACTCCCCCAAATTGATCTACAGATTCAAAGCAATCCCTCTCAAAATCCCAGATGCCTTTCTTGCAGAAATTGACAAGCAAATCTTATCTTTTCATTGTCATGGCTATAATATTTTTTGAGAAATAATGAAAAAAATCCTGTTTCTTGGTGAAAACGCAATCTCCAAAAGAAAACCAACCTCTAGTGCTAATAGTAAATCTGAAAAAATTCAAGAAAGTGATGTCTGTTAATCAGGAATACTATAACTGTGTAATTGATTTTAGCCCTGTATGAAGGGCACACTTAAAACTTTCAAGTGAGCTTCAAAGTGGATTTGTTCATTCACTAATTTGGTCAACAAATATTTCTTAAACAGGCATCGTGTTAGGACCTGGAGATATGAAAGCAGAGACATGGTCTCTGCTCTCATGAAGCTGAAAGTCTATCAGGGAAAGCAGGCATTAAGCAGGTCAATACAATGAAAAGTTTATGAGCATTCTGATAGCAGAAGCCCAGGGAACGTGAGAACCTGGGGACCACCTCACAGTAGTCCAGGAGTCCGCAGTGTCTGTGAGAAAGTGACAGTTAACCAGAGACCGGAAGAACGTTGGGAGTGAGCTGAGCAGAGAGGGTTGGAAGGCTTGCTCACCTTGAGGTATCTAACTCCACACTCTGAAAACCAGGCAAGAACAAAGACCCTATGACTTGGGGACCGGAGGATCGCCTCTGCTTCATTCTCATCACAAAAGGATGTATGAATGACTCTGGTATTAAATACAACTTGAGTTTGCTAACATGGTGTATTATTTATTTAAATTAGCATGCAGTTTGGGGCAGTGTTCTAAACGAGACTTTCTTCCTCAGGTACAATCAAGAGCTATAATAATCCCAAGTGATCTGAAACTATCCTTTAAGAATTTTATGAATCAAAGGTAAGTCAAAGATTGAAAGCGCAACATGACTTCAATTCTGATTAAATTAGTTTGGGGACACATGATAGTGGGTTGAGAAACATAGTAAGTAGAATGTTTAGGCAATGCTCGGGGAATGGGCTTCTTGACTGGTTTCCTTTTCTGGTTAACCCAAATAGTTAGACCAAAAGAGTTTTCACCTTTTTGTTTGAACAACTGTTGAAAGTACTGTACAAAGTATAATCTTCCTTTCCGCCTTCACAAGCACAGTACAAGTAATAGGATGGGCAATTTCTTTGATAACTCGGGCAGAACTAATATAAAATTTCCATGTAGATGAGATGTCTAAATCAGAAGGTACAGGGCATTACACACAATCTGTCCTGAGTCCAGGACATCTTCTGCGACTTTGTAGTAACTATTCTTATCAGTTTTTTTGATTGTCATTTGCTGCTTTCTGATCAAGATCAAGTATATCAGAAATAAAATCTGGGCAGAACTTTTATTACTTGGATATCAGGGGTTTCTTTTTCCGTATTTCATTATCAGATAAGGAAGAAGGACTCAGTTTTTACTTTATTAAAAAACTCAAAACAAGGACTCACCCTGGATAAGGCACCAGTGTAGACTTGCCTTGCAATAGATGATTGGAACGTAGACACACAGTCACTCTTACTTATGACCAATCCAAAAAGTTATATTTGATCTAATGGCAATCTTTCATTTGTTTTTCCTCATACAGAAAGCAATAATGTGGGAAAATAGGTCTTTTTGTAAGCTTCTGTTGGACAGCAGTAGAGGTTATGATTTCTTGTATGACCTCAGGGCCCTCTGTTCCAAGCTGAGGTGTAGACTCAGATGCATTGAAACAATGTACGGGTATCTGGCCCACGTAGACAGGGTCGTGGAAGAAATGGGTATTTGAGTGCTACAGGCTCCAGCGCTAATCACACTTACCTACACTGACTCTATACTTGTAAGGAACTCTTAGATCACAATAAAAGTAATTCTAATAAATATTCTTTACGGACTTTAAATAGAGAACAACTATCAGAGATTTCTGAGCAAAAGTTCACTCTTCTGTGGGAGACTTTTGATATTTGCTGGCCCAATTTATTTATCTTGCAAATTTGGCATTTAAATAAAGTCTCAAATCCCAAATCATTAGTTGGTTTTATTTTATTTATTTTTTTTTTTGAGGAAGATTAGCCCTGAGCTAACTGCTGCCAGTCTTCCTCTTTTTGCTGAGGAAGCCTGGCCCTGAGCTAACATCCGTGCCCATCTTCCTCTACTTTATATGTGGGACGCCTACCACAGCATGGCATGCTAAGCGGTGCCATGTCCACACCTGGGATCCAAACCGGCGAACCCCAGGCCTCTGAGATGTGGAACGTGGGAACTTTAACCACTGCGCCACCGGGCCGGCCCAGTTGGTTTTATTTTTGATGAATAGCTCTTATTCCTTTAAAGCTAAGACCAAGAGTTGAACCAATCCTAAAATCACGTCAACCAGAAGTATCACTAGATTGCTCTTTTTTTTCCAATGTAATGAAAGAACATATAGCATGTCTGTTTGAGATTTAGCTAGTGTGACTATAAAGTAGGGTCCTGGTTCTGTTTGTAGCTTATAAAACCTGCCCTCACAATTTTTAACTCACACCACATATATAGGCAGGTGGAATTGTCCTCACTGAAATAATAGTTTTTTAAAGGTGACTTTAATTGTAGCCATTGTAGGAATTAAATAATGTTTGTTGAATGAAAGGAATGAAGGAAAGAAAAACGGGAATGAGAGAGGAAAAGAGAGGAGGAGGAAATATGAGTGGATAGATACATATTTTTGAATTATAGTGTAGACAGATCTTTTTTGTCCTTTTTTAAAGTATGCTTTTTGGTGAAGAAGATTGGCCCTGAACTAACATCTGTTGCCAATCTCCCCCTCCTTTTTTTCTCCCCAAATCCCCAGTACATAGTTGTATATCCTAGTTGTAGGTCATTCTAGTTCTTTTATGTGGAATGCCACCATCCATGGCTTGATGAGCAGTGTGTAGGTCCACGCCCAGGATCCGAACCAGTGATCCCTGGGCCTCCAAAGTGGAGCATGTGAACTTAACCACTCAGCTACTGGGCCGGCCCCCTGGTGTAGACAGATCTTAAACTATTCAGTCTTACAAGCACCTTCTGGTTTGCCCAAAATGGGTAACAGAAGGGATTTTCTTTTTCTTAGTCCCAGGGAGTCCTCCAACAACAACTGAATAAAATAAACTGGTTGGACTAGCCATGTTTTTGGTAACAAAGTAAAAGTAATCCTGAAAAATCTTTGTGGAAATAGAAACCATAAAATGAGTTTAGAAACTTAGATAGCCCAGCAGAGTTTACATATTTGTCAGTCTTTAGAAATTAAGCAACTTAAACTAGTGTAGAAATGGTTTGGGAACAGACACATTTTGGTTGAGGGTCACTTCCACAGCCTTAGCCCCCAGGAGAAATAGTATGTGGCCAAGACGTTTTCTCTACAATTGGAAGGTTCTAACCAAAATAGTCTCAGTTTTGCACTCGAAGGGTAGATTACTGATCTGGAAGAGTTTTTTTTTTTTTTTTTCTGGAAACTAGAGGATTCTTTCCTTAATCCCTTCTATCCTCAGACCATATATGTTCTGACAGTGAAATAAAACATTTTTTAAATGAAGATTGTATCAAAATCCATGAAAATATCACTAAGGGAAAAAGCTTGAGAAGCAGTGGTCTTTGGCCCTGTCATCTCACCCTGCTGCAAAGTGGTCTGAACTCCAGGTTCACAGGTGCTGGATTCAAGAGACCATTTGGGTTTTGAAATGGAAAAAGACACATTCCTTTCTACCAAGCCATAGCCAAACAACTAATGTAAAGTTTTCTTGCTTCTTCCATTCAGAATGATGAGCCTTCATCCACCAAAAGCCCAGACAGTACGCAAACCTTCCCGTGGTGACATCCCAACAGGTTTGCTTTCTTTTGGAGTACTTGTAGTGGGAGACATGCTAGCTCCAGAGTAGTAGAAGGAAAAGTTTAATCCCTTAAGATGATTTCTAAATTCTCAGAACAAATTCCCATTCTCCATCTTTTTCTCTTTCACATATTGCTGATTGACCTGTTTTGGTTGGCCCACAGCCCGCCCTTCACTCCAGCCCTACCTGACCCCTCTTCAGGCCTCACTTGCCTTTGTCCATGTCATGCTCCTTCCTAGGTCTTCTCCACACCACATGGCTCTGCTCCGTTCTTTCTTCAAAGCCCTATAATCCACTTGCTGAAGAATTTCCTTAGAGATGGGGCACAGATAATTCCCTTCTCAGGCAGTCTTGATAGTACCAATTAAGGTGGGAAGGAGACTGCGCCCCCATACCCTGGGAATGCCCTCCCCAAGGCCCTGAACCTTCCACCCCACAGGCTCCCTGAAACACCTGCCTTCTCTCAGCAGCTGCCCAGTGCTATTCTTATGTTCAGTTGCTGTTAATAGAAAAAAGGATGGCAGCTCTATCTCCAGCTGCAGCACTGAGCTGAGTCTCCTCTTTGAGAGAAGCCAGCACTGGGCTGGTGAGGGTGGAAGTGGGTCATTCTTCAAGATGATATAATTCAAGGCTTTAGTGCAGTGTAGGCTGTCACTTTAGTAACTTTGTCCATGTTCTCATTTGCTCCCATACTGAAGCCACCTTCAGTTTTTCTTCCATTTGATACACACAGTAGGGAAAATCAAGATCACTTTCTGCACTTTATACAGATGGGAAAGTCTAACTCTGTCCTGGGAGGTTGCAGGGAAGGTAGAGCCAGAACTGAACTGAGAAGACATCAGGAAAGGAAATGTGAGGATAGAAGGGGTATCTTGAAGTGGTGATAAAAGGGAGGACCAGAGATTCAAGTAACAGCTAAGGTTTGGAGATATCCACTCTAGTGGAGTGAAAGACTACTAGTCTCCCAATGAATCCCTTCTTATGTATCTGAAAATATTGGCCTAGCTCATGGCTCTCTTAGCTAAAGTGGACTGAAGAGCCAAGAACTAGGAGCATACCCAGCAAAAGCTCCCCATTCTGCCATTCTCTGCTCTGCAACCACCTCACCCTCTCAAAGCCAAGAGAACACAGAGTGACAGGCATGTGCAGTTGGTTTCAGGGTTCTCTGTACCAGCCACACACACATTCTGAATTTCCATTGAACCTGGCTGTTTTCAGGCCTGCCTCACAAAGGAATGAACATCCCCCACCCCCACCGACACGCACACGTACACACATGCACAGAATTATATGCCCTTCCCTCAGCAAGAATATTACTTTCTGATTCTACAGGACAGTGTGATAAGATGCCTTTCATCAATTTATTAACCCTGGGAGTGTGTTTCAGTTACCAATATAAGAGCTAGACTTGGTGTACGTAAGATCAGCACATTATGTTCTTGCACAGACCTGGTTCTTACCCATAGAGTCCATCCAAGGACAGTAATCTTGGAGGGGAACTTCAGGGAGAACCCTATGGAATTGGCTAGGAGCTAAAGCTTGGTAGATCTACTGTCGATTCCAGTCGTGACCCTTCTGAGTTGCGCTTTGCTCTTGTGTGTGTGCTCTCTGAAGTTATGGAAAAAGCACTAGCCTAGGAACAAGGAGACCTTGGTTCAGATCCTAGTTTTGCTGTACAGGCTTGGCCAAATTGTTTAAACTCTCTGGACCTCCATGTTCCCACCTGTAAAACCAGAGAAGCATTTTGCCCACATCCTCATGCTCACCCACAAGAGCCACACATTCAGTACAGGCAGCCTTCACCTTTGATCAGCCCGGAAAAACTGCTGACACTGCCCTGGCCCCACTGGTTTATACAGCTTAGACACATCCCTACTGCAGCACTTGTGGCTTACTGCTGAAGCTGCCACCCACCTGTGCTGCGTTGCCTGTGGACATGCTACAAATACCAAATGGCCGACTCATCCCAGTGAACATTACTGCCGATGATTGTCTAACTCATTTTGTTGATCACAACAGTGATTTCTAGTGTTTTTCTCAATTTAGCTAAACTTTATATATTATCAATAACTATTAGTGAGAACTAAGTAAATGGAAAGAGTCTGTCTCTATAAGTGACGAGGATTTCTTCTTGATTTGTTTATCTTGACTCTGGCCTTCAGTCCAGAGTTCCATGACACCCACAGGCTCTTGTTGTCAATAGATGTTGGTAGAGATGTTAACCACTTGACTTGGGCCTACCAGGTAGCACAGTGTGTGACACGGTACAAAGAGCACTGGGTTAGCATTAAGGAGATGTGGGTTCTGGTCCTTGGTCCTTAGTGCCTATGACCCTGTACCCTTGTTTTCTCTTCATTACAGTGATGAGACTGAACTGGATCCTAGGTTTGTGATTTTGTGACATCTTTTAGCTCTCATTCAGCTAGACTAATGAGCTCGTTCCAGAGCGTTCAGGACTCCAATTCCCTTAGTCATTCAGTGACTTCCGGTGGGAAAATGTTATTTCATGCACTGAATTATTCTCCTTCACAATGCGTCTTCTGGAAAAGTTGAATATTAACCAGCTTTTTGTAAATAAAATCAGATTTGAATAAGAGGTCAGGATGGTGAGGATTTTAAGGAGCCCTAAAATAAATTATTTCATAAGATGAAGGTTCCTTTGAAATGCAAATACTTTTTTACTTCTGTAGCCTTTTGCTCAGACTGTGTTTGTTTGTTTGATGAGCAGAACCACATACGTGTCCCTGAAAAGTCTTCTGAGGACTGAATCCTCTTTTCCCTTCCACTCACATTACAACTCCAGACACACTTTATCTTTATTTTTAATTTAACTGGCAATGTCTCCTAACACATGAGTTTTGTTTCTAGGCACTCCTTTCTGGCCTCTATGACAAGATTTGTAAAAGCTTAAATGTTGTGAGGTATAAGATGGTTCTATTCAAAGGAATTCTTATGTGAATTTTGAATCTGTTTTTAAGGTTGAAGAAGTCTTGGGTGACTTTTGGTTATTTTGAGTTTCTTTAAAAATAGAATCTAAGCAGCCCTTGTCCTTCCTTCTTGCAGAGAGCATTCACTACAGACTGCCCATTCTGGGCCCCAGAACAGCTGTCTTTCACGGAATGCTGTCAGATGCCTACAAAACTCTGCAGGAGACACATCTCTCTTCCTTATCCGGAAAGGAACCAATGGGCAAGACAATGAGGCAGAGAGTGATCAGAACTCATAACCTTGCAGACTCAGAGAGAAAACAACCTCCCCAGGCCAGTTTCTGACACTAGTGCCTTCTCATTATTTCCTCCTATCATCAAAAAGATGACTCCATTTTGCCTTCATAAGAGTTGCTAGCCCTTGCCTCTATCTTCTCACTTCTCACTTCGCTTCTCGTAAAGACAAAATGGTTTAATTTACATCATTATAAAGACATTGATTAAAATGGAGCATTTTGAGTGTCAGTCATTTTGTTTTGTTAAAGATTCTTAATTATGTTATAATAGATAACATCCTGCTGTTTCTAAGACATGAATTTTCTGTGAAGATTATTTCAGCTCTTCCCTCAGGGCAGGGGCCAGAGATGACTTCAGGAGGTCCCTCATGAATTCAGCCTATTAAGAATAAAAGAGAGAAATGGAGGTCAACCTCTCTCTTTATCTCTGTCAGTTAACTCTAGTAGATACAGAGGGTATTGTGATGCAATAACTGGAAAATGGCAAGTGACTAGTTGTTGCAACACTTGAGGACAGGAACCGTCTCTCTTGCCCTCCTCATGCCACCCTCTTTAGTGCCTTGTGTATATCAGAGGTTCATCTAATCTTTGTTCAGTCAAATCCAAACCAAATTCTTATATTTCCCAGTTTGGTTACTTTGGTTTGAGGATGTATGTCTCCAGTTCTGTCCTCGTCCATGTGTCAGCAGTGTGAGGGAGACAAAGGAAAACTCTAGGCTTGCAAATATGATATTTAAGGGCAACTATGCTCCATGTCTAGCTTCAGGAAAGCTCATATTAAAAAGGGTTTCCACTGCCTTTCATTCCATAGGAGGCAATGGCCTTGTGGGACCCCGAGGTCTGGAGTAAATGGACACTGGACCAATGTGTGAGAACCAACCTCTGTGCTGATTGTATTCAAAGAATGGGCTTCAGAAATACCTAACAAATGGCCTCATTTCTTGCGCGGACACATACGTGCACACAAAAACAAACCCCTAAAACCAGAAAAACTTGCTTGATTGCCCTATATTCCTGGTAGGCTGTGATTCTTGGTTTCAGTTCAGTTAGCGTTCAAGAACTCCAAAAATAGCCTGCACTTCATCTCACAGTGAAAGCTGTATGCGTGAATTATGATCTTATTTCAGATAATTGTCAAAGGACACACAACAGTGTCTCCTTTTCGTCTTTTTTTTTTTGCAAATCAACATATTCAGGAAAAGAGTTTGGGGCACCTATAGTCATGCCTTAGAGGAGGATATGTGGAGCTTTTGAGGTAATCTGAATACTATGCGCCTAGTCAGGCAGAATGTTCCCTAAATCTCATTAAGGAGTCTTCGTCTAGACTATTAGGGTGTTTCCAAAATTTCGTTAAAAAAATAACATTCTGGTGATCGCAAGTCTCCTAGTATGGTGACTGAGAATGATGGTCTGTATCAATGGTTCTTCAACTTTTTGGTCTTAGGAAACTTCTACACTCTTAAATATTGAGTGCCCTAAAGAACTTTTTAAAATGTGGGTTATATCAACTGACATTTATATTGTAAATCAAAAATGGAGAAATTTTTAAAATACAGCAACACACAAGCATACCTTCCAATAGCTGTCAGAGTGATGACTATCACATATCACATAGCCTCTGGAAAACTCCGTTGTACCCTCTGGAGAGAAGAAAAGTAAGAAAGGCAAATAACATCTTAGTATTATTATGAAAATAATTTTGACCTCACAGACATCCCAAAAAGGATTTCAGAGGCTCCAGGGGTCCGCAGACCACACTTTGAGAACTTCTGGTATACGTAGGATACCCGTGCATCTCCAGCCTTCCAGGGAAAGGGAGGCCAGAAGCTTTAGCTCTCCCGCCTGAGTAATCTGCTCCCTTGACAGGGGTGTTAGAAAGAAGGCAGTAGCAGGTTTTCAGAGTTTGATGATATTAATCTTTAGGATCATTTACCTCTCTTTGCTCACATCGTCTACTTAAAAACCTTAATTTGGTTTCTCTAATAGTGTCCTGGTGAGAATAGAGTAGGTTGACCAGTTGGCACAAGCATTCTAGTTCCCTTTGAACTCTCATTTGTCTATATGAACGCTTGTAAGTTTGTTTGCTTTTGGTTAGTATGAACTCATTTCCCAGAATCTGAGGTCCAAACCTGGACCCAATATGGCCTTAGCTCACTAGTGATGTCCCATTAGCAGCTTTGTTAAACAAAGCTTTTCCTCTTCACTTTACTCTTGCAACCGTGTCCTGGAGACTAATGGCACCGAGGGCAGAATGTCTTAAATTGGACAGTCTAGCTCTTGACCAATTTCTCCATGTGACCAACCCAATACCACCATTTCAATTTAAACTTGCAAAGAGATCTGCATGGATGCTGCCTGAATCGTAATTTAGCACTTTATTAAGTGCTGTCCCTGTTTCATACCTGTAATTCTTGTCTCTCTAGAAAAATCTATAACTTATTGAGGATGAAAACAATATCTCATGCTAACAGTATATCCCCACAGGAACTACCCAGACACATACTCAAGACATACTCAGAAGAAAATCCATTCCTACACTTGCGAAACAAAATGCCAAAGAAAATATGAGCTGAGATCCCTAAATTTGGGGCTATGAGGACACAAAGGGTTTAGGTATTAGGACCTCGCCTCTGAGGAACTTCTCACTTCAATGGAGGAAATAACATGCACGCACACAAATGAAAAGCATGTGGACAGGCCAGTGTGTGAAAAAGTATGAGTTACTCTCCACTGTAAACCGAACACCCAATGATTACAGCAAAAACCACGAGCACCAACTGTTCAACTCTCTAGACAGGAGCAAAGATGCAATTGTGTGAGCTTGTCAGGAAAGTTGGTTAGAAGAGAAATAGCCATTTTCACCCACACAGGATGTTATCTCTTGTTCTTTGCAGAGCCTTTGGCAAGATGTTTAACTGTCTGGCCAGTGAAATGCGGAATAGTGAAGTTAAGCATTGGCAGATGTTTGCTCTTTCAAGGAAAGCTTCTTCGCAAGCCTCCTGGCATTGGCCTCCACTCTGTCCTGTGTAGCAAAGATCATCCTATGGGATGTCACATAGCCAGAAATTCAGGAAACCCTTACTTTCTGGACTCTTACATTGAGAAAACTGCCTGAAGAGTAAAATGTACATAAAACAACAAGAAAGATACTGGTTAACACTCATTACCTCGGAGGAGTGGGACTGAGTGGTTGGAGGACAGAAATTGGCAGAAGGAGGAGATTTTTCATAGTATACCCTTATTTACTCTTTGAATTTTAAACCACATGAATGTTTCACTTACTCAAAAACAAGATGAAATGAACAACAACAAAACCTGTTAAAAGTTACCAGGGGCCTATCTAGCTTTGGAATTGGAAAACTGATAAACTACCAGCATAATTATTTGTCTTCCTGATACAGAGACAACAAAATCCTTGAAGACTACAAAGCACAGGCAAGTGCCCAGTGGGAAGATAAATTTTATCTCTGGCCCTGGGAAGTTTTGCTACTGAAATGCTAGTACTGGCAAATAGTATCAGAGGCCTTCTGCTTATGTAGTATTTTCAACTTCTCAGATTCTTTCACTTGTTCTTCCTCTCTCTCTGCCTCACGTTTACCATTGTTTTCCTGCCATGAAACGGGCAATAACGTGCACACAATGCTGCCTATTTTACAGAAGCAGTCCTTCCCTGGGCACTTGTACAAAGATTCTTCATTTTATTCTAACAAGTGCACCTGGTTCTTATTTATGGCGTTGCCTACATGGGACTACTCTCTTGCACAAAACCCTTTAAATGTTTGATAGCACAGCCCATGTCCACCTTAGTCTTTTTAAACTTACAATCCCCAGATTCTTCAGCCAGTAGAACATGGCCCAGTCATCCTCTCTGGACCCACCCCAGTGCCACTCAAAACCAGACACTTAGAGTGGAATCTAAAACTCCAGATGTGACCTGGCCAGATGTGGCTGTGGGACTTTCAACCTCCCTCCTTCTGGCTCAACTGCTTCCAGAAATGCACACTAAAACGGCATTTGTTTTCCTAGCAGCTGTGTCACTTCAGTCTCTCACATTGACTTGCCACCAACTAACCCCTTTTTGTCCTTTCAGTGAGAAGTGCTATTCTGACAACGTTCCTCAGGCTGCCAATTTTTTAAAACCTATATGCATGACTATATTCTTGTTTATTAAGTTGCCTCTAGCTGGATTCCAGCCGATGACCATCTTTCTTAATCTAGATTCCATCAATCACTAGTTCTTCCAAGTTTGATTGTGCTCTTCTGTCTTCCTCTCAGTCTTTGATGCAAGTGTTGTAAGAAACAGAGACCAGAGCCAAAACTCACAGCACAGCTCTCGAGCCCGCTCTTTAGGTCAGGGAATTTTAAGGGTCTTTGTTTTCCTGTATTTTATTAAGAAAACATTCAAATGGACAGAGAAGCTGAAATAATAGCATAAAGAATACCTATCTATCTTCCACCTAGAGTCTACGATTGTCAATATTTTGCCGCGTTTCCTCTATCCCCATATCGTTTTGCTGAACCATTTTAGAACAAAGACATCATGGCATTTTACTACTACTAGTTCGTTGTACCACTTGCAGCTCCGAAAAAAAAATTATCCTTCAAAGGATAACACCATTATCAATGAAAAATGAATAACAGTTCCTTATTATTTTCTCCACTCTGTCCATATTCAAATTCTCCAATTTGTCCCCAATATGTCTATTATGGCTGGTTTGTTCAAATCAAACAAAAAACGACACATTGCGTTTTTGCCTCTTTTAATCTAAAAAACCTTACCTCAACTTCCTTTTTCGTGACGTTGCCTATCAAAGAGACCAAGATAATTGCTTGGTAGAATGCCACAGACCTCTTTAAATACTACCCCTCTTCTTGCTGTAAATTTCAAATGCTGCTATTAAGTAAGGGGCATTCATTGAGTAATTATTAATTCTTTTTTATTAATCAAATTGACATGTAACTAACAATTAGAGCTTCTGATAAGCATGAGATAACACTCTTCCCATGTTGGATTGATACCATCACAGGCATAAACCCAGAACTGTGATACTTTATGATTGTGTGACTTTGGCCGAGTTACTTCACCTCTTGGAGTCTTGGTTTCCTGTGCTCTGTAACCAGGATAAAAGTGTTGGTCTCAATAATAAGAGGAGCACGTACACTAAAATTGGAAGATCACAGGGAAGAGTACCATGACCCCTGCATGAATGACATGCAGATTTGTGAAGTGTTCCATATTTTTAAGCTAAGCTCATATGTCTATTTATTAGATATTGCAAAATGTCCCTTCATAAGAGTTTTCTAATTTATATTACCATGAGAAATGTATGCAAGTGCCTGTTTCCCTCAGCCTCAAAAATAATTGTAATAATTTTTATTTTTTAACTAAAATTAGGAATGAAAAATTATATGTCTGCATGATTGAAATTTGTATTTTCCTAATTAGGAGATTGAACATGTTTTCATATGTTTAAAGGCCATTTTTATATATCTTTTGCAAATTGTTCATTTTTGAAACCTATTTTGCTATCATGACCCATTAATTTTTAAAGAATAAAATAATTATCCAAATGGCAAAAAAAAAGAAAAAATTCTTATAAGGATTGGTACAATATTGTATTGTATTGTATATATTAAATTGTATCAATCTTATAAGGATTGATACAATAGTACTCAAGATTTCCATCTAACATCTCTAACCAGAGGAGAAAATACATGTTTTCATTTAACATTTGGAAATCTGACTCTTTAAACTAACATTTATTAAACCCATACTGTAGGCTGGTCAAGAGGGTATTCAGCTGAGCATTGGTTGTGTTCCCAGTACATGCTTAACGCTGTCGGTGAGTCCACATTTCATCCTATAATAACCCTACAAAATAGGGAGGATTATTAGCCCCGTAACATGAAAGGGGAGATTGGATCTCACAAAGGTTAAGTGACTTGCCCAAGTTCACACCAAGGTGGGAACTGAACTTAAGGTCATTCTGAGCACAAAGCTGAAGCTCCTTTCACTCCCCTATCAGCCTCTCTTGACTGAACGGTGCCCATTTTTCAGTCAACACAATATCTGAGACTTCCTATCAACCAATCGCCTCAACCTTGTTGGAGTTAGGTCCAAAATAGCAATTTCCTCTGTGGAATAGGTAAAACTGGCTGCAACCCAAACAAGGCCAAGCCTCATCTTGTTGGGTTTTCCCAGGGATGGGGGTTGTGAGGGGGATGAGAATGCCACATTCTTGCTCCAGGCAGAGGCGTCTGTTCTCTCAGCCTGTTACGCATTCAGGGTCATTGCAATGTGTCATATTTTTGGAATGGGAAGGCAGGGAGGGGCTAGAGGGAGCCAGGTCCTGGCATGAAACTTGCCCACCAGGACAGACAAGGCTCTGGATGTGGGCAGTAGAGGGTAGGAAGGCTGACTACACCCAAGAGTGTGGCAAAGTCAGTAAACAGTCTTACACCAGTGAGCCCTGGTGTTCTGGTCAGCAACCGGAACCCTAACAAAGTGGAGGAGCGCAGCAGTGGGGACAGAGGTGGAGGGGTGTATGTGTAGAGGGGGAAGGACATACTTGGAAATGTAAGGGCAGGAGTTCATCATCCTGGAAACCTGGTTATCTGTGGTAAAGCCTAGTCACTGAACAAGGGTCAAGAGGCCACCTGCCAAGGGAGTCTGCTCGGAGCAAACCGGGAAGCCCAGGGATTCTCAGCAGGACCATATCATGACCTATGGGGATGGGAGAGAGTACAGTTAAAAATTGCATTCAATACTGAAATATTCTGCATACATACATCAATACATATTTAAAATATTCTTATTGTGTTAATAATAGAAAATAATGAAAGTACATCTGAACAAGGTCTTCTTAGTTGGTGAGTATGTACAGAAACAAATCTAGCTAAAAACAATTATTTATTTCTTCCATATTAGTTATTTTCAAGTAGGTTGTGACATTTTTATGTTAAACCAAAGAGAGCATCCGTTTCAATATTGAGAAACCCTTGGAAAGCAGAAGAGAAATCAGGAGTCTAGTTCTGAGACAGGCCTCATTGCCGACAACGGTGATGAGTTACCCAGGGCTTCTCTCCATCTGCTTTACTTTAATTCATTAAACATTCGCTGAAAACCTACTAAGCAGTAGGGCATTGGGTGCTGTGGATATGAGAGTGAATATAACCATTTTCTGCCCTTGAGAAGATTGTAATCTCACTGGGCAGTGGATGTAGGCTGACAGGGAATCACAGTAAAATGTGAGAAGTGCTGGGATAGAGGTGAGCACAGCAACAGGAGGGGTCTCTACCTGGGCTGGGGTGGGGGAGGGCAGAGAGGGTTTCCTAGAAGAATTGTCCACAAGCTAATTTTAAAGAGCATTTGCCCTGGATCTAGTGCAGAAGGGCAGCCCCTAAGGAGGTGATGCACCACTGTGGTTACAAGCTTGGGCTCTGCACTCACACTGGTTGCGTTTCCTCATCTATAGCATCAAGATGATAATAGAGTACCTACCTCAGAGGGTTTCTGTGAGGAATAAATGCAGTAATTACATATAGCACCTTAGCACATAGCTCTCTATAAATATAGATTTTTAACTAATTTTAAATGCAATATGACCTGATGGATCTGAATTTGTGTTTGGAGGGCTCTTATTTAGAGTTGTTTCTGTGCTTAGAAAGTCCCTTCCCATGCTGGTCTAAGGTTTTTGCTTTCTTCACTTATAGAATATTACACAAGGGTCAAGAAGGGTGATTTATTAAGGAGTTGACAAATAAGTTAGAAATGTGGCAGTCTTGGTTTTAAAAAGAGTTAATGCTTAAAAACAAGGTCCAGGCCAACAATTGCTGTCATTCATTCAATTTTTGAGTTCTTATGTGTGCACCAGACACTATGCTTTATGGAAGCCTTGTAAAGATGATTTGTACAAAACGCTTTTCTGTAGAAACTCACAATCTAATGAGAAATACAGCCATGGAAATAAAACATTATGCCACAATATGATAAGTGTGATCATACAGGCATGTGCAAAATACAAATCATGACATTATTTGGCTGTGCAATACCTAGTAGGCTGGAGAAAAGCATGATCAGAACTGGGTCTGAGGGGGAACCAACAGTGGCAGCTGAGTAGAATGAGAAAAGATCAGTTGGAAAGAGGCCAGACAGAGTCTTTTGCAATAATCCAGACAAGGTTGGTAAACCTTGATAATTTCTAGCTGAATATATGGTCTGGCCATATCAAGAGACATCTGGAGTAGAGGTTCATTTCTAGGAGTCATCAGTCTAAAGATGGTATTCAAAGCTATGGATATCAATGAGATAATTCAGGGAGGTGGTGGTGTGGTATAGTGTGAGAAGAGAGGGATCTACATGGGAGGCCTGGAGGATACCAACGAGTAGAGGACAAGAGAGAGAAGGCAACAAATTAAACTGAGAAGAAGCCAGGAGAAGGTGTCCTAGGAACCAAGGGCAGAAAGAGTTTTAGGAAGTAGAAAGTTATCAGTGGTGCCAAATGCCACAGGGAAGTCAAACAGGAAAGAAGTGAAAAGATGTCACCAGATTCCATATTTAAGATGTTAGGGATAACCTTGGTCAAAGTTTTGGGGATTCAAACTGGATTGCAGTGAGCTGAAGAAGGAAGGAAGTTTGGTGATGAGGAGGAGATGCAAAGATGAAGAAAAGATGTCTTTGTTGTGGGGGAGACGGGAGTGTATTTGGAGCCAAGCCTGTGGGTACCTAGACACTCTACTACTTTGTGTCTGTCTATGAGTTGCTTTTAAGATAAGAAATTTTTTAAGGTATTTTTCATGGTTTAGGAATCTCATTGACAGCGTTTTTTAAATTCATCTTAGTGTTACCTAAAATCTCTCAGCTCACTCCATCCGGGCTCTTTTCCCTGCCCTCGGCATACCCCAGCAGAAGCTTAGGGACTGCAAGGAGGGCTGGAGAGAAGCCTACTCTCCAGCTCAGGGCACTCTTCCAGGATCCTTCCCTCTGCCTGCTCCAGTCTTCTTCAGGCAGCAGCTCTCCTCCTTCCTGACCTACTTGGCTTTACGACTTGGCTCCCACTTCTACTATCTCCGAACCTCAGACTATTTGCTTTGGGCCTGGTAACTGGACCTCCTCAGTATTGCAAAACTCAGGGCTGAGCCCCTAGAACACCATTTCAGGGCCAACAATGACCCATCACCTATTCATTCATCACACATATATTTTTTAAGTCCCTAGTATGAGTCAGGTACTATTTTAGGCACTGGAAGACATTGATGAAGAAGAAAGCCAAAGATCCTGCTCTTAGTGGAATTTACCTTTAGTAGAGGAGATAAAAAATAAATAAACGATAGACATGGACCATGAGGGCCCCCAGGCACCCTCCCTTCCAGGAAAAGAACTTGGCCCTACACACACTGAACTGTGTTTATGCTTTGTAAACTCTTGGAGCCACTCTCCTAGCTGTGCCTAGGGTTTTGATGTGCTACCCTAAGGTACAAGTTCTCAGAACTGTCACATCTCATCCCCAGGCATTCAGATGCCAAATGCCCCTGCAGGCAATAAAGATTTTTTTCTGACTGACTGTAGATTATGAACTAGTCTTTTCATTTGTTGCCATATCCCTTTTCAGTGGCTGTCTCCCCTGCTGTGTCACCCTCATTCTGTATACCCATCTTACATTCCATTCCCAAAGTGCTAGACTTTCTAATTAATGTTACCCAATCTAAGATTCCATCAATGAAAAGATGTACCATTATTTTATATACTAATAAAGGAAAAATGTCCAAGATGAAGAATTGAATGGGAGACCCCTATATAAAGCTAAGACACCAAAGGACTACACCTTCAATACAGAGGTAAACAAGAAACAAACTCACCACACAGAGAGAGACAGCAAAAGATCCTGCATGTCTCAATCTTGGCACAGTGGATAGAGGGTGAAAAACATCTCATCTGAGAAATTAAACTACACCCTGGCACTCACACAAGTAGTTTAAGTCCACGCTTCTAGTGTGGCCCAAATATTCTCAATCTGAGAATGTAATTTGAAGCGGTGACTGGCAGAAGCAAATGTAGATCCTCAGAACGAAGGTTCACAATGCCCATCTGATGGCTCACCTGCTCCAGCAATAGTCAAAATCAGTATCTTTCTAATGCAACCAAAGGACACCGGGCATCTGGTAGACTTCATTGTGTAGGGGTTTGGAATATAGTCTCTTTTCTGAGTTTATATTATGAAGACAATATTTTTTCTACTGTAACCACTCTGAAATTGCAGATAGGGAAATTAAGGTTTCTTTAGCACATTGACTATGGCACTGAGATGCTCATTTAGTGCTCCCCAGAACTGTTTCTTTTTCCCTGAAAGATCAGAACTTTTCTGTGTCTGGCATCTTCGGCTTTTCCTGAAATGAGGGAGGGCTAGATGGTAGCTTTTATGAAGTATCATGCTGACATCTACCAATATGAGTATACGCTGCTGGAGCCATGTGTCCTGATTATTGACAGAACTTGCCTAGAGACTAATTCTGGGCTCCACAGCTGGAAGTTACAGATGCTGGCAAAAGTTTTGAGAGGAACCATGAAAGCTATTGTGAAACAGGAACTAGGTGAAAAGGGAAAACTCTAGGTTTTTCTACTGGAAGGAACCCCAGAGACCATCTAGGCCAATTCCTGAGGCCATCTGGCAGGGCTGCTATCATATCAGATCTTTGTATGGCTCCACCTTTTGCATAATTCAGGTCTCTGTTTAAGTGCCCCTTCCTCACAGAAGATCCCCTTTATTATCTCATGTATAATAGCCTACCTACAACCCAGTATGCTTAATATTTTATTGTGCTTCTTTTAGTCACAGCCATTATCTCTGTCTGATATTGTTTGAAATGATTAGTTAATTGTTAACTTGCTTTGTTTCTGTCTTCTCTCACTAGAACACAGGGACCTTGTTCAACTCTGTAAAACCAGAACCAGAACAGTACCTGGCCCAAAATGAAAACTCCGACATATTTGTTGAATGAGTGAATAGTAAGTGAATCAATGAAGAAAATAAGGACAATAGCTGTAATTATTTCAATTTCAGACAAATGAAATTCCATATCAGGTTTAGACTAGGCTTTAAGCGATTCATTTTCTCTCTGGAGCTAGCTGTAGTGTTTCTGTATCACAGCTCTAGGTATAGTGCCTGCCATATACAAGGCTCTCATGTCTGCTGGATGAAAGCATGTATGCCATAAACCCAGTAACAGGAGCTGCTTTTCTTCTCTGGAAAAGTGATGTCTTACCATCAGGGAACAGTGATATGTATGATATTATTAACCAAAAGAAAGTTGGAAGTACAAAAAGATTTTAGATTATATGAAAAATTTAAAGAGAGGAAAGAATTAAAGATTTAAAATAACATTTTAAAATGAGAAGTGGAAAATTGGAAAATTATCAAGACTAGTGAAACTGGCAAAGAGTTAGCCATTGAAGATTAAGTAGCTAGGAACTAAAGGTTTTTTTCCTTTTTGCAACTACTGATTATAGCTTTTATCTGTTTAACCCACCCATTGTTAACTGTGCTCTTTAGGCAGTATGCTATCTGACTCCCACTAGGTTCCTATAGAGAACATCTCCCTGGGGCCTGGGACACTATGGTAATAGGTGTGTGAGCCGTTTTTCAGGCATTAGAACCCCTTTGTCCACTTCAGGCCAGTTGAGACCAACTCATCAACTGGGCCTGTAGAGATGTCCAATAGGCAACCTTTTGACAGCAAGAGGCTAAAAACTCCACCCTCCGATCATGGTAACAACGCCATTTTGTGAGCATGGGTCCTATGAAGAGGCATGAAGCCTGACTACGCTTGCACAGATCATCAATTGCCTCACCTCTCCTCACCTCCAACCACCTCTCTCGACATTTCAGACCACCTTGCCCCCATCCCATAAATACCCCTGAGTCCCTCTTTTCGGGGAAGCAGATTTGAGACTCATGCTCTCGCTTCTTCACATGGCTGCCTTGTGATTAAACTCTCTCTGTTGCAATCTTGTCGTCTCAGTGTTTGGCTTTCTGGGTGGCAGGCAAAAACGAACCTGGCACAGTAACACTAGGGATGGAATAAAGGACTTTTAGGAAAGGACTTTCAAGAAAGAAGGAGAGATTCAAGATGTCATGGTCATCTATGCTGCTCTCATCTCCTTTGTTAAGCAACCAAAGAAGATTGTGAAGTCTTCCAGGAGGGCTTGAAAAATAAGAGCACTTTCTCCTTGGCTGGAGTGCCTGTGGATCTGCCCCTAGAATGAGTGATAAACCAAGTGGCCTTTCCAACATCTTCTAGCCTTACAGTATTCTGAATTTGGACACTGAAAAACTGCTCATTCGTCATGCAGTAAACATTTACAAAGTGCCTGCTAAGTGTCAAGGAATAGTCAGGATCCTTTGATTTCAAGTAACAGAAACTCAGTCCATACCTTAAGAAAAAATGGAAGTCTACTTGAAGGATCCTGGGTTTTCTCCAAGAGCAACCAAGCCACAAGAAGGGCACGGATGCAGCAGACCCCAGGAACCACTGGAGCCAGGGACCTAATATGGTGTGGATTCTTTCTCCATCTTTTTTCTTCTTCCTTGTGTTGTCTTTTTCCTTCTCCTGCTGAGACTATCTATTTCCACCTGGTGGAAAACCTGACTATGAGCATCTTTCAAGCTTTATGCCTTATAGCTTTTGGCTATTGTGGTTCCAGGCCCTAAAATTCAGAAGAAGGCATCTAGCCCAACTTAGAAAGGTACCTTATCATGAAGCAATCAGTTATGACCATTGGGATGGGATTAAGTAAGAACTCCATAAAGATGAAGTGGTGGGGAGAGAGAAAGAGCATTCAGAGGAAGTGGGTGGGGCTGAGCAGGCAATGCCATATACACTCATTATGGCCTGGCACTGTGTTGGACACTGGTGAGATAAAGATGACTAAACCTCTATACCTGTAAAACCAAGGTGTCATCACTGCTGCACTACACAAAAATGCTGTCGGTGACATCCTCAGAAAGTCTGAGCCAGGTACCATGTTTAGGAGCAGCTGAGCTTGGCATCTCTCTTTGAGAAGGGGCTGCCCCCATTTTCTTTGTAAAAGGCAAACTCTGTCTCTCCAGTTCAGAAGATTGACCTGGTGAGGACTGTGGAGTTAAAGCCGATAGTTGAAGAACTGGTTTGTCAACTCTTGAGAATCTGGAAAAGAGGTCAATATGAATGACACTATTGAGGATGAGCAGGATGAAGTGGGAAACAGGCAGAGTAGATGGAAAGAAGGAGAGAAAGAAAAGAAAGAGAGAAAACAGGAGAAGAAGAGTGTTGTTAATGGAATTAATGTAAAATGAACTCTAAACCTCACTTTCTCATAGCTCTCCATGTCTTCTCTGTTCAGGAATGAGAAAAACACTGAGAGTGTAAGGCTTTTTGTTTGTTTGTTCCCTAAAGATTGGCACCTAAGCTAACATCTGTTGCCAATCTTCTTTTTTTTCCCCCTTCCTTCTTCTTCTCCCCAAAGCCCCCCAGTACACAGTGGTATATTCTATTTGGGAGTGCCTCTGGTTGTGCTATGGGATGCTACCTCAGCATGGCCTGATGAGCAGTGTCGGGTCCGCACCCAGGATTCGGGCTCGCGAAACCCTGGGCCACCAAAGCCAAGCGGGTGAACTTAACCACTCGGCCATGGGGCCAGCCCCAAGGGTAAGGCTTTTTGATCTGGGACTCTCTGGTCACAGACTGTCTCTTTTGCTCTATGGCTGTGTCTGCTCAGCATTTCCCCCAGAGCAGTGCCTTGTCAGAAAGGGGGTAGGAGACTGAATGAGCTATGCCTGCCCTAGCCTTGTTTCCATGACAACTGATCCTCAAGCATTGCATTTGGGCCCTTATACGTTACACCTTCCCAAGAAAAAATTTGTATGTTTGGGGAGGGGATGGAGTTGGCTTTGCAGAGATTCTCCAAAGGGCTGACATTTCTTTTAGAGATCTTTCTGTTTTCAATAGTAATAGTGATTCTTTCCAGATGACTTGAAATCAACATTCTTCATTTTTCACTTTAGAAAATAGCCACAGCCCAATAACTCCCTAATAGGCCTATAACAACAACACAGGCCAGAGTGTGCCCAGTTATTTGTTAGTCAAATGGAAAAGTAGGAGGAAGCAATGAATTGGTGACAGCTGGCTCAGCCTGACAGCCCACATCAAGAGCCATCTCTCCTCTCTCTGGACTAGAGTGGCTGTCTAGAACTGGACCATTTCAGGGGAAGGAGTGCCTTAAGATTTCCTGCAAGTTGAGAGACAGGTGTGGCAAGAGTGCCAGAGGAGTTGGAGGTGTTAAGGGAGATGAAGATGATAATCACCCACATTATAAGAATATCTGAGCTGACTCTGAGCTCCTCCATTAGGTGTAGAGGAAGAAACCACGACTTAACCATGTCTCTATATCTAGCCAGCATGGTGCCTGGCACACAGCAGGTGCTCAGTAAGTGTGGGTTGATTGAATAAAAGTAACATTTGATATTTGAGAGCATATCTCAGGAGCTATGCACAATCTGGGGCTTTCTAAAGGCACAAGATTTGCCCTCTAGCAATGAAAGAAATCTTTCTTTTTATTTTTTAACTATCCCTCATTGAACTCTGATTTTATTTTTCTTAGTTGTGTTCCTTGTCAACTAGGAATTTGATTCTAAAAAACTGGCTCCAAGTGAAATAGAGAAAAGGGAGAGAAACCCATTCTGGGATCCAGAAACTGGGCGTAGGACAGGGATTCCCATGGACTCCCAGCAAAGCTCGGAATTGAAACAAAGGGAAATGCCTTGCAGAATTATCTTCCTGGGGAACCACACAGCCACCACAAAAGGGCAAAAGCAGAGTCTAGTCAGCACGGACTTCTCTGTGCAGTCTTTCCAACTTATAACCTCCCTAGACCTTAAATAACTAAAATCTCTGGTTTTTCACAAGGTCAAACGGCTTATTTGTGCATGAGAATTGCTGGAGTAAACTGGCATAAAATTGGAAAACAACAAGGTAAAGATAAGCAACGAGAATTCACATTTGTTACTGAGAAACAACAACGTAAGCTATGTTCATAGCTTGTGGCTAAGAGCAGGGCCTGACTGGGTTCGCATCCTGACACTACACTTTACCGCTTTTGTATCACCATATCTTACTGCTGATATGGCTTTGGCAAGACTGTCATGAGACCGAAATGCATTGTATCAAACCAAGGCTCAAAATATGCCTGGCATGTAGTAGTGATCAATAAATATCAACTAATCTTACTATTATTACTTTTAAATGCTTTCTAAATCATAATTCTAATAAAGTCATCTCCTGCTTAAATATGTCCATGCCTCCTTATTTTCCCCCTAGATAAACTGCATATTCTTTTGCATGGCCCACAGAGCATTCCAGGGCTGGCTCTGCTTGCTCATCTCTTGCCATCTCTCCCTGATCAAACCCTGAGCTCCAGTCTTGCTTAGAGCTCACTGGAGTACCTTGTCCTCTTACATCTCTGTGCATGTTCTCTTTCTTCTGTTTGAAACACCCTTTCTCTGCTCACTCACCTGGATAATATCTATTTGTCCCTAACCTAGCCCAGATACTATCTCTTCCAGAAAGTTCCCCCTAACACCACCAGCTTGGCTCGAGGACCCCTCTTATATACCCGTGTTAGACTGCAACACGGTCTCTAACATACTCTGTCGACATTCCTTCCTTCTCTTCCTACCCTATGGACTATATGCCCCTCTAGAGGAAGAAATGGCATCTTGTTCTCCAACGTATCCCCAGCATGCATCAGAGAGCAGGTGTTCCAAAAAATGCTTGGAATCTTTAGAGTAGAGGAGCCTTAAAAATGAAATATCCCAGAAGGATCAGCAAAAGTAAAGAACTGAAGCCCTCAAGAAAGAGAAACAAATAGAGAAAAATGTCTAATTTCCTCACCTCTCACCTATTCCTGCTCCCTCACACTTGAAGGCCCAGGATTTGCTCCTTTATTATTTTCCATTCTCAAATTCCCCTTAAGAGAATGCCAGGAGTCATGTTCTCTGGTGACCCAGGTCTTTTAGGCTGCTACCTGATCCTGCTTCATTTCCTGTGAGCAACCACGGCACTGACTCTGATCCTCAACAGGAAATTCTGAGCAGTCACTGTTTCAGGTCCTTTCAAACTGATTATGGTTCTTAGAGGTAAGGGATCCAAGGCTTTCCGTAATCCAGACAACGCAGAGCCTGTCTTTTGGGCTAGCCAGCACTGGATAAATAATAACCAACTGCCTTTACCTTTTCTCAGAATCCTAGAGGGTCATAGCTAATCCTCTAAACGCCTGTGTGGGTAGAAACGCCATCCTGTTACACATTGATCAGGAAAGCGATAGCTCAAGGTCATTCAGCAGATCAGTGGCAGAACCAGCAGGTCAGACTCCAGCTCCAGCCAACGGGGATACTAGGGTCATATAACTCTAGTCAGGCTCTTTTTTCCTTCGACAGTTTTCATTCTGGACACAGAGCTACAGAATTAAAACGGGAGCTGGGGGCAAGCTAATGAGAAAATCATATATTTGAACACAATTTAAAAACAAACAGATGATAAAACGCATTTATGAAATCCCTATGAACCTGTTCCCAGCAATCTGAAAGGCACTAGCAAAAGCAAATGTCCCAAGTTACCCAAGGGAATTACCCTATGTTCCTTTTGTTGGCATGAAAAACCCCCCAAGGAACCAAAATAAAGGTCAGAAGAGGAAGAGGAAGAAAAATATTTCTAAAGAAGCAGGGGCTTGATTCTTTGGGCACTCAGTAAAGATTTTTTTTTTAGAGATGAATTGGTTACAAGCTTCTGAAATATCTTTCTTAGGATGTTGGATCAGGGCAAGCGGGAGTGGCTTCTGAACATTTCAATCTCAGGTGCAAATAGACTCAAAGCTTTTCACCGGTCTCAGCAGTAGGCAGAAGAGTGGTCGAGCAGCTCCTCAAACTTAATGAGGTCTCTCTGGTCCAGAGCTCACGCATCACCTATCTTCGTAGCTCTTATACTTTCCACAAGGGTTGTCTTTTAGTAGACAATAAGTTTTGCTGAAAAAATTGTGAATGCATGGTGTGTTCGGTGAAGGAATCATGGTCTCTTATTTTTAGTTCTCAAAGGAAAAAAAGCCATGACTTGTAGCATTTGCCAATTTCTGTGGTGTAAATTCTCCTGGCATGGCCATTTTCAAGCTACTAAAGGTTTAACAAGAAGCTCACAAAAGGTCTAAAAATTTAATAATCGGCTCTCGTGACCAGCCAGAGTCAACTGCAGCGCCCTCGTGCTACGGCAGTTCAGTCCTGGCTCTCTTTGTACTCAGAGGCAGGACAGTACTCAGTGTTTTCAATATATTTAGCCCTCAGAGGGAAAAGGGTCTGGGATGCAGTGGGAGGTAGCTTGGGAACAGTGATTGTGCAGTCTGATGAGGCCGCTTGCGTAGAGAAGCACATCGGTGGTGTCCTGTGGGAACTGCCAAAGCCAGAATACTTTTCTGTGTCTAGCCTAGTATGGAAAATGGAAGAAGAACATCTAGACCCCTCCTCTGCATGCTGCATGCCTCTTCCCCTAAGCAAAGAAGAAAGAAACCTTAGAGTTCACAAACCTTCTTCAACACAGCTGAGGTTTGTATGAACAGGTGAAAAACTCTAATCCAGCTTTGAGTGTACTCAGATCACAGCAATGTAAGATGTCTTTGCAATGTGGAGATTAGATAAAAGAGGGTTATTTCTAATTACCTAAACACTTATATCAGTACCAGAATACTTCTCACGTGTGTTTGGCAATAAGCATTCTTCATCAAGACAAATAGATCTTTTCAGTTCCCCCACAATTTATATCATTCAAGTTTTTGTTGAAAGTTTTTCCACTTATCATGCTGTTAAATGAATAGGGTTTTCTGCTCACGAGTGCTTAGGATGAGTGTTTTGTGATGTACGTCCTTTGGAGACACACATCTTCAGCCAGTGTGACTCCTTTCAGGTAACACACCCTCTTTGTTATACACCCTGGACAGATCTGGACCCTGACATAGGCGGTTCCTGGGCGCAGCTTCCGCCCGAAGCACATGTACTTCCTCCCCAGTTCTGCCCCATCTGGGAGGTGGGAGCCTTGAGTGGGACAGGGGAAGGTGAGAGCCAGGCCATCAGGGCTCTTTAAGGTACACACCTCCCCTCCCCACAAACAGTCCTCGTTCAGGTCTCAGCCTATTCTTCTCTTTACGGATTTAGTTCTGCATCACTCACCTCAATCTACTTTTGGCATGTCTGTTGCTTGACCCTGCTCTTGGTTTTCCTAGCATTCCCTTTGCTAATTGTTCTCCCCCTTCTTTCCCAAGATCCTTCTTTGGAATTACCCTGCTGTGTTTGGGTTGGCTCCTCTCAGTTTAGCATAAGAGATAACAGCAGAATCTGAGAAGTCAAATGGTCTGGGTTTGCGCCTTGACACCTTCACTTGCTGGCTGTGTGACCCTGCGAAAGTGGCTTGACCTCTCTAAGCCTCAGCTTCCTCATCTGCAAAACAAAGTCACTGTGGGTCCTTATCTTAGGAGTATTTCGAGGTGAAAATTAGAACATGCATGTCAAATTCCTAGCAAGTGTCTCTGTGATATGTTATCTCTTCTTAGTGTTACTTCTAGCCTCCGTATTGTTGTTGTGATCAGTAGAAGTGGAGTTTCCCTGGCACAGTGTTGCCTCGAGTACCTCTGGTGATGCCCATCTCCCCCCCCCACCCCCAGCTCTGCTCCACCTTTAGAGATTCCCATGGCCAAGGTCCCTGAGCAAAGTGTTGATAGTGCTTAATGGGAAGAATGCTTGTGAAACGGATGCCAAACCTACTTCCAAACATAGAACCATGTAATAATCTGTCCCTTGAGATGTCCTGCAAGTTTGTCTTAGATAAGAAAATCCTTGATGACTTTTTGATTTTGCTTGCCATGTGCTTTGTTATTGCTGACACAAAAGTATGTCTAGAAAGTACACGTCTTTTCTTCAATTTACATTTGATAAACACTGACTTCTTGGCCTTTAAAATGAGTAATGGCCGTTGCAACAATGACAGTAATGAAATGGTTTTATTATTTCTTTCTCCTTTAAGAAGCTGAACCAGGGAGAGGCAAGATGGCCTCTCGTACCGCTTGAAATTAGACAGCAGTCTGGAGCTCTGCTTGACAGCCCTACCTTTTTCACTTCCCTCCATTTGTTCTGGGGAAATAGCCAAGCTCCTGAAATAGGACAGATGCTGCCTGGATTCGTCAGGTCTGGATGCCCTTGAAAGCGGTAGCTGAACTCATCTGTTAGGGTCAGAAGTTCGAGCTTACCTTCAAGGTCAAAAATGAATTTTCTGAGATACATGAAAAGAGAATCTGTTTATGCAGTCGTGTGCAGCCCTGTATGTCAGGGGAAGAAACTACGCTTTCTAGGTACTCTGACAACAGACTTTACAAGCATTTGAGAAATCTGGAGAAGGCAGGAGACAGCCAAGAGTAAAGGCCAAGAGGAGCACTTGGGGTTTTCCAATGAGCAGGACAGGCCATTGCCCAGGGTCACCCGTCACGACTCCCAGCAGTCCGTAATGGGCCATCACCATTCCATTCCACTCTGTCCGCAGCCTATCCCCTCCCTCCTCCCCACATCTCTTCCTCTGACTTGTTCCCCCTCCCCAGTCACCTGCACTTGTGTTCCCATCTTCAGTTTCAAATGGTGGGAAGACTGCAATTGGCAAAAGAATTCCTACAAGGCTTGAACAGGGCTCTATGCTCCATTTCCCTCAAATATTTCTTTTGTCACATGCTGGAACCTGCCTGTTGCCATAAGGTCTGCTCAGATCTGGTTCAATATTCCCACTGTTTTTTGATAGAAGCTTAGGGACTATAACCCGCAAATGTAAAGGGGGCGGTCCAAGAGATGGAAGGTCCTCAGAGGTCATCTTGCTCCACGCCAGCAGCCACAGCCCATTTACAGTATTCCTCACGGAGAGTTGTCTGGCTTTTGATTAAATACCAGATAACAGAAGTTGCCTCTTCAGATGAAAAAGGAATGTCTGGAAGGAGACCCCTTTTCATAATATATTTTTCCTCCTTTTGAATTTTGTCCTGTTGCATTTACTACCTATTCAAACAAGTTAAATTAAATATTTTGAAGATGCCTTCAGTGTGAGGAAACTCATTACCCTACAAAGCAGACCATTCCATTTCAGACTCTGGAATTGGTATAAGGTCATTTCTCCTGCTGAGCTGAAATCAGTCTCCCCGTGGCTTCTCCTCTCCTACCCGCCCCCGCCTACCCTCCGCAAGCGAGTATTGCAGAACCAGACTACCCCTCTCCAGGATCAAAAAATCTTTCTGAAATACTTGAAGACAATCATTCTATTTTCCTTCAGTCATTTCTTCTTGAATGCTAGAAACATCACCCACTTTGCTATGTCAGATCTCTCAGCTAGAAGGGCTAGAGGAATAGAAAACTAATTTTATCGTTCATGGAAGAAAGGAACTGGTCCCAGGGATGAGAGCTCTGGCCTTGCTTAACTTTGCAGCCTGAGGGGAGGGAAATGGGGGGCTCCCCTTGACAAGGAACACCTGAGCTTCCTAGTAGCCTCAGAAAAGTTTCCTGAGCATCCATGATAGGCGGCAATGCATTTTTTGTTGGGGCCTGTTTCCATATGACAGAAGCTTTGCATTGGCTTTCATCTAGAGGTTTATAAAGCCAATAAAATCAGGGGACCAAATTTAGGGGCACTACTCTTGGATAAGAAAGACAATGGACAGGCCTGGGGCTTTGTGCCCAATGCTTTCCTTTATTTTTCTTATCATTTAGACAAGTACTGCCTCTCTTCCTCCCTCCACCCCAAGTCCCCAGAACTGTGCTAAAATATGCAGGAAGCACTGGAATACATACCCTGCCCTCAAAAAGCACATGTTTATCCTAAGAAGGCTGTATGCACAAAAGCAATGAAGTAAGAACAAAAAACTGATTCGACTGTGGCCAAGAGCAACCAGGCACCAGGAGCAGCACTGAGACCGTGGAGTCCTCCCGTAGCAAGTGAACACGTAGGTAGGCCCCCAGACTGTCTGCCTTCCCAGACCCTGAACGTTATCTTCATCTCCTCTCTCCTACAGAAACTGACCCTATTGACCTATCAGGAGATGACCTTACATGTATCTGTCCCGTTGCAAAGAAATGTACTCCCCCCAACTCCTACTCAAATATCTTTTTATCCTGGTTTCCCTGATGACCAAGGTTACATATTTGGGACCAACTGACTGGAGCAGAAGAGAAAGTCTGCAATTATCAGGTTTGCGAAGTGGGCACAGAGAGATTTGTCCGCCAGAGGGATATTGTCAAGGCTCAGACTCAGGCGAGAACAATGCTCACCCCTACAAGATGACAAATCCTGGAATGCCTTGCCTGGCAGCCTGTGGCGCACTGAACCCCAGTATCCGCATGATACAGGCTCCCTGGAAAGCTGGTTTTCCGGAGCACCTGCTTGCTTATCAGAATTGTAACCACAGGAGGAAGTACGTATCTAGAAAGGTGCAAACTGGACAGTGAGGCCTCCTGCACGAGCCTGAGCTCTTTTGTGTCAGCTCGGGCACACCTCTCATTTATCTGTGCACCCTGGACCAGTTCGCACACCAGGCAGGCACCTCTTGTTTGCTCAACTCAATCGATTTACCCCCAGTTTATTTTTATTTTATTTTTTTCACCCTGGAGCACGTCACACATGTTCTTACCCCAATGTTTACCACCAACCAAGCTGAGTGACTCACTGAGCATTTCCTGCCCTCATTGTTCTCTCTGAGGGGAGGAATCAGGCTTTCCACTGGTGGAGGGCCTACAACATTTAGCATGGCAAGGAGGCGGGGTGTGCAGGAAAAAAAAATCAATCAGTAAACATTTAATGATTATCTATCATCAGCCTGGTGATGTGCTTGGCACTGGGAAATCAAAGATGAGTAAGATGCTTGTGCCCTCGTGTTGAGGGAGGGAGGCAGACAGGTGAGCCCTCACAGAACAGTGTGATAAGAACTGGGGCTGTGAGAGCACGGAGGATGGGCACCTGCTCCAGCCTTGGTGAGGGGTAGCGTTGGGAAAGGGTATCAAGGAACTAATAGGGGAGGTGACAGCCCAAGGGATGAAGAGGCATTAGCTGATCCAAAGACAGGGCAGGGTATGGGGACAGAGCGGAAGTGCAGCAGCCAGTGTGACAGCTGGGAGGTGAGAGAAAGCATGGGTTAGAACTGAATGATGAGTCCTTGTATCTCAGAATTTTATTTATTTATTTGTTTGTTTGGTGAGGAAGATCGGCCCTGAGCTAAGATCTGTGCCAGTCTTCCTTTATTTTGCATGTGGGACTCCACCTCAGCATGGCCTGATGAGTGATGCTAGGTTCATGCCTGGGATCCGAACCACGCAACCCTGGGCTGCCAAAGTAGAGTATGCGAACTTAACTACCACGCCACTGGCCAGCCCCATCAGAATATTTTTCTTACAGCTGGGAAGTTCTGAAGGTTTAATCACTAGTTTTTCACTCCATTTAATGATGGTGATTAATACCAATTAGTGTTCACGTTTAGCCTAAGTTAATGAAAGCCCTCTATCTGATCCGTGAAAAGGAAGCTTAAAATGTGTCGAGGTCAGGGAAAGCAACAGCCAGGTCTCCACCCCTGCCCCTCGCCCTCTGTAGAAAAACAGAGGCCACTAGCAAGTGTCAATCATGCTGGAATGTGCTGGTGCAGCTCAGGGGGCTGGGGCCATCTCTCTTCTCTCTTTCTCTCCCCTTTTGGTCTGGTGAGCTTGCATACTGTCTGCATTCTGGGAAGCTGCCCCTGTCAGTTCTCATACAGGACTCCCTGCTTAACGAGGTGCACACGTACCATTGCTTTCGTGCAGACTTCCTCCTGCTGTGTCCTGCCTTCCCGGTTCTCCACCCACACATGGCCCGGGGCCCTTAAAACTGTGACAGCTCTCTGGAGACAGAAAGTCTACAAGGGGGGAGCTTGATCTCTTGCAGGAGGACCAAAATGTGGGACAAGACTAGAATGTGATCTGTGGATCTTTTCCATAGGACCCAAAAGGAAGCAGGATGGTTCACCCTCTGAGGAAAACATTTGAGATTTTTAAATCTCAAAAGAAGGGAAAGGACCTCAGATCGTTTTTTCCATAGTAAAAATAACTAAGATTCTTGGATGTTCAAATGAAAATTTAACATAGATTATCTCATTTGATCCAAAGAATAATCTTATGAGGCATTTACAGGTATTGCCCTCTGTGCCTCCATTTCCTCGTCTGTAAATCGGGGATAATAGTGCATCCAACCTCATGGTCTTGTTAGGATTTAACAAGTAAGTAGTAAATACACTGGAACTGTGCATGGCACAGAGTAAACTCTCAAGAAAATGTTAGTATTTGTTATCGTGAGGAATCTGGGGCACAGAGGTTAAGTAATTTGACCAGGATCACACAGGTGATAAAATGAGGCCAAGATTCAAACCCGGGCAGTCTGGCCCCAGAGCCTGACTCCTAATGGCAGCGCTATCCACCTAGCTGCTCTGCTCCACAGAAGAATTTAGGAGTGACAAGTAACCAGCGACTTTGGGTCGCTAGAGAGAAGCTAGAGAGTCCCTTTGGTTTGGGGAAACTGGTGGTTCTCAAAATCTGCTCCCCAAGCAGCATCCTCCGCATTTCCTAGGAACTTCTTAGACCTGCAAATCCTGAGGCCCCATCCCAGCAATCCTGAGTCTGAAACTCTGGGCTGAGACCCAGCACACCGTTTCCACAGCCCTCCAGGTGATTCTGAGGCACACTGTAATCCCAGAGGCGCCGGTGTAGACGCTCAACTCTGTTGTCCCATGCCTGCAATGAGCTTAGGCTCCACAGATGAATATGACTTTCAGGGTCTTTCCACCATTGACACTCTTCAACCCATCTCTCACCTACACAGGGAACAAAAGTTTTGAAAAAGCTTAGCAGATGGCTCGTCACAGAGGGGCCGGCGGAAGCCTTGGCTGCCCTCAATCTTTTCTAAGGGAGCAGATAGCAGTGGGACTTTCTGGGGTCTCACCTCCTCCAATAATCCCTCCAGGGGTTAAGGAAACAGTCCTCTGAAGAAACAGACATCTAAAAAAGTGAATTAATTTGCCCTCCCAGCCACATCATGTGGAGGCCTCAGGAAACATGAGAATGTGTCATTTATCAAGCTCACACCCTGTGCCAGGCACTATTCATCGTGCATGTGCAAACTCTTTTAATTCTCAAAGGTCTTGGAGTAGGGATCACTTTTTCATTCTCCTATTACAGATGGATTTAGGGCTGTTGAGTCACAGAAAAATGAAGTAATTTGCCTAAGGACAAACAGCTCCCCTGTGGTGGAGCTAGGGTCAGAACCCAGGCATCGTTGGAACAGAGTGGGCCCCACAACGCGGTTCTGCCTCTTCAGCAGAGTCTATGTCCTTGGTACAGGAGAAGGAAAAGAGGAAGAGTGGGGAGGAGAGTAGATCAGAAACACCAGGCCCTCAGCTGATTCTGGAGCCAGATTCACGGCCCCCCACCCCCACCCCCACCGCCCCCCCCAGCCATGCTGTCTCAGCCAAACTCTGCCACATCAGTCTTCTGGGCTGGAGTTTGACACTCACGGCTTGTTCATCAGAGTTAGGAGGCAATGACACATGCAGTCCTTAGCCAGGGAGCATCCTGAGATAGATATCAAAGTCCTGCCTTCCAGTGCTGTTACACTGACCCAACCAAGATCCGAGCTCGAGAAGGCACCAGCAGAGCTTCCCTGACCACGAGCAGTTTGGCTCAGGCCCTGCTTACCTCTCTGCTTAACAGGAAATGGGCTCCAAGCAGGACATCCTGGCCTGAGGGAGGGACCTGTTGCTCCATGGCGGCCGTTTCAGCTGGGAGGCTGGGGAGGATGGGTTGACAGGTATAACCAGGTTTTCCCCCGCCTGCCCACCCTTTCCTAGCAGGCAGGCATAGGTTTCTCCCTGTGAGTCTTTCCTCCTGGGCATCTTTATAGAGAGGGAGGACTGCCTCTGGTTTCCTCAGAGGGAAGGAAGCTGGAAGCCAACAGGCCTCTCCCTGGGAGACTGCAGGCACATGCCAAGGTTCCCAGGAAACTGCCAGCTCACCTCGCCTGACAAATGACCTCTCCTGACAAATGGTGAATGGACTTTCCAAACAGTAGTGCCACTGAATAAAAGCAAATTGCCTCTTTTTAAGGAACACAAGGTGTTTCACAGGTAGGATCAGATCTCCGTCCCTCTGCAGATGCAGACATGGAGAGCAAGTGAGGACTCTCAGACCCTCTTTACAGAATAGGAAAATTGGATCACCCCTTCACAGAGGGGCCGACTCATTTGACTGCACTAATGCCTGAGGGAATCTGAGGTGGGTGTGGGACCCATGACCCATGATTACTGTTGATGCTTTCTGAATGTGGGAATGTCTAGCGTGGATCAACTCCACCGCTGGGCAATGCTCAGCCTTGTAGCTCCTAGACTCCGCACAGAGAGTGTTTTATTTCCTTCTCTTCTGAAGCCAGTTTTAAACTTAAATATATGCAGGAAAAAAAATCGATTCTCCCATTGGGCAATCTAAAAAGTCTGGCAAGGATACAAGCAGCCCTTGTTACTTGGACCAGGATCTGAGGCAAGGCTCCTTCCCCAGAGGAGGACTCTGGAATAACTGTCCCTTTTACCAGGGCTGGCACAGCTCCAGCGAGAGCTGAGGGAACAGATTAATAACACCTGAGGGCTCCTAAGAGTGGGGAGTGGGGCCTCCCAAAGTCATCGAGTCCTGCTAGCTGCCTTCATTCTCCCCCCAAACCATTCTAGATCAATTAGCCTAAAATCCATCAGTCCTTAAACACCTTCTCCCACCTCCGTAGGAAAGAAGTCTTTCTCACTCCGCAGTTCCCGGAACTTTCTGCCTCTCATTTCTAAAAGCTTGCTTTCCACTTGGGTATTAGAGATGGCCCAGCTGAGAAGCAGGCTGTTAGGATTTTCTTCACAGTCAGGCACAGGGAGCCCCGGGATTCCTGAGCCTACACCAGAAGGACCCCAGGTTAACCCTGAAGTGGGGGTACACTCATTCATTGAGCAAATCTTTAGAGAGCACCTTCTAATTGCCAGGCTTGATGTAGGCCCTGGAGATATACCAGTGAACCAGACAATTCTCCTTGCTCTCACGAGCCTACATTCTAGTAAATGTAAACAAACAAAATAAAAATTAAATATGGTATATTAGGAAGTGATGATGGCTATGGAGAAAAGCAAAACAGGAGTGGGAGATAGCCAAGGAGGCTGATAGGGACATGAGGACCCAAGGGGATCCAAATCGGTAGTAGGCCCTTGGGTAGGGTTGTCTTGGCCTGAATGCCACTTCTCCCCTCCCCCCCGACCCTACACTTTTACCAAGAGCTCCTTCTGATGCCTGCTTTTCTTCTTTTGATGCTTCTGTTCTTCTCATTTCCTTCACCAGCAAAAACTGTGCCTCTGTCTCTATCTTTTAAATTCTCCTGATATTCAAGGTCCAGCTCAAGCCCAGGCTTTTTGCAGCTCCTCTGAAGTATACAGACCTCTCCCTTCTCTAAGCTACAGAAAAACATTAAGCCGTACAAGTGCTACTTGATCTTATCTTGTCTTTTATTGTTCTGTAAGTGCTCCTTCTATACCGTTCTCAACGCATTGAAAGTTGCGACAGAAGGAGGCTGAGATCTCAGCATGTGGTTTTGAATATAGGACGCCTTTGGTAAGCATACCTGCTGTCTAGTGCAATTTGTAAGAGTCAACTCCTCATTCCATTCTGGGAAGCTGTGGCTTTCTCTACTCAAGCTCTGAACCTCTCTCTCTCAGCAGAAACTTTGCTAGGGTCCATCTGATATGAATTTGCTCAGTTTTCCCTCTCCTCACCTCAAAATGTAATCTCTATTTTCAGCATCTCTCTGCTGTTTAAGAAGAGTTAGTGCTAATTCTTGTCCAGGACTAACTTAACTGCTTCATCTACACTTTCCCACCGTGGCCACTCATGTGGTCTGGGAGATTATTCTTTTCATTATCCAGAAATTCTTGTTCATTCTCTTAAAGTACTGGCTCCCTCTTCCTAGCATCCAAGCAAATTGAAGTCTTCTCTATTGAAAATAAGGAAAAATCTTGATACTTCCTCCTCAAGCTGCTACCAAGCCATTTAACTGTTAGAACATGGACTCTTGAACCAGATTGCCCATAGTTTAAATACCAGTTCTGTTGTTGCTAACTGTTGCTTTGGGCACTTAGCCACTCTGTGTCTCAGTTTCCCCATCTGTAGAAATTGGGATAATAATAATAACAACTTTCTCATACTGTAGTGTTGAGAATTAAATAACATAATTTTTGTAAACGGCTTGGAACAGTGCCTGACACATTGTAAATGCTAGGTGAGTGTTTGTTAATTTAAATAAATAACTATTAGGCATTAGCTATTATTATTTCTTTCATTTCCTTGGTCCTATTTCTTCCTGGAGTTACCAGCCAATCCCTCTATTGTCTTTCCTCACCAAATTTCTCAAAAGGCTAGTTTACAATGCACTTCCTCCACAAATTGTCTGCACTTCCTCATGTCTCTTTCAGTCCTCAACCCGCTGCGTCTTTGAAACCACCTTCTTCAAAGCTGCCCGTGGCCTCTTAAGCTGCCAATCCAAAGTCTCTTTTCATTCATTTGACTTCTAGTCTCTGACTTGGAATCTCTGCCTGCCTTTGGTTTTTCTGTCAATCCAGTTTCTCCTCAGCCATCTCCTCTCCATGTACTCCACCCTGTAATGCAGGCCTTCCCAAGGGTTCCTCTCGGCCTCTTCTCAGGCTACACCCTCTCCCTGGGGGTGTAGTCCACACTCCTTCTTCAGTGATTGTTTACATGCCATTGGCTGGCATACCTATTAGGCCTGACATTTTCCCCCTGAACACCAGCCCAAAAGCCTGATTGGCCAGACAGATAGCTATCCTGTCAAATACTCGGTTACAACACGAAAATCTTCTGCCTCTCAGGTATTGCTTCAGGTCTCTGTTTTGGCACTCAGTTGTAAAGCTAGAAACCTCAGAGTCTTTGTTGTTCTGTACCTGAGTGTGCCTTTGCATTTTACAAATCAGTTGGTGCATCCCTTAGCTCGGTTGGTCCTCACAACCCTGAGAGAATCATTTGATTAAGTGATGTAGTAAGTCTTAATCTGGATGAGTCTTCTTTTCCAAAACTGACAGAATGGACATATTTGCCAGTCCTTTAAGAAAGAGCGGTATAATTGCTGTTCACAAAGCAAGAAAATGAAGCTCACAGAGGTTAAGTCACTTGTCCAAGGTGTTGGAAGTGTCAAATGCTATAGTATGTATTATGAAAGCTGAATAAAACATCATCTAATGCAAAATTTCCATAATTACTAATAAAATATTAAATTATTGGTGATAAATGTCCTAAGAGAAGTACTAAGTATACACAAATACAGAGGAGAGGGAAATAAATTTAGTTAGGGATGATAAGGATCTTGGAACAAGAGTAGGATTTTAAAAGACGCACCAGCTTCTCTATCTCTCTTTCTTGTCCCCCATCTTTGATCTGTCCTGTGGACTTGAGTGACCCTTTCTTAGCACTTTCAAGTATTGGCTGGGGGTTTCCTCTAAATGTGATAGACAGATTTGAGGCATCTTTCATAAGGACATTTGGGTATAAACTCAAAAGGTCACCTTTCTCCTGGGGTGTAAAGAGCCAGCCAAGCCTCTGACGAAAGCTCACACAACATCGTCTGCCATGTGAACTGGAAAGAACAAGGGAGGGCGCAGGATGATGAGCCACACGAGCCTCAGTAGCATTTGGGCAAAGCCAAAGTAAGTGTTCCCAAATCATGAACCCAGAACCCACATCAAATCCCCCAGTGGGTGGTATGATGACAGTTGTCTCAGGCTCAGGTCTCTGGAGCATGCTGTTTGGAAGTGACCCTACATGCTGCAATCCATGTGGTGTAGAAAGAGTCTTAGAGAAATCTAGGGTATTTTTTAGGAAGTCCATGGCTACGAACTGGAGAACCAGCTTTGAGGAGAGAAAGAATAGAATAGAGCCTTTTATCCCACTAATGTCAAATCACTTTATTTCCTTTAAGTCCAAGCTGAGATTTATTAGATTGGGTTAAAACAGGTCCTTGCAGACTTTTTGGGTTACTGAACCAGGATATTGTCTGACTTCAGGAAGAAGAAGGTAGTTCAAACAATTTCTCTACTCTGCAGCAGCCATTATCCACATCCAAAAGATCAGTCATTTTTCTGAAGCTTGGTGTGCCCAAAGCCACCCCATTACTATCACAATGGTGCACAGGGTATATGCAGTTTCAATTCTGACTCTTCCACAGAGACAGCAAGACAGAGGAAGTAATTCTCTATCAAAATCAAGTGAAGAAACTACGGGTTAGATTTCAGTTTGATGATTTTCTAAATGACAAGAGGCAAAGTCTAGCAGTTGCCAACCCAATTGGGCCTGGATGGGAGGCACTCAGAAACTCAGTGCCCACCTCTTCCCTAGTCTCTCAAGTGCTACGCTGTCACTAGTGGTGCATGACCATTATTTGATTAAGTGATTGAATCAGTCTTAATTTGCAAGAGTCTTCTTTCCTCAGACTAGCAAAATGGACATACTGCCAACTCTTTTAAAGAACTGTTGTGAGGGTTAATGAGATTATGCTTGTACAGGGCCTGAGTTCCTGCTAAGTAGAAAGCTGAACAAACACTGAATGTAGTCATTATTTAACCTGACTGACATTTCTTTGAATAGTTACTCAATAAGTAGTGATATCATGAAGACCAGGCCTAAAACTGGAACAGCTATGCGCTATCCAGCCACAACAGTCCGTGGGTACTCTCTTCCCTAAAACCGTAGTCACCGACCACAGACGGAGACTTTGCCAGTCTGCTCTGACAGCTATGAAGAGGCTGTGTCACATTTAAGTTCAGATCGCTAAAAGGTCCTGTTCCTGGTGGGCTGGAGAGAGGCCACCTTCTCTGCCTAGATGGCCATCAGATGGTGTTCAGGCAGTGCCCCAGCCTGGGCAGCTCTGTCCCAGGACAGTGGACAAAAGGAATAGAATAAATAGAGCTGACTCCAGCTCCCTAGCAACTTCATAATCTGTTGAAGATATAAGCAAGCTTCATTTCACTAATTGCAATGTTTGAATTAAAAAGTGAGGAGAGGCCACTTCTAGGTCCTAAACTCCACCCTGTGGGCTGCAGTGGGATGTAAAGGACAGGGAGTGGAGGCAGAGAACTGCCACTAAGAGGGAATAATTCTTTTAAGTCTCTGGGTGTGGGGCTATAAAGATCCAGTCTCTTTGAGTAGGACTCACTGGTGTCAGCAGCTTTCCTCAAGCGTCTCCCATCAGCCTCTTCCCTGAGCACTAACACCCTTCCCCCACCCCACCCCTAAAGAACACTAACCTGGAACAACTGGGTCAGAAGAAACTCCTAAAGCTTCTTCCATGGCAGGACAGCTAGACGGTGGGAGGGCCCACTGGAGAGGGCCTCATCTCTACAGCCAAAGGGGGCCAATAGGCTACAGCTGGAAAATGGCATATACTTGTCTAGAATTGTTTACCACTTGCTTCCATTTGAAAAGGAAAACCTAGCCTATGATATCAAAACTGTCATAATCATAACTCTGTAGGGAGCATACTTGACTGATAACTCCAGCTGCTGCCCCTCTGGATGTGCCACCATGTTCATACTGAGTCCACACTTCCTACAGGCTGCTCCCAGCCACTGATGAAGCTCAGGGGAAGCATTGAGGCCAGCCCATTCCTGTAAGACTTGGGACTCCTCCAACAGGTAACTTTGGCTCAAGGACATTCTATCAGCTTGGCCAACCCCTTCTTGGAATTGTGCTGCAGTCCAAGGCTCTTCCTACCCATTTCTCCTTCCTTCTCACGCTCTTCGTAGTTATCAGACCTGCATCATGGTCTGAACGTTCTCCCCATCTTCGCCTCCTCCTTCCCTCTTTGTCCTTCACAGGCATTGGCCCCAATAAATTTCTTCCACTTATCATCCTCTCTTGGATCTGCTTCTAAGAGGACCTGAACTATACAAGCATTAACAACAATACATTGTTATCATTAACAATAATATATCTGTTGCATTCTCTGTGGAGGGTACTAAACCAAGGCTGAGGGACAGAGGAAGAGTACAGAGAGATATAGGCCATGGTCCCTGCTCTCAGGGAGCCTTTCATTGAATAGGTAACATGAGCCCCACAGATACAATGGTAAACAATAAAAAGAAGTATATGCTTCTAACACAATACTGTAATCACTTTTTTACATGACTATTTCCCTTCCTATATCTCAGTGGGACCAGCATTTTTCAAACTGTAAGTCAGACTCATGAGGGGGCTGTAAAATTGTAGCAGTGAGTCACAACCAGCATCATTCGAAATCAAATAGAAGAATGCAGTATACCTAAGTATTATATTGTGAAACTTTTGTACATATATATACACACATATACCCACAAATATATAGGTGTGTAATATATTGTGATGTAAAATGGTTTTTTTAAGTATGCTTTTTGGTCAGGAAGATTGGCCCTGAGCATCTGTTGCATCTGTTGCCAATCTTCCTTTTTTTTTCCCTCCCCAAAGCCCCAGTACATAATTGTATATCCTAGTTATAGGTCATTCTAGTTCTTCTATGTGGGATGCCACCACAGCATGGCTTGAGCAGTGTGTAGGTCCGCAGCCAGGAACTGAACTGTGAACCCGGGCTGCCAAAGCAGAGCATGCAAACTTAACCACTCAGCCACAGGGTCAGCCCCTAAAATGTATTTCTTACTGGAACAATATCGAGAAATTTTGAAAGCTACTGAACTAGACTATGAGCTTTCTGAGGACAGAGATGGTATCATTTTTCAGGGCCATATCCCTAGTACCTAGAGCATGGCCTAATTATGTGTAGGGACTCAATAAATTTTTGTTGACTGTGTGCGCTTTGGATGGTTAATTTTATGTGTCAACTTGACAGGGGTAAAGGATGCCCAGTTTCTGGGTATATCTATGAGGGTGTTTCCAGAAGAGATTAGCATTTGAATTGGTAGACTGAGTAAAGAAGATCACCCCACCAATGTGGGTGGGCATCCTCCAATCCATTAAGGGTATGAATAGAACAAAAAGTCGGAGGAAGAGTGAATTTGATCTCTGCTTGAGCTGGGACATCCATTTTCTCCTGTCCTCGGACATTGGTGCATTTGGTTCTCAGGCCTTCATACTCTGACCTAGACTTACACTATTGGCTCCTCTGGTTTGCAGGCCTTTGGGTTTGGACTAAAACTCCACCACTGGCTTTCCTGGGCCTCCAGCTTACAGTTGCAGACTGTGGGACTCCTCAGCCTCCATAATCACATGAGCCAGTCTCTTATAATAAATCTCTTTCCATATATCTGTGTATATCCTATTGATTCTGTTTCTCTGGAGAAGCCTGACTAATACAGTGCTGTTTAAGAAAAAGAGGCAGTTACTTCACAGAGGAGAATAAATCTGAGTAGACCTTGAGAAAAGGTTTGGATTTAGTAAAATGGAGAGGAAGAGGAAGAAAATGCAGGGACTATGATGTGAGCAGAGATTCAAAGGTCAGGATGCTCATGCTATGTTAGGGAGATTGAGTAGACCAATTAGATTGGCTTAATGTCTATCAATGTGGAAAGAAATAAGGGAGGAAGAAGAAGTTGGCCAGAAATTGATGTCAAAATGGCTAACACACTTCTCCAAGCATGATTTTCTGCAATGATAAGGTGCTAAGGAAATAATGATAATGACAAAATCATACACAGCACTTACACAAGGCATCTTTCAAAGGTCTCAAAGCATGTTGATATGCTGCATTATTCATCTTCCTGATAATTCTACAAGGCAGGTTCAGGGAAGCTATCATCATCTCCATTATATAGGTAAGGAAACCAAGACAGAGGCACTGAGAGTATTTTAGTTCCACATCCCTATAGTGAGCCAGGTGGAATTCTTGGTCTGAAATGCAGTCACTCCGTTTCAGCTATCTTTTCTAGGACCAATCCTCATTGTTAATGTGTGTCCCAGTTCTTATTCTGCATGTGTCTATAGATGTTTCTCTCTTCCAGACTACTAAATGGATTTAAAACTACTTCTCTACCTTGTTCTTTAGTAAGATGGACTGGTATATCTTCTTTTTTAGTGTTACACAGATATTTCTTGCTGATGCCTAAAGTGAAATCTTTGTGTCTAAAGGTAACAGAGCCAAATGATACATGGGTCTTATAGTGAATTTCTAGTCTAATATAGGTTCATTCTATTAGTCTACTGGAGACTTCTGCCTGTGAATTCCATCAATTTCTCTCTCTTTATGCTGTTCCTCTGCTCCACCCCTGTCCCCAATAAGACATGATCCAAATCTAGTGAAGGCAACTGCATGGTCCCCAAACCTCTTTAACTTCCAGTTATTGCCTTTTGTTCTTCATGGCCCACTGTAGCAAACTGGATCTCCTGTCCAAGAGCTCCTTAGAGACCACTTTACTTATTCTGAGGACAGATGTGAGGGTCAGTTATGGTTTCTCTTGATTTGCTCAGAACTCAGTTGAACATCAGCCCAGTCTTTGACATCTTTCAGGCCACCTGAGCTTGCCAAGCGTCTCCTGGTCATGTCGTGCCTCTTCTTGCTTTGCATGGCCAATTGATATTCCTCCCATTGATTGGATGCAGACCTCTATTGTGTCAGGCTCATTCATGTTAAGTCAACAACATGTGCAATGTCATGATTGGCATGATTTGTACTTTATTTCCTAGCTCTTCCTGAGCTAAATTGGTCATGCTTAATGCCCAAAGAGCAGCATAATATATCAGAAAGAGCAGGGACTCTGGAGTCTTGCAGACCTGGGTTTCTGGTTCTGCTGTGCCTACCGGCTTATAACTACAGACTTGGCCTTTAGGTAACCCCTTTGAGTCTCAGTACACTGCTTTAGTCTTTCTCTACAGTGCCTAGCAGGGTCCTAGACACATAGTACACGCGTAATTAGTGGCTGTTGACTTGATTTGACTAAACCTGCTTATAGGACATTGTAGCAAGTTTAAAGCTTATCCTTCTAAGCTGTAGCTAGGTCAAACCCATCAGTGAGAAAAAGAGACACTGGCCATAGAAATGGTTTCTGCAGTAGCTGAACACTAGTTGATACTTCCTTTCCTCTTCCAGCTCTCCTAGACATAAGGCCTTCCTCCTACCCAATAGAGCATTCTCTGGAGTTGAATGAATTTATAGGCTCGTCTGGTATTAGAGGGTGGGTCACACCTCTTAGGGAAACTCCTGAAGATCATATCAGAGCCCTGTTCCTCCCTTATGATACCTACGTGACTGGCATAGGAAGAAATGGAAAACTGAAAGAAACATATCCTTAAAGCCTAAGGCCAAGTGCAATGGTCCCCACAACCATGCGCTTGCCTGGTATTTCAACGGGAGGAGCAGTGGTAGAAGACCAGCAGTACAAGGCCCTGTGCCAAATGCAAGGATGCCAGCATGGTCCCTCCCTTCCTCGCTAGCTCTCCCATCAGTTCCCTATATATATTCCAAGATCCAGACATGCTGAACTACTTGCGATTTTCTCAAAGTGCCTGCCTGTTTTTTGCCTCCAGGCTTTTGTAGATGCTCTTAGTCTGTCTTCCTAGAATGCCTTCTCGTGCCTGACTTCATGCTACTTACCCTTCTGGGCTCAGCTTGGTATCAATTCCTCTCCTGTTAGAAGTCTTTTTCCTCATCACCAACCCAGACGATGCTCTCATAGTACCTTCTCCCTATCTTCGTACGTGACATGTGATGTTGCAATTGTTTCACTTGACTGTCTCCAGGAAGATGATGACAATGATAACATAGATGCTATCTATTGAGTGCTTACTACATTCCAGGTACTATACTTTACGTCATTAATTATCACACCGGTCTTGTGAAATAGGACTATTATTCCCATTATATAGATGTGGAAAATGAAGCTTAGAAATGTTACCAAACCAGGGTCATTTTACCTGCCAGATGACATGCCCATCACCTAGACAATGAGTTTGCAGCAGAGAAAGAGTTTTTTCACAAGGGAGAAAAAAAAATCTCAAGTCTGCCTCCCCCAAAATGGGGATTAATGATATTTATAGGATAGAGGGGCAGGATGGTCTGAAGTATGGGAATAGATTGTTGGAGGTAAGGAAGAGTGACGTCGCTGATGATCTATGCAGGCACAGTCAAACTTCATGGGAAGCATGTTCACAAAATGGTGGCATTAGCATGATTTGAGAGTAGAGTTTTTGACCCACTGATGTCAAAGGGTCACCTATCGGTCACCTATCTGCACAGGCCCAGTTGATGAGTTGGTGGTCTTAACTGGACTGAACTGGACAAGGAGTCAACTCTCAGTTCAGAACTCTCAGTTCAGAAAATCATAAGCACCTGTTACCATGGTGACCCAAGTGTCAGAGATGTTATCTACAGGGTGGGATTTGGTAATGCAGTATCTAACTACTTTTGCAAACAGACAACTGAGTATAGTTAAAGCAAGTTTGCCCCCGATTTCAGAAAGGCTTTGTCCACGTTTATATGGTTAATAAGAGGTAGGGTCAGGATTAGAACACAGGTCTGTCTGACTATAAGTCTGATTTTCACCACTACATCATGCAGCCTCACATTGGGCCGAGCACAAGCTAAAGGCAGAGGCCACACCTTTCATCTCTGTATCCTCAGTGTCTAGCACAGTGACTGGAATGAAGTAGCTGTTAGTAGGTGCTCAAAAAATGTGTTTGATAAATCAATGAATGAATGGCAATGAATTGCCATTGCCATTAGCTTTAACTGAGTCCTGATAATCTCAGTATATATTTCCTGGCCCTAGATACTCATTTGAGAGAATCAGCTAAGTCTGAAGTAAAAAGATATGTCAAGGACAGCAGCAAGAGAATATTTTGTAACTTGGCTATGAATATATTAGATATGATGGACTGGGCTGAGTTACTGAGATAGAAAGCTATAAAAAGCAGGTCAAGCAGCCAATGATGAAATAGATACACATAAATTGTATTTACTCCCAGGAATTCCCACAAAGGGATTACAGAGTTTAAAATTCTGCTGAGGTAGGGCCTTGGGCAAATAGCTTGGCCTTATTTGCACAATAAACAAGTGGTCCCCAGTACAAACTAAACTTCTCAGCCAGGCAGGTGCTTGGGAAGCAGATCTGGACTCATAACAGGTTTGAAGCGGTTTCTCTGTTGGAGTAGGAGGAAAGAAAAGACCATTTTTGGTGGAAATAATAAACCTGAGGAGAAGAGGCTTAGAAAGGCTTTGTCTACATTTATATAGTTAATAAGAGGCAGGGTCAGGATTAGAACACAGGTCTGTCTGACTGTAAGTCTGATTTTCACCACTACATCATGCAGCCATCCCTGGTTAACCCATCCACGGCCACCAGTTGATTAGGGTAGAGTCTAGACTTGAATCTGCCACTCCTCTGAGTTCTCCTTGTCTCTCAAGCAGTGCTTCTTCTCTGTAGAGGGCAGACCTCAAGGACCTGGCAGTAAGCTTCCTTCTTGAGCAGTCAATAAGAGATCGTTTCTTCTTGTTCTTTGGGGAAATTCCTCCCATAAAAAAGAAATATATCTTTGTCAGTTTCATGGAATTTGAATTTCTCATCTTGGCTGGGTCCCAAGCCCCCTTTTTAACATTGACTTTCATCAAAATTAAGTACAAATAGATCCTAACACAACTCATGAAAATGTCATTTTTCCTGCTTGGGTAAAATAAGAGGCGATGTACCAACTGAAACTGCCCAATTCTTCTCAAGCAGAAAATACACAGCAATCTCAGAGCACACTTATTGTCATAGTATTTGTCTTCTCTTTCCAGTCTTCTCTAAAGGTAGGTCGCTTCTCTTAATGCTCTGTGGCTTTAGATAAATTACATGTTTTCTAGTCAGAGCTGGGCCTCGGCGTGTTTGTGACATGGTTTTTGTTAGAGGTGAATCCTTTCTCAGTGCTCTAATCTGTTACCCCCTGAGTTTGCTGTTGTATCTCCCTTAGATTTTCTTTCTTCAGTTATAATGATCTTACATTTGGGTTCCAGGATGACAGGAAATCATAAAACTCCAAGCTTGGGAGTTGCTTAGGCAGTTGATAGGTGGATCTGAGAATGAACTTCTATAGAACGTGTCTAAAATCATTCATTCATTCGTTCAACATTTATTGAATATGTAGTATATGCCAGGCGGAATGCTAGGGGGTTAAGGATATACATAAATAAGAAATTTCTCTACTGTCAAGGGGGTTAAGTCCACTGGAGTGGAATTTTTGCTTCATGGTTTAGTGGAATTCCTACTTTAAAAGTCATTTGGTGGTTACCACGGGCTGGGGGTACAGGGGAGAGTTGGGAATACATTGTTTAAGGGTACAAACTTGCAACTAGTACGTAAGTCCTGGAGATCTAATGCACAGCATAGCGGTTACAGACAACAGTACAGTATTTTAAACTTCAAAGTTGTTAAGAGACTAGATCTTAATTGTTCCCACCACAAAGAAAGAAATGATAATTGTGTGACATGATAGAGGTATTAGCTAATGCTAAGGCGTTAATCATATTGCAAAGTATAAACGTATCAAATCAACACATTGTACACCTTAAATGTATACAATGTTATATGTAAATTATATTTCAATTAAAAAAAGTTATTTGGTTTAATTTCAAATCAGAATACATTCAACCACTGAGGTTACCTACTTTGGAGGACCAAATTGCTGCTGTGGGGTTTGGATACACATGCATTGATTTTAGTAAAACAAGTTAACCTAAAATTTTAGGAAAATTATAAAGCAACTACTGAGATGCAAAATGAATACATCAGGTAAGCGTGTCTACTTATTAGAAAGATTGATTCCTGACTGGTAGAGTTAGTGGCATAGAATCTTGATGATTGATTCCTGTATTGAGAGTAGATAGTACATATGAAAGTAGCTTTACATTTGTAAATGGAAAATACAGCTATTGTTATTGTTACATATTGACCTTATTTAGGGTGGCACTTCAAAAATCTATGACAGTGGGAATTTCATGTGATTAGATTTGAGTCTGGAGACCTGACCATACAGCCACTAAGAATAATCTTGTGGAATTTTCTGGACCTTTCTAAGCTTTAGACTTTGCTTATGAAATGGGGTTATATCTAATCACCTACTTCACTGAGTGGTATAGATGATCAAATGAGATAAGGAGAATTGAAAATGTAGTTACCATCTGTTCCCCTTACCCAGTAATCGGCATCACCAGTCCACTTCTCACCTCCCAGTCCACAGAGAGTGTGTGCAGAGGGAGGGAAGGGAAATGAAGGAGACTGCTTTCCTCTGGTGAATCCCTGTAAAGGGAGAGGAAGAGGAGGGCAATCACGTGGTTTCATTTGCCCACCATCCCCTTGAACATGAGTCTCAGTGGGTCACTAGCCTTTGTTACAGCAGCAGCATGTTTTTTCAGAAATGCTAGAGCATATTTCCCCGCTTCTGCCCAGAACATCAAACATTTATGAAGTGTCTACCTCATGAAAGATATAGAGCTTCAAAGATGAAAAAGGCACAGTCTCTGCTCTCAGGGAAAATTGCACAGTGGAGGGGCCCCTTGAAGTGGTCACAGGGAGGAATGGTTCACAAGACAGACAATGGAGGAAGGGAGATCTTTATTAGTGAATCATACCAGCTTCAAGATTAATTCAGAAACTTTAGAAGACACATTTACACAAAGACTGAATAATTATTCTCACCCCTTGACAAGATGCACTAGGCCTCATTTCCCACAGAATGAAACAACACAACACCCAGAATCATAGAGCTCCTTGCCTGCTGTGGACATATCTTGGATCTCACTCTCAAACTTTCTCAGATCTGAAGTTTTGAGAATAATCAAGTTTGCAGTAAGACATAGAAAAGAAAGAAAATTCTAGAGAGAACACTGGAAAATAACAGAAATGGATGGGCAACTTCAGGGGAATTTGTAATGGAAGAGGAATGGCAGATCATGGCACAGTCTCAACAAATAAGCTGTGTTTTCACTTTGCAGCAATTATGTTACTAATTGAAGGTAATCACAATAAAAGATTTTAAAAAGCTAACATCTAAATGCAGCTCAAGTTTTTGATCAATGTGTTAATAAGTTCGTTTAAAGCTTCTTTTATAGTGTCTAATTATAATTTGGCCCAAGACTAAGTCTGGTGACAGTGAATGTTGAATGGATGAAGACTTGTCCTTGACCTTCTCCTACAACTCCTTTTAGCCCTTTACTCCACTGCATCTTTGGGCACCAAACAAAACCTGCGTACCTTGGTGAGAACCCTGTGGTCCAAACCTCTCTTTGTTCAACACACACCATCACCACTTGGGTTCTGGATCCAATTTCAACGTGGCCCTACTCTCCGCTGAAGAAGAGAGCCAGTGAGTTAACAGCAGTACGTCCTGCATTAAAGAAGAAAATGGAGCTGTTCGAGAGATAGAGAAGGATTTAGAGAGCTAGGAAGAGAAACAGGGAAGCCAAAGGAGGAAGGAGATTCAACATGGAGATGGAGAACCAGTAGGCCAAACGACTGAGAAGACTTGGGTTTAGTGATTAGAACTGATGAGCTGAGGAGAATGAGGGGAGAAAAGACAGGACGTAGCATGTTAAGGAAGAAAAGCAGCTCATAAATAAATGGAGAGAGGGTTATAATAAGAAGGATGGTAATTAATGTTTACTGGGGAGCTTAGCTGTGTGCCTAGTATTCCACTAAACACTTGGTGCGTATTATCTCCTTACAGAGACCCTATTAAGGAGGAACTATTATTGTCCCCATTTTACAGATTAGCAAATTGTGAAACAGACTGGACAGTAATTTATGCCATTACTACATTACATTACTGACAATCTGGAACTAATGAAGCTCAAAATCAAACTCAGATCTGTTCTACTCTTGACTGTTAGGTTATTGTGCCTCTCACTCTAGGTTTGATTCAGAGGAAAAAAATAGTTCTATCTGGATCTCATGAGGAGAATGTGGTTGAGGGAACTTTTTATTAAGACAGGGAAGATATAAAGATATATGTGAGAAGGTGGGAAAGAAGCAGTGGAGACGGAAGCTGAAGATACAAAAAAATGAGTCCTAATGGGTGGAAACTTGGAAGTGATGGGATAAAATTTCCCAGGGAACAGAAAGGGTTCTGATTGCAAACACAGCTGGATGAGTTAACTTGAGACATAGGAGAAGGAAGAAAATGGTCACTGGGTTTGATGATTAGGAAATAATTTTGTTTGAAATAGCTTTAACACTTAGATTTCACAGAGGAAGTCAGTTGTTAACAAATATTCAGTTATTTTTCATATGTGTTATGCACGCTGTCAAGCAGAGTCAGCAACAGCACTGCTTGTCATTTCTAATTATTTTCTAGAAACTGATTATAATGATGAGAAACAATTTATCTTTCAGTAGTCTATCATGTAAAATATTTACTTTGCTCTTTTCATCTGAGGAATTATATTCTTCAGGTTGTCTCTGGAAAGGTAGGGCATGTAAACTGGAATTCTTTTGATTTCTAGATCAGAAACCCAACTTGTACTAGCTTAGGTGAAAGAAGATTGCCTTGTCTCACATGGCCAGAACCCAGGAAGGACAGGGATGGAGCCAGCCTTGGGAAAACTGGAGACCGGGGCTTGAATATCAACAGGATCCTCTACCCCTTATCTCTGTTCTCTGCCGCTGACTTCATTCGCTCCTAATCGAGGCTACAAGCAGTCCCTGGATTGGATTTGTATCCCTGCCCTACCAGAAAGAAAAAAAGGCACTTCTCTCAAGCTCCATTTGAAAATCCCAGGGAAATGCTCAGAATGCGCCAACCTGGGTCATGTGCACACATGTAGGGCCAATCACTGTCCAGGAGGGTGAGGTCAGCTCCCATCCAGACCATTTGGCCAAGTGCAAGGTAGGGGAGTTCAGTTCCCCTAGAGGAAGAAAATACTATTTCCAGAAGAAAGAAGGGGCGATGGTCAGAAACAAATAAAAATCTATTACATAAATGTAGTCAGATCTTTTACTGATGAGGAAAGTGAAACACAGAGGTATTAGAAAATAGACGCATAGTCTCCGTGAGTCAGAATTGGCAATAGATATTCTTTACCAATCTCGGTGCTAAATTATTCTAGCATTTGTGTTAAAACCAATAGCAGTATGCGACTAGGAGTTCATATTTCTGGGTATATCCTCAAGAATTAGCTTCCCTCTTCTCCATATAAAGCAGTAGGAAAATACTCGTAACAAATTTACCTTGGGCCAGCAAGCCGTTGCTTGCCTCAGGCCTGTCTTCCCCTGGGTTGTTCATGGCGATCTCAGAGAGGGCCCCACCTGCAGAGTCATAATGAATGAGCTAAAGAATAGGAAACTTCAGCTCCACCTGGTCTGCCAACACAAGCCTTTGAGCTATCATTTCATCTTTCACGGTTCATTTAAAGTGAGGACTTCCTTCCTCCCCAGAACTGAGAATATAGACCTTTCGACACACTAGAATATAGAGAGCATAGGTCCAATTTTTATCTCTCAACTTTAAATATTTTAAAGGAATTGGCATATTTCACACAGCTTCAGGATATTTTTCTCCTCATTAATAAAAGGAATTTGAAAAGTAAGTATTGAATGCTTAGAAGTAAAGCAGAACATAAGGATTATTGTTATAGGCAGAGCTCTTGGAAATACATATACATGGAAGGAAGGAAAGCTGGACTTAAAGAATAACGCTTATGTCTAATTTACTGTGTGCAGATCTTAGCCTGGAATGCTGAAAAGACTCATGGAGAAAAACTCAATAATTCATTGTTTTATTGTTGAGAAAATAAAAGGAACTTTACTACTATCCTCCAGCTTAATATGTACAACACACAAAACACGTTCCTCAACTAGCAGAACTGCTTTTAGGACTAAAAATAGTCCTAATGGATATTTTTCAAGTATTTTGTGTTCTCTTCCACTCACTGATTCAACTAATGTTCATGGGTGACTCCTTTGTGCCCAGCACATTGCTAGCTGCTCACTTGAGTCTCACTTCCCCTCTGGAGGAGTCTCATTGTTCTCGTTTTACAGAGACAGAGAGAAAAGAAGAGCCTTATCGAAGGCATCATAAGCACGGAGCAAGAGCCTGGGGTTCTGGCATTGTAGTCTGGGTTTTTTCTGATACCACAGCCTGTGCTCCTTCCACTGACCCTTGTCTCTATCTTACCAGAGTCAACAAGTGGTGTCAGCATTTAGATATTAAATAACAATGGGGTGGGGGTGAGGGGAAAAATATTCTTTCTTCACTAATTTTAATTTTATGAACAAAAAATTAAGCAGTTTGCATAGGAATAACAGAGAATAGAGCAAGCCATAATTTGAGTAGTCAGGAGGCATGATATAAAACCATCTGTGCTTCCCCATGTCTTTGTGTGTGTGTGTGTGTGTTTGGTTTTTGTAGTGCAAACAAGTCCACTGTGTTGCAGAAAGGTGTGGAAAGTGCAACACAGCAGATTAGAACTACAGGGTGTATAGATGTGGGCTATCCCCCCATTCACAGAATTTTATTTACTCATCAAAAGACCAGCGTAGCATGTGATCAAAGACAGCTGTGTCTTGGAAGAAGCGATATCCCACAGGTGATATCAGAGGGTCACGTAGCCACGTGGGACCTAAAGATAAGTGCTCCTTCTGCACAGCCTGTCCCAACCGATACACTATTTGCCAACATCATGTGAAATGTCCTTTTGGTAAATACAAAGGTCCTCCTAGGAAACATAGGATGGATACATGCTGGTATTTTTACCTGAAATTAAAATAGAGTTATCAAGTGAATAATTAAGGAACAAAAATCAATTATCCCTAAACACATCATCTTAATAATAAAGCTAATTTCACTTTTGGGTATTCCCTTCCTGGGGACATCACTGTCTTTAGAATACATCCTTTTGGCTCCCGTGGTCTCTTGATAAATGACAATTTACAGGAGTTGGAACACCTGTCCTTACATTTTATTTCACAAGACCGTGGCCCTTCGCAGCATGATTGCACGGTGTTTGTCTGTCTTTTATGAACTCTCTGGTGGTCACTGGATGTTCAAACAAACATACCAAGAACAAAGTAAGTGTGCTAAGCAAGAACCATTTCTCTCTAGTCCCAACTCCCTTCAGTCATTGCTGGTACAAAAGGAAGAACCCAGGGGCTGCTTCCTGATTATGCATTTTCAGTTTCTTTTTTTTTTTTTTTTAAGATTGGCACCTGAGCTAACATCTGTTGCCAATCTTCTTTTTTTTTCTTCTCCCCAAAGCCCCCCAGTATATAGCTGTATATTCTAGTTGTGAGTGCCTCTGGTTGTGACATTTTCAGTTTCTTAAGCAATTGCAACAGGAAGGCATGGAACTAGGCCTTATTTCCTGTGATGCGTTATTATTTTCAGCTCTTTGCTCCTATCATTATTCAGCTTCCAGCTTTTACATTTTTAAATAACTCCCTCTTTTCTTTAAAAAAAAACAAGTCACATCAAAAACTGCACATTCATTGCTGCCAGTAAAAGCCACAAAAAAGGAAAAATAGGACCTCTTTCATTGTTCTTGAGGCTTCCATCAACTATAGGTCAAGCTTTCAAAGATTGTTTTCTTGGAACAAGCAGGAGGACAGAGAAACAGCTTCCTGAGGGTCACCATGATGAACACAAGGCTGCAGGACCTGCCACGTTCCTATTCCCTCCCTCTTCTCCTTTCCTCCAGCTCCCCATCTCCTCCTTTTCTCTCTCCCTGTCCCTTGCTCATGTTCTCCCTCCTCCCTTCACTCTCTCTTTCCTTTTATCTGGACGCGTTTTTCATTGTGAGACTATTAAGATCAAAGAAATAATATCTGATTGTTCCGATGACCTCGGAGGAAGGTTCTTTGGACTTCCTAGTTCCCTGATGAGATTTCTTCTCTAGAAGTTCATCTATTCGGCAAATTAGCTCTTCTCCAGCACAGTAACCATCTGCTGGACTTGTAGACTTGAGAGCTGCATTAGGTGCTTCTTTCAAGATTAAGGCCGAGAAGCTGTGTGGACTCCTTGCCAGAAGGAGACAGGAACAACTCCACCCAGGGATGCTGTCCCTGGACAAGGAGGGGAGCAGTACTAGTCAGGGGAGGTTAACGGGGCATTCAAGGCTGCCTGTAATCTATCCCAAGCTACTTTTTCAGCCTCGTCTCCTACAACCACCTGACATGTCTGTAGCCTTCTCTCAAGGTAAATTGAACCTCTTTCTTTTCCCTTACTATATGAGGCACGCCTCCGTACTTTGGCTTGTATGCCCTTCCCACTGCCTGGAAAGTGCCATCCCATACCTGAAACACGGCAGGCATGCACATAACGGGTCACATGCTCCCTCTGCCAGGGAAAACACATCTGTCCTTTAAGGCTTAGACCTAGGCTCATCTCTTCCTTTGCCTGCCTTGAGTGTTGCAGCTTGCTTCATCCTTCCCTTTCTCCTCTGAATGCCTATAGCTCTTAGTCTGTGTCAGGCAAGAGTTCATCTCTGTAATGGAAACATACTGGCACTGAAACTGGGTATGATGCTCTTGATACAATTTAGCAGGCTTTGAAAAAAGTGGTGTGTGTGCGTGTCTTAGCAAAGAAGCTGAAGGCAAACAGTCAGCCTGACTGAGACAGAGGGGAGAAGAGGTGATGAATATGGAGAGAGTAAACAGAGAGCAGTGATGAAAATGTGCTATCACCTTCTGGTCCTGATCACATGTCTTACAGAACCTATTTTCACTGGTCCTCTCTCATAGCTGTGCTAATTCTCTCTCTCTCTCCACTTTGGCCTTCATCCTGTAACTGTCAGTCTTATAGATGCTAGGAACTCACAAGACTTCTCAAACTCCAGTTCAATATTATAAAAACATTTTTTCAACTTGGAGAGACCACTACACACACACACACACACACACACACACACACACACACACACTCTACACCCAAAACTCCAAAATGTCCACTAAATTGCTTTTAACCTTCTAAGGGCTGCTGCTTTCGGCTCCTTCTGTATCTTCTTGACCAAAACTGAAAATTGAGTAGTTTATATTCTTCTCCCTTCCCTTCTCCAGTCTTTTCCTGAAAGTTCTAACTTGGTATTACAACAGTTGCGGACTGTCTCCTTCTCATCTTGCCATCTGCAAGTACACTGAGGCCGTTGTCACTTCAAAGAAAACCCCCAAGTACCTTTGCTTTCTAATCATGTACATACATACCGTTAAATGTGATAATACTATACTCCGTAAATAAAATGTGAACATTCAAGAGCAATTTTGAATACCCAATTTTGCTTCTATAATAAAGACATATTTGTGAAATAGAAAAATTGGAGACTTTGCAATACCTTTTCCAGATAAAATCCTAAAAGATATTCATTTGTATTCTTATTTATATATATTCATAGCCGTACACATCAAACTTATGATAATTAATAACTATGTGGTCTTGAGATGAAAGAATTATGAAATCAACATCAAAAGTATTAGAAATGAAACTTTCCTCTCTTCTTTCCTTCCTTCCTTCCTATCTTTTCTTCAACAAATGTTTAGTATCTGTCACATATCTATTTGATGTTGTAGGGAACAGAAAAATTAAATACTGGTCTCTATCCTGAAGTTGCTTTCAATCTAGTTAGGAAGATAAAGCATAATGGAAAAGACATTCAAAGATAAATGCATAAAATGTCATGAAGCAATATGTGATTGTATAGCAACTAAGTGGTGTTGGTGATTAGTGCTATGATCTTGAGGTAGACATCTCTGCGGGTTGGGTGGTCCTGGAAGGCTTCCCAGAGGAGGAGGAGCTTCAGCTGGGCAGAAAAAAGCAGCACAGGACCCTTCTCATGGAAGGAACTAAGCTAAGCAGTGGATTAAAAGACTGTATGTGGGATTAAAATGTTTTATCAATAGTGTGATCTCAATTATGTTTAAAAAACAGATGCTTAGAGAAAGGAAAGAAAAGAAGTAAAGAAAAATATTATTAACTGTAGTTGACTTTGAGCAATGGGATTATTGTTTTCTTGGTATTTGTATTTTCCAAATTAACTTTCACGAACCTTTAAAAAAATAAAAATAACATTTAACAAAACCTTAGAAAATCATGCATTGATTTCCTTTTGACCTTTCGCTCATAAATCTTTGGTAAGAATACAGGATTCTTTCTCCTAGCTCATGCTTATCATAGACCATCAGATTATTTTTCTCACAGAAATGTGGGGGCAACTTCCACGAATAATAGTTTGTTCAGTATGTTAAGCAACCTTCGTGTGTTGTTCCTTTCATCAAATTAGCCATTGTTCCAGTTATCTTCAGTTATTATTCCATAACTTAGTGGTATAAAACAATCCTTTATTATGCTCGTGGATTCTGTGGATCAAGTACAAGGACAGGGCACAAGGGGATGATTTGTCTTTGCTCCACAATGTCTGGGCCCTCAGTTGGAATACTGGGGTGACTTGACAGCTGAAGGCTGGAATTATCTGATGGCTTATTGGCTCAGACATCTGGCAGTGGATGCTGGCTGTTGACTAGAATCCGAGCTGAGGCTATCAGCCAGAATACCTACACATGACCTCTCCAAGTCGCCTGAGCTTTCTGATAACATGGAGGCAGTGGTCTAAGGTTGTGTCCAAGAAAGAGAGAGAGCCAGGCAGAATCCTTATCTCTTTTTATGACTTAGCCTTAGAAATCAGACAGCCTCACTTTTGCCATGTTCTGTTTGCCAAGGCAGTCACAAAGCACCCTCCCGGCATCCCCCACATACTCTAGTTTCATGTGGAGAAGACAGACTCTGCCTCTCAATGGAGGAATGACAAGGTTCCAGAAGAGCATGTGGAACTGGACAAATTGCTGTGACAATTTTTGGAAAATACCATCTACCACAGCCATTGCCATACTTTCTCCTGAAGTTAAGTCAGTTGCGCCCAATTATTGCTGAAAAAGCCGGAGGAGCCACAGATATTCAGCCCAGAGCTATTTTAGATGGCAGAGAGAGCCCTGAGTTCAGTGATACCAAGTATTTGCTTCAAGTTGCTTTCCCACTGAGAAAGTTCCCACCTTCCTCATTGAAATGGTTCAGTTCATAGTCCAGGACCTGCTATTTATTTTATTAATATTCTGACCAAGACCAGAAGCTCTGCTGAGAAAGTCGCTGTCTCACTGAAGTTTATATTTCTAGGTTATATTTATAAATACAGATTTAAAGCCATTACTCGGGCATGGAAGGGCAAAACAGAGTCAACAGTGGGATCCTGGAAAAAGAGCAGGGAAGAAGGAATGCGAGTACATGAGGGAGAGAGGATTGCTGGAAGGCCTTCTCTAACATCTTCCATTCATCTTTGCCAAGTGGGAAATCTTGGTTTATTAGTAACTGGATCTTGGTAGGCAGAAGAAAACATAATGTTCTCCAAGAATAACATAAAGAAAAGGCAAAGCCAACATAATTATCATTGGCTTTCGCTTTGTCGATAATACACCATTTGATTTATTTCCACTCAAGAAATATGTATTTTACACCTATTATGTGCCTGTTTTAGGTCTGTGAGGTGCATAAGTGAAATAAAAAATGAGACTCCAACCTCAGGGAGTTTACTTGTTGGAGTGAGGGAGTCTAAGGAGAAGCGTATACATGATATATTCCACTTTTTCACTCTACTATGAGAATACGAGTTGTCGATTAACCAGAGTGGTGATACAACTGAAACACTGCATGAACTCAGGGTAGAAATGATGCTTACCAAGGTTCCCCGCAGCCACACTTTTAGTACAGTACAAGGGAGATGTTTTATTTAGTCTTATGAAAATAATGGCTCAAGGAGCCTAGGGAAGAGCGTCTTATTTTTTTAATTTTTTTTTTTGAGGAAGATTAGCCCTGAGCTAACTACTGCCAGTCCTCCTCTTTTTTGCTCAGGAAGCCTGGCCCTGAGCTAACATCTGTGCCCATCTTCCTCTACTTTACATGTGGGACACCTACCACAGCATGGTGTGCCAAGCAGTGCCATGTCCGCACCCGGGATCCGAACCGGTGAAACCCAGGCCGTTGAGAAGCAGAACATGCGAACTTAACCACTGTGCCACTGGACCAGCCTGGGAATGGCGTTTTAGAACAATGTTTCCAAACGTATCTGACAACGAAAGCCATCCACTAAGTACAGATTTCAGCATCCTTCTTCTGGAGATTCTGATGTTGTGGTTCTAGGGTGGGTTTAGGACACTACGCGTTTACAGAGAATTCTAGTATAAGGAAAATTTGGGAAACTGAGATTTAGGAGAAATTGCAATTAACCAAAGAGGAGTGAAAACCCAAAGCACTGCTTGTGCAAGTAAAAGAAAAAACAGAAGCACAGCTAATTAGATGCTTTGTGCACCTTTCACAAATTAACTGAATCTACGTTGGCAACATTGCAAATAAATACCAAAAAAAATTAATTCAAAGTATTCTGTCCATCTATCAAGATATTTCCAGCAAATGTGAGTCTCTGAGTGAAAAGTAGATAGTTAATTTCAATTGTGAAGATAAATACATCACATTAAATTTTTTAGCCTCTAAGTAGGTTCTGAAAAAAGGTAAAGTTAAAAACATGCAACACTTAAAGTTAACCAAAATTATTTTAAAGGATTCCAAATTTAAACTCTACTCACATGATCAAAAATCTCCTTCTTCTCCATCCTTGTTCTTCAATAATAAAATACTTTTTCCCTTCTCAGAGTATAATTTTTCTCTTCAGTTGTATTTTGGAAGATTGGACTATAACTACTGACAGTCCTAATGAAGCCCAATAAAGATCAAATGCTTCTAAAATGTCACCGGTAATATAATGAGAATTGTACGCTCACTTGTAGTTTGGGGATTTTTTTTTAGTTTTAATTTTAAGCGAAAGAATGCAGATAAAAGCTCTAATTCTGTGTATAGAAGATGGTCAAGGAATTTAAGTACCCTACTTCATGGATCATCCTCGTCATCACCAGTAGCATCCTCATAGATAGACTTGATTGTATGGCTCCTTTGTGCCAAGGATAAGACTAAGTGCTGTAAGGAAAACAGAGATGAAATAAGATACATTTCCCATCCCTCCAGTGAAGGACACACTCACTATAGTGAAAGTTAGAATGTAATAATCCATACTGTGGATGTTCACCAAGTGGAGGGATTGCAAGAAGGTTCAGCGAGAGCAAAAGACTTTATGGAGAAAGTGGCTTTTGAGCTAGTGTGCAAAAAGTTTCTATGAAAATGCTGTATTCTCAACTTTCCCTAGAAGCAGTGCTGTTACTCTTCATTAATTATTTGGTGATGTGAAATGATTAGTGTTTAATGCTTTCCTGTGGAATAGACTTTCCCAACGAGTTCAATTAAATTGAGTTATTTCAGTGTAACGGAACCGAAAGTTGTGTAGTGGAGGGAAACGGAAGAGGCTCTTGGATACCAGTTTACCTTGAATATCACAGCATGCAGAACCTGTAAAATTTACAGGCCAACGCTCTTCAGTATCACATTATCTCCCTGTCTAAAACGAAGAGGAGAAATTGCTTGATCAATATACCGATCTTCACAACTCCGCCTTCAAAACAACATAATGACTGAATAACTGAGGCAAAGTCAGTTTTCCTCAGTTATCCAGGTAATTGCTTCACTTTCTAGAGCCGTTAGAAAGATTGTTTAAAAATAGATACAAATAGCAAAAGGAAGGAGAACATTTCAGACAAGGAAACAAGTACATTTTCAACACTAAATACGTGGTTGTGAAAGAAGGAGACTCGGAGAGTTGTAGGAACACTTTCATATTCTAAAAGAGAAAAATAATCCTCAGGAAAATGTTCGTTTGCCCCACATCTCCACTTTTTATTAGCTTCTTGCGTTCTCTTCAGATTTTCAAGTCTAGCAACCGAATGGGACGATTGCAAAATCTACACACTTCAGCATATAGTTTCCTTTGTTCCATATATTCAGTACAGACAAATGGGGAAGGAAAAAATATTAAAACCTTAAAAATATGAACTTATGGGGCTGGCCCTGTGGCTGAGTGGTTAAGTTCACGTGCTCCGCTGCAGGCGGCCCAGTGTTTCGTTGGTTCGAATCCTGGGCGTGGACATGGCACTGCTCATCAAACCACGCTGAGGCAGCGTCCCACATGCCACAACTAGAAGGACCCACAACGAAGAATATACAACTATGTACTGGGGGGCTTTGGGGAGAAAAAGGAAAAAAAATAAAATCTTTAAAAAAAAATATGAACTTATTTTGCCACAAATCACAAACATCATGATAAAACAACTTAAATTTTTTTGAACTCAAAGTTATGTATGCACATAAGAATCAAATACTTCTAACAAGGTTATGAAAAATAGCAGTTTTCTACTGCCCTCCTTCTATTTCTCCCTATTTAAAAAACAACCGATTTCACCTCTTACAGTCAATTACTTTGATATTTACCTCTATGTTCTAAATAGCATGTGCTGATTTTCGTTTTTGTTTTTGCAAGTTTTAGGCATTATTGATTGACTTTCGGCTAGAGAAGCTGAAAATTTCGCTTTTTCCTTTTCCCTGACCAAGAACCCCTAGCAGAGACGTATAGTCTTTCCAATCGTCCCATCTTCTTGATGTAGTTATATCATAATTTTGATTAATTTTCACTGTTTGCTATTGAGATCACGTAAATGCTATTCACAGATGAATCTTTCCTGCATAGTTCTGTTTTCTAAAGTGTTTTGTTTTGTTTTTGTTTTCTAAGTGCTTTTCACTAATTGAACTATTTTTTCACAACTGTCTAAATTTCCCCACAAGTTGCTCAGATGCAGTAGATGTTCTATCCATGTCCTCTTCCTGCAGGGGTCTCTCCCAGTGCCTTCTGACCTGCTCCAACCTGCAGTGGCTGCCCTCAGCAGCCACGCTGGGTTCTTCCTTCATTAGCATCCTGGGATCCTCTTTACCTCTTTCCTCTGTTGGATTTCCTGTTCCCTGTATCAAGTGTCTTCTTTTTTGGTTTCCTCTCTTGTTTTGGTAGAGCAAAATCTCCTTTCACAAGAAATGGTGCACAGCAGGTGAATTTATTGAGGTTTTGCCTGTCTGAAAATTTCTTTATTCTGCCTGACACTTGGTCGATGGTTTGGTTGAGCATAGAATTCACGGTTGGAAACAACCAGTCTTCAGTAATTTGAAGACATTGTTCCACTGCATTTCAACTTCCTGTGTAAATGTGGAAAAGTCTAAAACTGTTCTGATTCCTGATCCTTTTGTACATGGTCTATTTTTCTCTCCTGTCTCTGAAACATCTGTGATCTTCTCTTGCCTTCAATGTTTTCAAATTTCACTAGGATGTGCCTTAGCGTCGGTCATTTTTGTCCTCTGAGTTGGGCATGTAGACGAGGGCACTTCTGATTTGGAAACTCATACCTTTAACTCTGGCAAAATGTCTTGAAAATTGTTTATTTCCTCAACTCTGCCTCTCTCTTCTCCTTCTATTGTAGACATACTGGACCTTCTGGATTACTCCTTTGTCCTTTTGTCTACTTTCTGGACAATTTCTTTGACTTTATCTCTCATTTTTCTACTGAGTTTTTTATTTCTGCTTTTATAGCTTTACTTTACAGGAGATCTTTTGTTTTTGTTTTTCTTGAGAGGTTCCTTTTTTTATAGTATCCTGCTCCTATTTTATCGTACAATATCTGGCAATGTTAGAATTTCTTTTTTTAAGTTTTCTTCTTGCTGCATGGTCTTTTTACTCTACTCCGAGCTGTTTCTTTCCCCCTGTTTGTTTTAGTCGCTGTCTTTCATGTTAGAGTATTTTGTTATGCCTGGTAATCATTAGTTATCTACTCCTTTTAAAAAGTAGGGCACGAAAAGGCTGCTTGATACCCTGAGTACATGGCTGAGATTTGACTATGACCTTTCCTATAGAGTGAACTGGTTGGGAAAACTCAGGTCTCAGTATCTTTTAGGTCTCTCCCCTTGGGATAGTCAGACTCCGCAGACAAGACTCTTCCAATCTCCTGCCTAGAGAATGAGGGCCTGGCTGCCAGCAGAGGAAGATGGCTGGGGTCTCAGCATCAAGTATGTGTTCATATCCCCCCAGATTGCTATTATAAATTTTTAAACAAATAGGAAAGTTGAAGGACTAGTACAATGGCTACCTGGATACCCTCCATCTAAACTCAACAATAGTTAACAGCCTATTTGTTCTTGCTCTCTCTTTCTCTCTGAACATTTGAAAGTAAGGTACTATCATCATGACACTGCACTCTTCAATATTTCAGTGCACATCTCCTCAAAATAAGGACATTTCCTATATAACCACAATGGTATTATCATATCTAAGAAAAAATAATAATTTATCATTTAATGACCAGTCCTTATTCAAATCTTGCCAACCAATTGTCACAAAAAACACTCATTTTTTGCATGGTAGTCCTACCTTAAACTATGCCATGTGTTCCCTAGTCTAGGTTTACCCTTACCCTCCCCTCATAATAAATTTAGAACCTTTTGCTGGGGAAAGAGGAGGGGCAGTCATCTGGCCATGTAGAGTGGAGGAGGGTCTCTGACCATTTCTTAATTTGCAACCCTCTACCACCACCCACTACAACCACCACCAAACACACCTTTACCCTCACTTACAGTGGCACTTCGTGCTGTCATTTCCTGAATGAGCTCTCTGGAGATTCTGTGTCACAAATTGGGTCAATTTTGCCATTTCCCATTGCTAAACTAGTGTTCAGTTTTCTCATGTCTGCTGTCTTGAGGATGACTATCTTATTTATTTTTCCAGCCAGAACACATTTGAAAGTAAAAGTTGGCATCATTATTCATTATGCCAGGACTATTAATGGGGTAAACCAGGACAGTCCTTGGAAGACTAGCACATGATCACTTTAGGAAGTCGTTTCCTTACCTATGTGCTTTCCAGCTTTAAAGTTTTGCTCTCTGGTTCTCTCACCTAATTTCTCCATCCTTGTGGCTTTATGTAAAAAAACAACAAACAAAACTGTCCTGTTGTTTTATGGGATTTTGTGAGTAAAGGTAATTGCATGCATTCAACTGTATTATCTTTGCATCATCTTTACCCAGTTTAATTACCTTGAACTGACTTTGATCACTTTGAACTTGTACCACATTTTGTTATTTTAATGCTCTTGAATACTCTGCTTCAAAGAAGATAGCTTCTCTAATGCCTCCGCTTTAAAGTCATCACATGACCTAAAGTGAAGTATTTTATGTGAGTATTCAGTAAATATTTGTTTATTTTGTTTGATTTGAGTTCACTATCACTGTTTATTTCAAATATAGAATATCAAAAAAGTGTCCAGTAAACCAAAATTAGAAGGGATATGATAAAGAGTGTTAAGATAATTTTAAATCAGATTCTAGGGTTTATTGTTCCCTATGCCTGAAGTGGCTTCTCCCCTCCCATCTCTATCTGTGAAAACCCTACTCATCTTTCCAGGCTCACCTCAAATCTGCCTCTGCCTTTAGGTCTTCCCTGATAATTTCTTCAAAAGAAAAAAAGTAATTTCCTTTTCCTTTAAAATCTGGTGACACACACGGTTTATGTTATTTGTGGCATTTATTCCAGGTCTTATGTATCTCATCTCCCATAGTGCAATGGCTTTCACTCTATTTTAACTGCAACCCACATTAAAACAAATATTTTAGAGCCGGCCCTGATGGTCTAGCAGTTAAAGTTTGGCACACTTGTCGATGAACTTGGATGGAAAAATAATTACATCTTTATTTTCATTAACCTCTTACTAAAGTTTAAAATTCTCTCTTACCATGAATGTAGGTAACTAACCTTAGTAGTACTAACAATGTCTATAACTTTTTCACTAATAGAAATCTCAGAAATTTTTTTTCATATTTTTTTCACATTTTTTTCATATCACATTAGGCATATTGTGGGTATCTGAAATATCTTGTATACTCAGCACTATCTGGGAATTTTTGAAGTTACTAGGCCTGAGACTAAGGCTTGTTATTTAATGTGTTAATAAAAAAGTACATATATTACTACATCTCAAATCTGCTTTGTAACATTTCCATAACTGTATTTCAGTATAATTGGTTGCCTTTGTAACCAATTATTTTATTTTATACCTTTATAAACATTCTGAGAAGTGGTCTGTGGGCATCACCAGATTACCAAAGGAATGCAGTCCAGAAGAAGGATAAGACACCTACCAGGACACTGAGTTTCTCGGAGGCAAATATCTGTTGCAGTGCCTTTCATACATGAAGGCTCAATAAATATTTGCTGAACACATTATTTCTCCAGGTTATGCAGGGTAATTTAAACTCAGAAAAGTCTAGTCACATACAAGTCAAACAAGGTTATGCTAAAAAGCTAATTTGGCTATTTGTAGTGGAAGAGCTAGTGGCTATGGGCTCTAGACTAGCAAATTGCATAAAACATTCCCATGCTCGGGGCTTTCTATTCCTAGGAATTTAAATTATAGGGTAGATTGTAATTCAGTATCATTAGACAAATGAAATAATCATTAAGTAAAAAATTATTTCTTGGGCCCCTGTAATAAAAAAAACTTTACATTTTATATCTATAACACATGATTTCTTTGCACAAGGAATTTGTACACTACTTGGGGAGACAGAACATCACAAGAACTGAGAACACAGGTGTTTCAGGAGACGGCAAGCAGTGTGGTCTGGTATGAACGTTGCGTCAGAAAAGGAAATAGTGGGGGATAAGTCTTGAACCATTAAGTAGGTTGGATAATGAGAAGCTTCAAATGCCAGGTCAAGGAGGCAAGACTTTATTCCACAAATATTTAAGATCTATTGGAGATTTTTGCATCAAAGCAAAGACAAGACGAAGGTAATGTTTCTGGAAGCTTCATCTGAGAGCATTGTACAGGAGGTAGTGAAGGGCACAGCAGTTAGAACCCCTAATATGTTGTCTTCAGTTGCTATTTTTCTCTCCCTATTTGGAAACTTGTATTTGTAAATGCTTGCTAGATCTTCTGCCAGAACCTTGAGCTCAATACTGTGCTTCCAAAACCAAACTAATCTTCCCTACAAACCTGTGACTCCTGACTTTCTTAGTCATGTAACGACCACACACCTTCCTAGAAACCATCTTTGATCTCTCCCTCTCCATTGCCCACTTCCTGAGTAATCCTTCTTCTGGCTGATTCCATTACTAGCCTACTAAACTCGTTTATCTTCAAAGTAGGCATATGTTAACCAGTGATTGAAGATTAAGTTTGGGATCATAAAGTAGAATTTTTTAAAAAGGGAAATCTTATCTTTTATTATTTACAGTATAAACAGAACTGAGCAAGCCAACATCATAGTTTGTGATGCTTCTATCTGCTAAGGGACTGAGTTCTCAGGCTGTCCTAGAGAAGCAGTTTCTTTTCTCTTTTTTCAGATTGGCACCTGAGCTAACAACTGTTGCCGATCTTCCTTTTTTTTTTCTGCTTTTTCTCCCCATATCCCCCCAGTACCTAGTTGTATATTCTAGTTTTGGGTCCTTCTAGTTGTGGCATGTGGGATGTTGCCTCAGCGTGGCCTACCGAGCAGTGCCATGTCCGTGCCCAGGATCCGAACCAGTGAAACCCTGGGCCGCTGAAGCAGAGCATGCGAACTTAACCACTCGGCCATGGGGCCAGCCCCAGTTTATTTTCTTATCTCTCTCTGAGTTCTACCTTTACCTCCTGAAGTGGCCACATTATCAGTATTCTGCTAAAGTAGATTTGTCAAAGTAGTTTAGGCTCTCTTCAGATAGGGAGTAACTAAGTAAATAAAACAGGTGTATGCTATTCTGTGCACATATTTACACATACTCAAAGAAGCAGAAGAAAATGAGTAGGAACAAATAGTAAGAAAGCTCTGTGTATACTGAATCTATATGTAGTTAACATGTAAGTGCTGATTGACACATTCATCCTTCTTTCCATCTGGTTTGGTCCCTGTTATTGTCTCTCTATTAGTCTCTTCTCAATTCCTGACCTTTATTTGCTGATTTCCAGGGAGCTTTTGTCCTAACTGGCTTTTACACTAGAAGCATCTAATTTCATTGAGCCTCAGCTGTTCCTGAGACACATAGTTTCTCAGCATTTTATAATACTGAGTGGGGCAGATACTTTTCAACTAATTCAAAATATGTCAAGGTTTGCTCATCAAATACCACAAACTTAAATAAGACAAATATTTCTTCTCTGGGGCCTCTTAAGGATGATTTATATATGAGATAAAGGACAAAGGAGATGGCCAGAGGGGTTGGCTCCTTTTCTGAGATCTGCTTGTTCTCTTTCACCATCAGTAAATAAGTGTATTTGATCTTTATGAGTATCTGATCCTTATCAGGGGGAGAGTCTTGAGCTGTCCTGAGTTTCTGTGTAGTTAACCTTTTAAGAATGGGAGAACTCATGTTCATCATGCAATTTAGTCCTTGGTAACTCCTTGAATAATCCAAGGATCTGCAGGGTACATAAGTTATCACGTATGCGGTCAGTGCTTTATAGATTTTATTGAATTGAGAGGTTCTGTTTCTCAAGCTTGGCTCTTTTGACTTTTCAGGCCAAATAAGTTTTTGTTGTAGAGGACAGTCTTGTGCATTGTAGTATACAGCATCTGGTCTCTACCCACTAGATGTAGCACTTCCTCAGTTGTGACAACCAAAAATGTCTCCAGACATTGCCATTTTTTTCCCCAAGGGGAAAAACTGTCCCTGGTTGAAATCCACTGTAGCATTGTAGCATTGGTAGATGGTGTTTACTTAGTCTGCACCTTAAAGATTATATACACGTTTTGATATTTCTATTCTCTTGCCATTCTTTGGTAAGCGTTATACTTTTAAGTATGCTGACATTTACCTATACTAAATTCATTTTATGTAATTCTTATTTTCTTATATTTATTGAGGTATAATTTTTTTCCTGTTATATTTAACAACCACATAGAAAAACATCTATCAATTTTTCAAAGACAGCTCCATGGAAATTCTCTTATTCTCAATATCTGAAGTCTTAAAACAAGGGAGAATTAACACAAATAGAAAGTCAGGGGAAGCAGTTAATTTATGGGGAAGATGAGTTCTATTTTATGCAGGTAAAACGTGAAGTGATGGTAGAAAATCTAAATGTTATGCCCAGCAACTACTTGAAGAGAGGTTAGGATATAGACCTGGGAGTCAACAGTGTAGTTGAGAACTAAAAGTATGAAGTATCCAAGAGAAAAACGAAAATGCTCAGAGGAATGAAAATTTAAACCTTAACATGAAATTATGGAAATGAAGCTAGCAAAAAGAGAAAAGGATATTTATTTATCGAAATAGTGAAAGCTAATGATTAAATCATGATTAGGTGAATGGAAACCCTACCACGGGGGTACCAATAAAGTCCCAACTGTAGGGAAAAGGAAGGAAGAAAGAAAGAAAGAAGGAAGGAAGAAAGGAAGGGAGGGAGGGAGGAAAGAGAGAGAGAAAGAAAAGAAAGAAGAAAGGAAGGAAGGAAGAAAGAAAGAAAGAAAGAAGCAAAGAAAGAAAGAAAAACAAAAATTCCATCTACTAGCTGTATATTCCAAAAGATCATTGCAGGGACTTGGTGGAAAAGCAGTGGGTGGGCTTGTGGAGGAGGAGAGGAGATAGAGGGGGCCCCTGATAACTTGCCAAGCTTGAGAAGAGCGTGTATTCTAATAGGACCCCCGTGGCTGTGATCTACTGAGGAACAGCTGAGGAGCACCTGTTTCCTATCCTGAATAACCTACTTCTCGGAGTGAAAAGACCAGGGTGCCCAATACGGTAAAGAATGTCGAATAATCCCTATCCTTCTATGCCCCTACCTCCGTTTTAACTTGCATATTAATCATTTGATACTGCTCTTGGGTGGGATAAATGCTTGCCTACTGCAATGAGAAACAGAGATGAAAGGATTTCATTGTCATATACTCAGTGGCATCCACCGATCATTGGAACTGTTATCTAACTATTGCCAGAAAAATTAGTTTAGGGTAAACTCTTCTAAAATCAATCATCCTTTGTGGGATTTTTCTAAAATCCAGTTGACTTATATGAAGAATTTCAGAATGGGTTAAACCATTCAGTTTCCCGGGAATACAATTAACAAATAACTCAACTTAGAAGGTTCATAAGGAAATTACATGGCTCAAAATTAGGCGTTAGATGGGCATTTTACTGCGTCCCCCCCGCCCCCCGCCCATGGCCGCATGAGCAATGAGTGGCCTGTGCTTTAATTAACACCTGCTTCAAACATCTTTTACACTAAACATTATGTCATGTTCTACGGCACAGACAATTGGAGCCTCCATTCCGCCATTTTTCTGGCTGCTTCCTGGGGAAGATACTTTTGAGTCTCCCGACGGCTGAGAAAGGAAGGAAAAACACCATTGAGTTATACTTTTATATGTCTTATCTAAGAAAAGAAATGTGCTTTGGTAGCGACTATCTTCCCTCTTAGAGTGAGTCTGAAACGAATATATCACCACAGACAGACAAAGGAACCCATTAGGCCAGAGACCAAATGTCTTCTCTGAGCAGAAGCTAATGTCTCTTTCCCTATACTCTCCACCATCTGAGAGGAGAGAGCTACGTCAAGATGGTCAAGCATTTTGGCGTTTCAGGCAGAATGTCCCTAAACTAGCTTTTGAGAGATCTTTAGGGGCCTCAGTGGCATAAAAATCTGGGGTGTGCACGCTGCTCGTTACTAAACATTGAGAAGCGGTCACTTTCTTGCCCTAGAACGTAGCAATAGGCGTGTACGCGACCGCCTTCCCCGCTTTCGGTGAGCTCCAGGACTTGAAGCTCCCCCACCCGGAGCCGCAGTTTCCCCTTCCGCCCGCCGCAGCGCATCCAGACCACGAATTCCCCAAAACGCAGACCTACAGAGCCGACCCCAGCAAAGGAATCTGTCGGGCGGCGAAATTCTCCCCGATGCGGATAGGAAGGAAAAGACTTTCCGCTTCAACCAATCAGGTGACGGGACATCTTGGCACACCCCTTTCCGTCTACCAATCAGCACCTAGCTCGATGGGCCGGGCCGATTGACACCCGGAAAAAGCATTTTAAATTGTATTAGCATAGCTTTTTTCCTCACCGTCATTCTAGGCTATCCCATGAACTGTGCTCAAAAGAGGAAAACTGAATGTAACAGTTCCAAAGCTGGTCAGTCTTGTGTTGAGAAGGGAAATTATAGACCTCTCCCTCAAAACTGTGATATACACTAAGCGGCTCCGGGAAAGGGACAGGAGGCTTCCGAGTGGCAACTACAACTCCCAAGGGGCCTTGCGCGGACTCGGCGCTCCTCGGGCGAGGGGGCGGGCCGTTGTAAGCAAGAAGGCTGAGGGTCACGGGGCGCCTCTCCGACTTCCTGAACGTGAGCTACTAACTGGGCGGGACTTGAGGTGGGTGGGGCGGTGGCAGGGCCGGCTCTAGCGCTTTGTGCCCTCCTCCCTCCGGCTCCTCTGCTGGAGACGTCGGAGGGGGCGTGGCCCGCGCGGAGGCTGGTGGGGGCGCGAGCGCCGCGGGACGTGGGTGACGCGGCTTCTTCCAGCTCAGCGGTGTGTGAGGTGTCGCGGCCCCGCCGGCGATTGGCTGTTGGGAGGCGAGTGCGCCGCGGCCGTTGGTCGCCGGCAGCACGGAGCGAGAGCCAGGGCGTGCGGGGGGGATATGGGGCGGCAGTGGCGGCAGCGGCGGCTGGAGGAGGCGGGCGCGGACGAGCCGGCGGCCGCGGCAGCAGCGGCAGTGCCCGGAGTCCTGTGAAGCGTCCGTGTCGGCGCCGCCGTGGGCCCCTCGGAGAGGGCGGCCCGCACGCGTGCCGCGGAGCATCCGCTCCACTAGCCCCGCTGCACGTAGGACTCTCGTTCCCATCCTCGCGCTCCTGCTCCGGCTCCTCCATCTTGGCCTCGGCAGTGGCGGCTGCCGGGAGGATGTGCCGCCTTCTGGCAGGGGGAAGAAGGAGGAGAAGATGAAGAAGTACCGGCGGGCCTTGGCCCTGGTCTCCTGCCTCTCTCTCTGCTCCCTGGTCTGGTAAGTAGCTGCGACACCAGGGGAGTTTCCCGGGAGGGGAGAAGCGGGGAGGGAGGGGCGCAGGTCACACCCCCAAGTCATCTTGGCTTTTGGGGTGCGGGTCTCCAAGGCCCTTGTGAAGCGACAGACCCATCACTCCGAGACTCTCCCGCCGACTGGCCTGGCGACACTTTGTGCCGTGATTTTCAGGGTGTTTGCGGGGTTTACAGAGACCAAGTCGGGGGAAAAGGTGCCTGGGTGAAGGGGACCGCCCGAATGCCTTTGTACTCAGTCCCTCGGGCCCTGGAGGCGGTGGGCTGTGGGAGTGGTGTGCACGTGGATGCTAGGTAAGTGGCTCGGCAGTTACTGCCAGCCCCTGGCTTTCAGAGTGTGGTAGGGCAGAAAGCAGGTCGCCTGTGACATGTTCCCGACAGGAGAGTTGAAATGCGGGAGTTGTCACGAGAGTGAGAGTAATGTACAAGCAGTAGTTCTCCTCCCGGTTCTCGCACAGTCTTTGGCCTCGAGTGCTCATGGGGCTGCTGTTGGTGGAAACTTTGGGGAGCGTTATGGAGCACTTTCTCAAGGGCTAGATGATGGGAAGGCGTTAGTTTAGTAGAGTCCTAGGTGTAGTGTGTACAGAAGTTTCTGCTGGTGTGGCTTGGGTAATCCCCTTTAGTAATAGGAGGAGAAATCCTGTATTTTGAAGGTGAGAAGAGGGCTTTGTCTCTAAAGTTTATGGAGTTTCTGTTTTAATCCCTGGCACATTTGGGGTTTTTTTTTGAGGAGCAAAGAGAACTTGTCAGTCAAAGGATTGGTATCTTTGTACTTGGAAAAGCCATTTTTCCCTCTCAGGGAATTTCTTTAGAATGTGTGACATTTGCTGACTGAAAAGATACTTCTTTAGCCAAAGTGATTTGCTGTTTGTTATATTGAAATCTAGATAAACTAAGTTTCTTTTTTAGCTTACTTCTGCAAAACACCAACAGTATTTTCATTTTTATGGGCACCTAATGGATTCCAAAGACACTGAAGTTGTAGCGTTGTTGCTCACATAAGATAATATGTGAATAAGAGGAAAAGAAAACACTTACTTGGCTGAGGAATTTTGATTGGAAGGCTGATAGAAGTTTTAGAGAACAAGAAATTTGGCCTATTGTCTTTCATTCCAAACCTTTTTAATAAGAGCAACATCATCCCCCACTTTCTACTTTTTAGTGTCATGTCGGACACCAAGAAGTGCGTGTAGGAGAGGAGTGCATGCGCCTCATTTTAAATTTAAATTTGTAGCTGAGGTACTGAAACCTTGTATTCATATCTGCCTCTTTCTTGGGGCTGCCTAGTTGTTTGTGTAGATTGTACATCTTCTTTTCTTTCCCCTTTCGCCTTGATCTTGCTCATCTTTAGACCATGTCATTCTTCATTGGCACTTCCTGAAATGGCTGATAGGGCAAAGAGGTTACACTTTTCATTCAAGTTTAAAACATACGAATATCTTGGATTTTTTTTTGAAATATGTATTTAACGTATAACATTGTGTAAACTGCAGGTGCACAACATGTTGATTTGACACATTTATTTATTGTGGTATGATTGCTCTTGTATCGATAGTTAGCATCTCTGTCATGTCAGATAATTATCATTTCTTTTTGTGATGGGAATAATTAAGATCTAGTCTTATAGCAAGTTTAATGATTAACATACAATATTGTTGTCTATTTTCACTATTTTGTGCATTAGCTCTCCAGACTTATTTATCTACTAGTTGCAAGTCTGTACCCTTAAACGTGATTTTTTTGGTGCTTAATTTGATGGGAGAGATGAAATCAAACATTACAATGTGGTTCTTAAAATCATCTGTGGATTTAAATTAACCATGCTTCTGTTACTTTGTGTGATTTCTGGCTATCTTTTGCCTAAGCTAATCTCAATATGGTTCCTCACCTTTATTCATTGGCAGTAGTTAGTAGATCGTGGCCTACTAGGGAGAAAATCAGTCAGGCTAGTATTGAAAATAGTTATAAAGGTCTGTAAAGTTTGTTGACTCCATTTGTGAAAAATGGATGTTGAGGGTTTAAGTAAAGAGTGTGAAAAGTTTAAGGAATTTTAGCTTAAGAAACAATTGGATTAGTATATTTTGAGATTTGCTTCGACTGCCAATTTGAGACATTTTAATTATTCTTTACTGAAGCCATTAAAAGGCAGTAAAATAAGATATTTAGGCTTGAGAGTTTTTTGGAAGGGTGATGGTGATATTGGGGAAGAGGAGTGGTGTGTGGTTGTGATTGGCACAGGGTCTAATTCTTGCTACAATCTGGTCTGTTAGGTCATTTCCCAACGTCTCCATTCCCACTTAACCAGTATGGGTACCTAAAGCCATTGTAGGGTTAGACAGAAGGTTTTTGAAGAGCGTTGATAAGCTCTTGGTAGTAGCCATTTGTGTTGTCTTTGTCATTCATAAATTGTCCCCAGATTTTGTGATCCATTTCTTTTTTAAGCTGTACCATTGTGTAGATTTATGAGTGCTATATGCTTATACTACAATACTTTGGTTTTTAAGTTTCCGCCCCTGCCTCCTACCGATATTACTTTGTTTTGTTATCACCTTATTTATGCTGTCACACTTTTACAGATCTTATGTCTCCCCTCTCCTTTTGTTTTTCCAGCCTAGAGTCCTAACTTGAGATTACTTTCATAAAAAAGGCCCTCCTATTATTCATTCTGGTTGCTGTTTTTTCCTTTTGCAAACTTTGTGTGATTCTTTATCAAGTAGTACAGAGTATTTTAGGCATAAATATACTATAGTTATAACACAGAGTAATAATGATAGCTAATATTTACTGTCAGCTATCTCTGTGTTAAGGCTGTGCTGTGTACTTTACACATTTTAGCACTTTTAATCGTCACAACAACCCTATGAGATGTGAGATAAGTACAGTCATGTGCCACATAATGACGTTTCGGTCAATGATGGACCGAATGTATGATGGTGGTCCCAATCTTATTAGTGGTATGAATCTTATGCTTACTGTATGGTACTAATTTTATTAGGCTATACCATCTAGGTTTGAGTAAGTACACTATGTGATGTTTGCACAACGACGAAATCGGCTAAGACATCCTCAGAACGTATCCTGTCGTTAAGTGACAGATGACTGTATTATTGTTAACCTCATTTTGCGTTTTATAGTTGAGGAAGTAAAGAAGTTAAGTAACTTGGCTAAGGTTCAGCAGCTGTTAAGTTTTAGAGTTTGGATTGAACCTAGGCAACCTGATTCGTAGCATAGGCTCCTGCTCGCCATGATCTTTTGACTATAGATCAGAAGGCCTGTATTGTAGATATGGCTCCATCAGCTACTAGATATTCGTCGTTGGACATGTTATGTAATTTCTTTGAACCTTAATTCTTATATTCTAAAAGTGGGAAAAACCAATTCTTTCATACCTCACAGAGTTGATAGGATGAAATGAGATATACATATGACAGATCTTTGTAAAACAGTAAAGGTGTATTATCTAAATATTTCATCATAAAATCATTTAACAAAGATTTTTCTCTTGCATATTGTGTACCAGATGTTGTTAGGGGCATTGAAAACCTAAAACTAGGGTGACCAACTTATCCTGATTTTAGTGGTGAAACCCCATGTCCTAGGAATCACCTGTATTAGTTTCCTATTGCTGATGTAACAAGTTACCAAAAATTTAGTGGCTTAAACAATACACATTTATTGTCTTACAGTTCTGGCAGTCAGAAGTCCAAAATAAGTCTTAACTGGGCTAAAGTCAAGGCATCAGCAGGACTAGTTTCTTCTTGAGGCTCTGAGGGGAAGAATCTGTTCCTTGACTTTTTCAGTTTCTGACTGACTGCATTCTGTGGTTCCTTCCTCGCATCATTCTAATGTCTTGTTTCAGTCCTCCCATGTACTAATGGCTCTGATCCCCCTGCCTCCTTTTACGAAAACTCTTGTGATTATATTGGCCACCCCCCCCCGCCCCAGACAATCCAGGATTATCTCTCCGTCTCAAAATCCTTAATTTACTCACATCTGCAAAGACCTTTTTACCATGTAAGGTAACGTATTCAGGGATTAGGACTCAGACATTTCTGGGGGCCATCATGCAGCCTAACATAGTCCCCTTAGCCCTGGCAAACTAGGAACATTGATCATCACCTAAAGAGGAAGTAGACTTGGTCTGTGCCTTAAGCAGTAGGTACTCAAAATTTTTGTAGTGTATCCCCCAATCAGTAAAGCCTTGTGCATGCACCTTTAATATGTGCCTGTTTATAAGTTATATACAAGTTATGCACATACAATATGATATTAGTATGTTAGTATACTAATAATATATTGTATACGTAATAAATTACACAAATTAGATGTTTAAGGAAGATGAGAAAGAAAATAACCTAATATTTTCTGTTAACAGTACCTTTTTTCTCTCATCAAAGAAATAATTTTTGGTGAGAGCTGTGTGATTCACTGACTAGATTATTTTACATCAGAATGTGGATGAAGGATAGCTTGTACTAGTTGGGATTCTATACCCTGCCATTTTCTTGTTAGCTTGTGCTTGCATAGTTATTATCTTTGCAGGACTCCTCCTTGTCCTGAGAGTCGATTTACTTAAAACTAAATAATATACATAATCCCTAAATCTACTTAATTGGGCACAGGTGAACTGCAGTGAATGAGAGTGTGCTGGAAGCAAACCCCACTGTTTGTGGAACTTCCGCTCTTTCCTCAGGTTTCTGACTACATAGTCCCTGCTGTTTTTGATGTATGACTGACCAGCTGACCTTCACGCCAAGTATGAATCCCTATATTAATCTTAGTAAAGCTTAATTAGTTTTTTAAAAATAGACTTTATTTTTTAGAGTAGTTTTAGGTTCACAGCAAAATTGAGCAGGAAGTACAGAGATTTCCCATACACTGTCTGCCCCCACACATGCATAGCCTCCTGCATTACCGCATCCCCCACCAGAGTGGTTTGATTTTTTTAATGCTAATAAAAATCTATTCTTCCTGCAACCCAAAAGGATCATCTTCGAGGAGCTCGTATTTGGAGCTAACGAGAAGAGCCTGATATTGAAACTATTCTCATACATTTGACAAATATAATGGAGGTAGTTAGAAAGGTCTTTAGCAACACCAAGGGAAGAACTTGTGTTCTGGTTATGGTTCTGTCCCTAGCTGTATGTCCTTGGACAAGTTATTCTATGAGCTTCAGTTCTCAATCATAAAATGGTTTGCAGGATGGATAGTTCAAGATGGGAGAATTTTCTTTCAGGTCAAAGAAAGATTCCTGGTGGCTTATCTAGGATATAAGTGGGGAGAGATGGGAAGGGAGGCTAAGCCACATTTTGAAGGGACTTGATTATTGTGCAGATGAACTCTGATTTTAACATGACTGAGAGGATGAGCCAGTGAAGTAGTTTAAACAGGAGAACAGGAGAGTGAGGTCAGATTGATCTTTTAATTAGATCACTATGGGGATTAGAGTGGATCATAAGGGACAGACTTTGGAGGCAGTGAGCCTTAAGTCACCAGAGGAGAGAGTTGATAAATGTCTAAATCATGATGATCTGTTTTGTTGGCTCTTTTTAATCTTAGTAGTAATTTTTCTGAGTATGTCACCCAGTTTTCAGTGACTTAAGAGATTTATTTCTTGGTTTGTGATTTTCTCTTTGTACCTTTGTTTTGCTTTGTCTTTGATAATTTTGCTGGTTTCTTGCTCATTTGTTGATAGGCATGAGTGAGCAGAAAAATAAGAAACTGGAAAAATATATAAGCAGTTTTTTCCTTTTTGAGATAATGATTAGAAATATTCTTGAAAATCCTAACTATCTTTCATCTGGAAAAATTTTTTCCCTTATTTCTATAACTTTTTTAAGACTCTAAATCAATTTCTTTTCTGAATATAATAATAAATAATCAAAATAAATAAAATAATAAAATAACCACTCTTCTCCAGATCATCTGATGACTTTTTTTAAATGGTCTTTCTTGTCCTGGGAATATAACGTTCAGCATGGTGACTGTAGTTGATAATACTGTATTATATATTTGAAAGTTGCTAGAAGAGCAGTTTTAAAAGTTCCCATCACAAGAAAAAATAATTGTAACTATGTGGTGATAGATGTTAACTAGACTTATTGTAGTGATCATATTGCAGTATATAGAAATATTGAATCATCTTTTACACCTGAAACTAATGTAATGTTATATGCCATTTATATCTCAATAAAAAAATAATCTTTCTTGTGCAACTTAATGTGAAAAACTTTGGCAAGAAAAGTTTATCTTTGCTCTGGGGTGTACATTCCAAAGAAAGTGTCTGGTACTTAGAAGATGTACTGGGTTGTTAAGAACAGTGTCAGACTCCTTCAGACAAGTTAGATGAAGCCAGATTGCCTAAATAGGAAAAAGACTGTGAAAGAAACCATGATGGGAAGGTCCGGTGTCTTTGTGTAAAACTCGAACGCTTGCGTCCAATAAAAAATGGCAAATAATTTATTTGTAATAGACTTGAATTATTTTTAAAAGAGCTGGGTGTGTTTCATAATAACTTCTTTAGATTATTAAACATTTGAGGATATATTGGAATGAATGCAGGTAGTAGATTTGGCAGGCAACGAAAAATACAAAAGATAGCAGCGCCTAACTTACCTTTGGGCATTGTTTGTTTCATTTTTCAGTTCATGAACTCCTAAAATTCTTTGACTTTTCTCAACAATGTGAATAGAGAAGTCAGTCGATATGTATAGCTAACATTCTAGTGCTAATAACGAAAGGCAAGGGAGAAATTTATTAAAAAATTAAGTGCTTTATTCTTCTCTCAAGCCATCTTTAGTTAGAAATATTTGTATATATAAAAACATACTTTTGTTTATTAGTTTATACATAACTAGAAAGAAACAGAATACTCTCTATTTGAAATATAATATGTATGCGTTGCAGATTGTACTTTAGTGCCAATTGTATGTTACCTGTTTTGTCTTTCAAGGCCATATTTTAAAGTAGTTTCAAAGAATAAAATTGTACATGGCGTAAGGAAACTGGAAATTGCTTTTGAATATTTGCCATAAAGAATGTTAATCCCTTGGGATAAACTTGTTTCATAAATGCAGATTTTTTTATTTTAGAACTTTGTTTTTGTAATGAATCACTAGTTAAAATTATTTTATATTTTACATAAAGTAACACCTAGCTTTGTTACATAATGTTTTGTAGCAGTAACATGGCTCATGGGTTATAAGCTAATTTTGTATTTCTTGTTATAGAGTATTTGTAATCTGACAGGAGAAAATATGTAAAGTGCTTAACCCAATGCCTTGCTCATTTAAGTTCTTATTATTCATTTACTCTGGGTACATTGATAAAAGTAGGATGGCCGAGGCATCAGCGTTCAGAAATAGGAATCCATAAATTTGTTCAAAATATTCTTTGATTACCAACAGTGGTGTGGTGGGGGATACTGAAGAAGCAGGAGACTTGAGCTCTGCCCTCAGTTCGTTGTTAAAATATAGGTACTAGTGTGGTAGAAAGGGCATAAAATTAAATTAGAGCTCGGTTGTGATACTTTCTTTACATTATTATTAGTGGACATTTAGTGGGTGCTTATTTCTGTTCTAAGTGATTTACATAACACTAACTCATTTTAGCTTCATTACAGCTCTTTTGAGACAGACACCCCCATTTTAAAGATGAAGAAAGAAAGGCAAAACGAAATTTAACCCACTTGCCCAACTTCTCACACCTACTAAAGCAAGGAACCAGAACCTAAGTAGGCTGAGCCTGTTCTCTTTAACTGCTGCTCTATGCTGCCCATAGGCGGTAGGTGGCCTTAGGCAAGTTTCTTCACCTTTTCTTTGTGTGTCAGTTTTCTTATCTGAAAATGGGGCTGACTGCAATTGGCTCAAGAAGGAATGGACATTAGAATTATTCTTGAAGCTTTAAAAAAGATATACATGCCTACGACTCTTACCTTGGAGATTTTGTCTTAGTAAGTTTGGAATATTATTCTGTGTATTCTAGTCGATACTACTAGATTAGATGAATTCTGAGATTTTTTTTTGTATTTTTTTCTTTTTGCGGGGAAGATTGTTGCTGAGCTAACATCTCTGCCCATCTTCCTCTGTTTTATGTGGGATGCTGCCACAGCGTGGCCTGACACGCAGTGCTCTGTCTGCACCTGGGATCCGAACCTGTGAACCTTGGGCCACCGAAGCGGAGCCTGTGAATTTAACCACTATGCCACGGGGCCAGCCCCGATTTTATTTACTTTTAACATTCTGAGATATCTGATTTGAACATTAATTTGATTTGAACAATACAAAAAGCTGAATTGTGTTTATTAAGTGTTTAAAGAAGGGAAAAATTACACTGGAGTTGTCTGGGAAAACTTGACTTGGGTTTAAGGGGAATGATGTGTGGTTCATAAACTTTGCTTCTGTAGAATACAGGTACTTCATGAACTGAAATAAGATGTACTGGTGCTGCTAATAGGAATAGTGGCTTTCTCCTGGTGTGTGTGTGTGTGTAGTGGACAGAGAGTACTTAATTGTCAAAGAGAAAAAGACTTATGAGTGAAAGAGGTAATGTACTTGATATAGGTGGGAATGATAGTAAGCAGGCAAGCCTAGGTAGAAAGTAAAAGCTATATTTTGGAGATTGTGAGGGATTTTTCAAGCTAAGAAAAGGAGTTAGACAATAAAGATCTAGCAAGAGAAGTGGTCTTTCGAGAATGTTATTTTGTGATCATTGTGCTAGATGTATCTTACAAGAAAGAGACTTGGAGGGATGAATACTAAATAGAAAGCAATTGGAGTTATGGAGGTTTGTCATAACAAGGACTTAACGTGGCAGTAGAGATGAAGAGGGTACATTGTGCAGAGATTTTGAGGACGTAAATGATCTGGTTTGGTGATAGATTGGCAAGCTAGCAATGCCATGTAGTAGAAATAGCAGTGGGCTAGAATTCAAAACAACTGGGTTTTAGATTGCCTCTCACCAGATCTTGTTCTTCAACACCATCTTTCTGTCATTCATCTCAAAGTCAAGAGATATTCAGGTTTCTGTATGCTGCGTTCTGTGCAGGATTCTGGGTGACAAAACAAAGTGGCTGCCTTCTTAGATCCTGTTGTGGTCAAGAGAATAAATTCTAGGATCTAAAAATTACGAGCCTGTGAGGGGCCGGCCTGGTGGCACAGCCGTTAAGTTCGCATGTTTGGCGCTGGTGGCCCGGGGTTCGCCAGTTCGGATTCCAGGTGCAGACATGGCACCGCTTGGCACGCCATGCTATGGTAGGTGTCCCACGTATAAAGTAGAGGAAGTTGGGCACAGATGTTAGCTAAGGGCCAGGCTTCCTCAGCAAATAGAGGAGGATTGGCAGTAGTTAGCTCAGGGCTAATCTTCCTCAAAATAATAAATAAATAAATAAAATTATGAGTCTGTGAAGTAAAGTTCAAAAAGAGAAAAGTTAACTTTTTTTTTTAACTTGGTCAACTAGAAGAATTGGAGGTGTTCGAAAAGAAATGGAAGAGTTACAAAGGGTTTGAAAGGAGATGGAGCAGTTAGTTGAGGTGAGGGGATTATCTAAGTGGAGACATTATGTATGCACTTAAAAATGCAGACTTCAGTGCAGGTAAGATTTGGGCTGGAGTTATCCTCAGAGGGGATCATTTTTGAAACAGAAAATTTGATTGAACATGGAGCTTCTGCAGAGCCTTAGCGTAAAGAAAGGTGCCAAGCAAACTAAAGCTCTGAAGGGAAGGAAGAAACTACTTTGAAGTGAGAGATGGGAAAGAGGTAATTTAAATGGTCAGCAATATAAAATGTCTCAGATAAGGCTGAAAAGCTTGAAAACTGAGAAAAGAGCCTTGTTTTCAAAAGAGGGAAGTGATTGATAAGCTTTTGGGAGTGGAAATAGAAGATATTTGGAGAGCTGGTAGGTGTGAGTTCTCACACATTTGTTTGGCAGCCAGAGAGATAGAAGAGACTAGAGTAGCCTTGTACTTGTGTGCTTCACCCCATTTTACACAGTGCCACTAGATTTATCGCACTAACACAACTGTGATTATGCCAGTCCCTTGCTAAAACATCATTCAAAGGCTCCCTTTTGCCTGAAGGGTAAGAATTTAAACCCTCGTGTTAAAGGCCTAAAGTCTGGCCCAAACCTACCTTTGTAGCTTTATTTTCCACTGTTCCTTAGATAGGCTTTCTGTTGTAGCATGGCTGACCTGTTAGCCTGGAAGTAATTTATTTGGGTACTGTCTTTGTAGTTTTGAATTGAAAATTAAGGTAGCAAAGGTATTGTGGTTTGAGTTTTATAGGCTAAATGCATCTTATGCAATTTCTTAAAGTATACCGTTGTTGAGTAAGTTTAGTATATAATTATTTCCGGCAGCTTTGAGGACAAATTGTATTGGCTGAATTTCTAAGGGCATGTTAAGATATAAAAACCGAAATACCACATTGTCTAATAAGCACTTCCCCACGTTGGATCTGTGAATTTATAGGCCAATTTAGTGAAATAGTCCTCTAATAGATTTTGATATGTGGAATACTTAAGCTAAGAGAATTTAAGGCGAG